>NC_043010.1:53590150-53612650 GCF_006345805.1 Octopus sinensis | reverse complement strand
TTAGACTGCGGCCAAGCTAGGGCACCGCCCCGAAGAATTCTTTGCCAGATGAATCGACTATCGATACTTATTTTTTAAGCCTGATTCATATTCTATCGATCTTTATAGCCGAACTGCTGATCTGGGAGGATGTAAGCACATCGACACCAGTTACCAAGTGCTGTCGGGAGACAAACACATGCACAACGCACTTCTTTCGCTTTCCGTCTACTAAATCCTCTCACTAGGTTTTGGTGCCACGCAGTGGGACTGTACACGGGACCATGTGATTGGAAAGCAAACTTATTTATTTATTGCCCACAAGGGGCTAAACATATATGGGACAAATACGGATAGACAAAGGAATTAAGTCGATCACATCGACCACAGTGCGTAACTGTTACTTAATTTATCGACTCCGAAAGGATAAAAGGCAAAGTCGACCTCTGCGGAATTTGAACTTAGAACGTAAGACAGACGAAATACCTATTTCTTTACTACTCACAAGGAGCTACACACAGAGGGGACAAACAAAGACAGACAAATGGCTGAAGTGGATTAAATCGACCCCAGTGCGTAACTGGTACTGAATTTACCGACCTTGAAAGGATGAAAGGCAAAGTTGACCTCGGCGGAATTTGAACTCAGAACATATAGACAGACGAAATACCGCTAAGCATTTCGTCCGGCGCACTAACATCTCTGCCAGCTCACAAACGTCTAACCACACAGTCACACCTGCCCCTAGGATCAAATTTGGGGAAACCTGCATTACTCTCGTCAGTATACGCTTGTATTCCTGTAGGTCTTGTAGAAGAATCCATCTGTGCCCAAATTCGAAATTTCTAATTAATGATTGGCTATACTTTTGTAGCTTGCGTATGAACCACGTGGTTCCGGGTTCAGTCCCACTGCGTGGCACCTTGGGCAAGTGTCTTCTACTATAGCCTCGGGCCGACCAAAGCCTTGTGAGTGGATTTGGTAGACGGAAACTGAATGAAGCCCGTCGTATATATGTATATATATGTATGTGTATATGTATATATATGTATGTGTATATGTATATGTTTGTGTGTCTGTGTTTGTCCCCCCAACATAGCTTGACAACCGATGCTGGTATGTTTCCGTTCCCGTACCTTAGCGGTTCGGCAAAAGAGACGAATAGAATAAGTACTAGGCTTACAAAGAATAAGTCCTGGGGTCGATTTGCCCGACTAAAAGGTGGTGCTCCAGTATGGCCACAGTCAAATGACTGAAACAAGTAAAAGAGTAAAGAGTATATAGAGATATTCTATTTTTCAGGCCATTAACCTTTCCAGAATTTATCAATATCATCTTCAGAAGAAATATGCAATAGTAGCAATTTTATTGCAGTAGGCAGAAAAGGATTGCCGGAATGATGTTGTACCTGAAATAACACCTTTATCTAAAATTACCTTGTTTAATTTTAACTCCATACTTTATGCCAGCACATATAATTCGCATTGATTTCCATTCATATTTTGACCTTAATAGAAATTCTATAGACAAGTTTCTGGATTCTTCATGAAATACCATTAAGATGGCTATTTTATCGACTTTTGTCTATCTAGTTTTGTTTGGTATTATGTGCAGTAATGGCATAGTAATGTGTTCGTAATTGCATGAATCACTGCCTTGAATCTTGGTACTGCTGTCCTCTGTAGCTGTTTGAGTCATGAAATTTACCGAATTTCAGTTTAATTGCAATATAGACAGATAGATCCATCGACAGATAGATAGATAGATAGATAGATAGATAGATAGATAGATAGATAGATAGATAGATAGATAGATAGATAGATAGACAGACAGATAGATAGATAGATAGATAGATAGATAGATAGAGATAGACAGATAGACAGACAGAGAATTAGAGAGGTAGATAGACAGGTCTAGCTAGCTACCTATATAGATAGATAGACAGACAGACAGACAGACAGACAGACAAACAGTCACATAGGCAGACAGAGAGACAGCTAGTAGACCGGTAAATAGATAGATAGATAGATAGATAGATAGATAGATAGATAGATAGATAGATAGATAGATAGATAGATAGATAGATAGATAGGCATGTGACATTCATTGTCTGGTGTACGCTCTATGATTACAAATGTATTTTTAAAGCTTCATGATGACCAAGGACATCATTCAGTTTTTCTTAAATATGCTAATATGGCCATGTATATTACATGATGATATCAGGTTCTAATTATTCTACAAATCGATCCGTTGGCCTCTTATATAGGGTCGATGTGTTTTAATTCTGTGTTGTATAACTGTAACAGATTAGCTCAACATTGTCTGATTATCCTATAATTTGTCCTGTAGATTGTCCAATTAACAAGTTTGAGCTGAAGTTACTAACTAGTATTTCATTTATTATTACTATATATTTCTTTATTTAAAGAAAATTTTGTCAAAACTAACTTATTGTCTACGAAGCAATTTTCTGAACACATTGCACATGTATAGGATAGGGATGCCTCTTACCTACCGAGACACGCAGACACACACATACGGATACATACAAACACACACAGACTCACACACACATACACACATACAAATATATGCCAATATACACATATCTAAACCGAAATATATGCACATATATATATATTGATGTGCGTGTGTGGGGGGAGGTGTATTTGAAGAAATAAGGTACTCAGAAATCTGGATGGTATTATATTTACAGATTTTTATTAATATGTCACATGTTTTTATATATCACTAGCAGTATCGCCCGGCGTTGCTCGGGTTTGTAAGGGAAATAACTATATAAGCATTTTTAGAGAGTTATAGCCAAAAATAGCAAGAAAATGCATTAAAAATGGAAAAAAAATTAAGGCAAATTTTTTTTAAATCGTTGACACATCGTAGATATTTTTAGAGAGTTACTTCCCTTATATAATAGCGAAAACAATGCATTAAAATGAAAAAATATGATGGTAAATTTTTTTTTAATCGTAGACTCATTGTAGACGCGCGCTAATACCCAGAAGGGCTCGATATGACTCACGACTTTAAGATACCCGCTTTTGGATAAACTGCACCGCAAAATGTGGGAGTAGTTACGAATCTAAATCGTAGGAGACAGACACACAACTTCACTCTTATATATAAAGATATAAGCCACGTAGTTATATACACATACTTTGTTATATACACATTCTTAAAAGAAAATGTTATTTTGAACACAGCATTTATAAAGAATAAAATATTTTTTGGTTTTTCTTAACCCTTTCGTTACTATATTTCTGACCAAAATACACCCCTTATGTGTTTCAATTAATTTCTAACGTAATCATAAATTTAGACTGGTTTCATTAAACAACTATAACTTTTTTATTTATCAATATATTAACATGAATTTTGGAAGATAAATTAATGAAATGTTCTCAACCAATTCTATACTATAATTTTTGTCACAAAGTTACTCTAATTGCAGGTAGATACAGGTAAATTCAACAATATATAAAATTATTAAAATTTTGTTCAAACATCGCTATAGAAAATGGGTTATTAGCTAATATTCAATTGGGTATACAACAAAATTTTACGATAGAATTTGTTATTCTGGGTAACTTTCTGATACCCATAATAATATTTATGGCAAAATAGGCCTTAATTTCATTTAAGGTTGTGGGAAATAACAAACTATCCTTTCTTTCGCTTTGTTTACGTTTAGCGTAACAGTTCGTTTCCGCCGTAATGATTTCAAATGGGCTCATTCGAAAAAGTAAAAAGAAATAGTCTAAGGCTTTACTCTTCTGGGAAAGTCTGTGGCTTGGCCCAGTTTCTTCAGAAAAATCACCGAAAGAAACAGTTTTTAAATTTTCAAATCAGGTGCCAATTAATTTTCTTTATCGCTGTCGGATTCACTGTTTTCACTTTAATCGTTGCACACTTGCAAAGAGAAAGGAGAAATTAGAGTGATAGCGTGAGTGAATCATATCGCTCCCTTTTTGTGTGTGCGTATGCTATAGCCCACACTAAGAAAAGCATTTGACATACACACCACAATGTGAGTTTTCTCTAAATTTTGCTTAATTGCGGTTGAAATTTTAAAAACTGGACCTGGCACGACCCGATGCATTCTACTCTTAAAAATGCTAGGTAAATTGTAATTAAAGAAATCCTATATTGTAGATTTCTATAAGAGACAAAGGGAGGCAGATAAAATCTGCCTTTTATAATAAGAGATATACTAGCGCTTGCATCCACTCTAGTGGATTCTTCACATTGAATTTTTTGAGGAGATTCGTTTCTTTTTATAGTATTATTGAGTGTGTACGCGTAGCGAAAGATATAGGATAGTAAAAGAGGTGAGGAATGAATGGGGAGAAGGTGAGAGAGAGTACGTGTGTGTGTGTGTGTGTGTGTGCCTTTGGATCTGAAAGGAGTGTCAAACGAAAAGAGAAGGAAAGGAATATTTTGTATGCATATATATATGAGTGTATACATATGTGTGTATATATATACACACACACATATATATGCATATATATATACGTGTATTTATATATACGTGTATATGTATGTGTATGTGTTTCTATAGAACTAAACACGAAACTTTGTTTAGCAGATAATTAGTTACATTTATTGTTTCGTTTCGTATAGCTCCTATAGCTCCTCAGTGATATTCTCAACTACGGATTCCAGGCGAAAGATTCGACTCAACGGCTGCATTTGTAATCACAGATTCATAGAATACAGATAAATTACATAGATTACAGATGCATAGAATAAATATATTTTGTTTTCTTTGTTTAAATATGATGAGGACAAATATGCTTCAAATTCAAATAACGTAAATAATATAAATAATGTAAATATTACGAAGTTCTTAAGACGTCTGGCCAGTGGTACTCATGCTCACCACTATTTCATTCTTTTTGGAAACCTACAGCATAATATAACCTATGATTTATCAATTAACCACTCAGTGATGCAAAGTATATCACATATATTATCGTATTATCGTGTTTTGTTTTATGGACGTTTCATGGCGTCTTTATAAAGCCCTTTAATATTAAGTAGCAAATATGTGACAGACAACAGCAGAGCAGAACAATATACTCGTCAGTTGACACTGAATTTGCAAAAGAAATTATTAATAATGGTTATCATTATGATAGTATTTTCATTCCTTCGTATCTTTAGGTTATTTTTTCTCAAAAGATGATAATTATTTATTAATATCTTCAAAGAAAATAAAACGAAAAGCATTTGTGACAAGAAATTAATTTAAATTGGCAAATGGAAGAAAATATGTGAAATCTATCACAAGCAATAATTAAGAATAAGAATATATAGTTGTCACATGAATAAATATGAAAGAATCATTCAAAATATATATAATATTGCAACGGCAAATGATATATGTGTGTACATGTCTGTATGTATATATATATATACAGATACTTATATACTTCAATATATATATACTTATATCAGTATATATACATTTATGCATATATAAACACTCACATATATATATATATATATATATATATGTGAGTGTTTATATATGCAAAAATGTATATATACTGATATAAGTATATATATATTGAAGTATATAAGTATCTGTATATATATATATATACATATATATACATATATATATATATATATATATATATATATATATATATATATATATATATATATCTGTGTGTGTATGTGTTTGTATGAGCATGTAGTTATCGGTAGATACATATATTTATATAGAAGTTATATTCGTATGAACAAACTAATCAACAAATCTACAAAGAACTGGAAATTATTGAATTAGAAAGAGAAAAAAACAAAAACAAAAGAAAAACAAAGATATCTAAACTCTACAAAATACAGCAATGATGGAGACTGAGAAAATATTTCGAAATAGCATTAAAGAAATAGACTATATAACAATAGAACACATTAGAAAATGCGAGCTTATGATAAACAGTAAAAGATGAAAAACAAAACAGACACTTAGTTATCTTGTTTCATTTGTTTGTTTATTTGTTAGTTTGTATGTATGGTTGCTTTGTCTTTTGTATTTTGTTTTTTTTTTTTTTTTTTTTTATTTACTTCAGTAACTGCTGTCTTTGACTTTTCTGTATTGAATTCTCGAAATCTTCTCTGTGTCCATTTGTCTGAAACGTTAAAATTGATAAGCTAGCATTCAAATATTCAAAGCCTGTGTTATATAGATCTTGTGTGAGCTAACATTGTCTGCACACAACAACCGGACGTTTACAGACACACACAGCCGTACACACACACACACACTTACACATACACGCACGTACACATATATATATATATGTAACATATATATATATATATATATATATATATATATATCACTGTACATATGTATACATATAATTGTGTATACATATCTATATATGTATATAGATACTTACACACACATATATATATATATATATGTATATATATATGCGTGTTTATGTGTTGTAGTAAAACCAAAAAAATTCTACATTAGGCCGAAGGATTGTGCAGTTATGTAGAGTAAAAAGAAGAGTAACGTTGACTGTGACTTCGAATCTGAAGTCATCTATACCATCATAGGACTGTAGATATACACACATAGTACACACATAAACACACATATAATACGTGTGTGTCTGTGTTCGCACATATATATATATATATATATATTTATAAATGCATTTGTGAGAGACAGTGCGTCTGCACATGCGTACGTCTGTGTGCATGTTAGTAATCAACATGTGTCAAATATTAAGTGCTTCTGTGTGATATAATATGTGTGTGCTTACATTTGGAGATTGGCATAGTTTAATATTTCTTTGAGGACAGACGTCATCTACGATAGTGTAGAGGTTTGATCAAACTTTTGTCTGTAACTGTGTTGCTTACTATCTATGCCTGTCTGTGCGCCTGTGTCTATGTGCGCGCACGTGTGTGTTGTGTGTGTGTTTATGTGTGTGTCTATGAGTTTAGTTTTTCTATATCTCTTCTGAGTGTTCGTTCGTCTAATGTTTTAAACATTAATGCCACAAAAGACGGACATAGAGGAAATCCGGTTATGGAGAAGGTTGCTTAAAACCATCTCCAACACTTTCGTTTTTTTTTTCCTTTAGATATTCTAAGTGTCGTTAGCTGTTTTTTCTCTACCATTTCTTTTTTCTTGATATATATATATATATAATATATATATATATATATTATATATATATATATATATATATATATATATATAATAATATATATATATATATCATAAATAGACAGTTAGATAGATATTCATACATATAACTATATACATACGCGTACATATATGTGTGTGTGTGCATTTATATTCTATGTATATCGCTTACTTTCTCTTCTATTTGACTGCATCTCTCTATCCATTTCTCCCTATCTACATCCATCTTTGAAGTTTTTGCTTGTTTCTCTCTCTGAGCCCTTTTGTTCTCTCTCTCTCTCTCTGTCTCTCTCTCTCTCTATGCCTGTCTCACTCTCTGTCTCTCTCTCTGTCTGTCTCTCTCTCTCTCTCTATCTATCTATCTCTCCCCGTAGTGTCAATTTGTTTGACTAAAGGCGATGCTCCAGCATGGCCACAGTCAAATGACTGAAATAATTAAAAGAGTAAAAGAGTATATAAATATAACCCACAAACCTCACCGCCCTACAGTCCGAAGTTTAAAATTGCTAAATAACCCCATAATAAACCTGATCATAAGGACCACTATTTAAAGGCATTTCCGCTTTCGCTCTCCCTTTTATTTGGAGAGAAAGTAAGACTACTGTTTTGTATAGGGCTGCGTTTTCCAATGCGCGCCCTAATTCATGATGATTAAATGTTTTGAAGCATATTAAGCTACTAACGCTGCTAAATTGAATTTATTATCGTATTGTTTGGCAATTGCGTTGCCCATGTGTTGTGCGACTTCCATATCGGATGACAATTTTACAGAAGAAAATTTTTATGTTGTTGGTTTTATTCAATGGATATCCGTCTATTTCGACGACTATTCTGCAGTTAAATTTATCTTTTATCTTTTATTTTTTACTTGTTTCGTTGAATAGACTTCAGCCGAACCGCTAAGTTAGAGGTACGTAACCATATCAGCAGCGGTTTTCAAGCGATGAAGGATGCACAAACACAGATGCAAAGACACACATACGCATATATTATACATACATATAAATATACGACGGGCTCCTTTCAGTTTTCTTGTATCAAAGTTACTGACAAGGCTTCGGTCGACCGGATAATAACGTAAAAAACGCTTACTTAAAGTGCCACGCTGTGAGACTGTATTCGCAGCCACGTCGGTGGGAAGCAAGCTTCTTTCCACACATCTACTAATTTTTCCTTCTCATTACTTTACCGTGTAAGAGCTTGGAAATTACAGTCGCATTTACTGTTTATGTAATTAATTCTCAGGCAGAATCAGTATGAGAAAATGTATGACTGTATGATATAATGGTTATCGTTCTTGCATCTATGCGACAAAGCTGAATCTTTGAACTGCCGGTACATACCAACCAAAGGAATTCCTTATAGTTCACATATACCCAATTTCATTTACAAGAAATCTGAAGGACCGAGACTACGGTAAGCACACACACACGCACACTCTCACATACACGCGCACACACTCACGCATACACACATCACCAAGCTAGAAGGTGTTTATCTGCTATAGTAGTCTGTCATAAGGCGGCAAGCTGGCAGAAACGTCAGCACGCCGGGCGAAATGCTTTGCGGTAATTCGTCCGCCGCGGCGTTCTGACTTCAAATACCGCCGAGGTAGACTTTGCCATTCATCCTTTCGGGGTCGATAAATTAAGTATCAGTTACGCACTGGGGTCGATGTATTCGACTTAATACCTATGTCTGTCCTTATTTGTCCCCTCTGTGTTTAGCCCCTTGTGGGTAATAAAGAAATAGGTAATTCGTCCGCCGCTGCGTTCTGAGTTCAAATACCGCCATGGTAGACTTTGCCTTTCATCCTTTCGGGATCGATAAATTAAGTACCAGTTACACACTGGGGGTCGATATAATCGACTTAATCCGTTTGTCTATCTTTGTTTGTCCCCTCTGTGTTTAGCCCCTTGTGGGTAGTAAAGAAATATATAGTAGTCTGTCATCAGTGAATATAGTTTGTACTGTGTTTATGCTAATTGTTGTACTGCTAGTTATACGTGTTGGGCTCGTCCATTCTCAAAGGGGATGTCATGATACTCGCCATAACACATATTTAGTTACTACGTAAACATTCCTGATTTCTCGACATATTTGCATGTTTTGTTCTTCGTGTAGGAAGGTGTGTGTTATTGTTTGTAAGAATGTATATGCGAGGATTTTGTGTCTGCGCGTGTCTGGTATCTGTACTTCGTTTAATTTACCCTCCTTTGAAGCGTAATTAATGTTTCTTCTGCTATGTAACAGTAATATTTGTTTATTACCTCCGCCTTCGCTAAGGCGATGGTATTGTTTTTCAGTCCAATGCGGCGAGCTGGCAGAAGCGTTAGCACGCTGGGCGAAATGCTTTGCGGTATTTCGTTTGCCGTTACGTTGTGAGTTCAAATTCCGCCGAGGTCGACTTTGCCTTTCATCCTTTCGAGGTCGATAAATTAAGCACCAGTTACGCACTGGAGTCGATGTAATCGACTTAATACCTATGACTGTCCTTGTTTGTCCCCTCTATGTTTAGCCCCTTGTGGGTAATAAAGAAATAGGTATTGTTTTTCAGTCCTTTTATTTCCGTGGACAAGATATCTCAGCAACCACTGGATGGATTCGAATGAATCTTTCGGGGATGTTTGGCCTCTACCCGGCACGAACTGATTAGATTTTGGGATCGACAACAATACTGGATTATTTTCCGGTCTTTTTTTCGAGAGCGGTCGGGTTCACGTTTAGTATTCTAGTTTGTGAAAGCAGTCGAGTTTATTTCAGATATTCTCCTTTAAAAATTAATCTCTGGCTAATCGTTGAGAGGACGCTGTTGTTACCTTGGCGGAGGCTTGCGCGCTCTGAGTGCTCTTGTTCTGAAATGTGTTTGTAGTATGAGGAATTTCTTGAGCAAAATATGTGGTGGATCAAAGGTGTTATGATATTGGAATCTGAATACATAGAGTATGTGCTGAGGTAATTATCGTATAATATTGGAATTTGGATAATAAATAGTTACACAAAGAATCCCCTGAAGTTCTGTTACGGTAACCCCTTAGGAAATTCAAAGTTTCAACTCAAGAGGAAGTGGCATAGTGGCTTCAGACAGCTTGCATAGTTAGCAGAGTTTTCGATATAAATCACACACCATAAGTGATGCAAATTATTCTACACTATAAGCCATGCAAATTATTCTACACTGTAAGCCATGCAAATTATTCTGCTAATTTTGCCGATGGCAGAGTGCTTTGGGCAACGTTCGTAGATTTTTCAGCTCAAACTTTCCTGGATTTCGAAACATCTGAGAAGCATTAAGCCATGAGAAATACGCTGTGGAGATGAAAATACCTTTCTCTTCGGAGTATCATTGCTCTCTTACAAATATGGAATCTGACACATAAATGAAATTAATCGAAGAACAATAGTAAGAACAACAACGTGGCTAAGGTTATCAATCTGTGACATGGAAACGTGTTTGTGAGTTAACACTTTAGTTTGAAATTGCAATTCATTTTCTTCCCTTTTCTTTCATTCACGGCCGACATGTTAGCAACTATCAAACATTTGCCTCAGTATAATTAGCTGTTGTTATACACAAAGTCTGTAATCTCTCGAATATAAACAGCGTGAGATCATGTATTAGACTTATCTATGGAACGGAATCAAAGACACAAAGGCACAAAGGCACAGACGTGTAGTAAGAAACTTGCTTCCCAACGGCATGGTTCCTGGTTCAGTTTCACTGAGTGTCACCTTGGGCAAGTGTCTCCCACTATAGCCTCGAGCCCACCAAATCCTTGTGAGTGGAATTGTTAGAGGGAACCCGAAAGAGGCACGTCGTATATATTTGTGTGTGTGTGTATGAGTGTATAATTATTTACTTATATATTTATGTGTGTGTGTGCCTGTGTCTTTGTGTGTCCCCCAGTGGGGTGTGTTTACGTCCCCGTAAACTTAGACATGAGAACTCATGCAATCAGTTAAGATCAGAAGCCATTGCCTTCTATTTCTCCCTATTCTCATTCTTTCTCTTCGTCTTTTTATTTTCTTTTTCGTTTACTTTTCCTGCTATACCTCTTCGTCGTCGTTGTAGATGTGATCTTATTCTATATTTTTAACGAATTCCAATAATCTTGCCTCCGAAGCCTTCATCTTTTGTTCTTATCTCTTTAGTAACACACATACCTAGAACTTATTTGAAATCAAATTGTTGCCCCAAATCGTTGGATCCTTTCATTAATACTATACAAAATCTATATAAGTCATGAGATCGATTTCTCTGTACGCTGGAACAAATCTTCAAAGATTTGAAGCCAACGAGAGAGTTTCTATTATGGCTCAATGAGCTGCAAGGATCTGCAATCAAATTTTATCCAAATTACACCAACTGGTTTAATAAAGGAAAGCACAAATCCAGCAGTACTGTTCTCGATATCTGAATGCGTAGACAAGATGGTGGAAGCTCGAACTGATTTGTACTAACATTTCCTTAAACAAGACTGACCCAGGGCTAAAAAATGATAGCGAGAGCGACAGCTGCAAAATAGACAGATATTTTTGTCTGTTTTGTTTTTAACTTCCAAATAACAAGTGAATTCAGTGATTTTGAACAATAATATTTTAATCGTTTTCATCAGCGGATTCTCAGACATTGTAATTATGGCTACATTCATTATCTAAAATCCTCGTTTGTTTTTTGTTTGTTTTAAGATAATAAGCTATGTTCTGAGCGAAATTTGTCAGCCATTTCAACCAGAACAATCAACTGTACAGACACCGCTTCGTTGGCTGTGAAACTCTCTCACTGGATATCAGGTTCTTCATTACTGCTACCACTCTTTAATTAATCGATTTCGGTCGATTTGCAAATAAACATGAACTGAAAACTTCAAGACGTTTACTTCTATAACTGAATTATTTCATCCACATTTACCACCCTCACAGTGATAATCAAAAGTAATACTCCCACCCCTTCCCTGTAATTGATTGTATTAGAGTTATAAAAAGTATCTTCAGTTTCAGATAGTGAATCAAAGAACAAGCTACACTGAAATGGCTTCCTTTTGCTTTCTTCACTTCTAGCGAATAGATGCGGGTTAATGTGATGAAATTTATTTGTACTGCTAATACAGCACCTACTTACGGCAATAAATTATATCCTTCTTTAATTTCGTTCTTTAAATGATTACGGCAAATGTGGAAGTCTGGAGAAGTAGCAGGATATGGGCATTAGCCAACTTCACAGTATCGAAACGGTAATGAGATACGATACGATGCTGTCTATCGACACGGTAAACTGTGTTCTGTCAGATGAGATCGTTTAAAATTAATTATACCCTGCACCACAAGGACTCTAATGTAATATCTGTTTTATGTGTCTGTAAACATATCGAATCTCTCTCAGTGGTGATGATGTTTCCAGAGTAGAATAATCATAGTGTGTTTACAATAATGAAGCTCCTTCATTATTTAACCGTTCCATTATTACACCTTTTTCAGCTGATATAATGACAAGGATATTAGAAACAATTTCCTAAGCTGTATTGATCGTATCTCTACACAAACTTTTCGCCTGCATTCAGTCGGTTACTGACAGTCAAAAGTATTGTGGATTGGTTATTAAACTCCAAAGGCTCGAATGTAATGAAAATAGCAAAACTATTTGATACTGCTAGACATTAATATAACTAAGAAACCGAATTGTAATAGCGTTTCGTAAAGAAATAGTAGAGTGCTTTTCAAAGTATTAGTGTTTATATAACATATTAAAAATTTGACTGCAAATTCTTATCAGTTCTTGAACCGTTTACACGTTTTATTATTGGTTCTCAAGACTTTCATTTCTGTTCCAGTATAGTGAGAAATCGATGGCAGATATTGTTTAGACATTTTGTTAATGATAGGAGCCACAATTCTTGGATAACATCTTAAAAGAAATTCACTGGGGAGCGTACGATGCAGCGTTTCCTGAAACATGTATGTGTGGTTGTATCAAACACGTCCGTGTACGCTCGGGCGTGGGAAGCCCTTTCTCTGCAGAAACAGTTTCGAAACAAAATTACACTTATACATATTACGTGTGAAATCACATCATAGATGAAAGACTTCAAGTTGTAGAACGCATACGTTTGTCTCATTACGCGTCATGACCTACGAATACGGTGTCAGTCGTCCATGCCCAGTATCAACGGTTGTTATTTTATATATATAACAATATCTAATTGTTGATGTACAACCGCAAATACGTTGCATCTGATGTTGGTGAATCAGAAATCTGTGTCCACCATTAACTTTTACTAGATTTTCAATTGAAGGATTTGTGTCTCAAAGAATATCATCCATATATTTCAGTAGACGTCGTTCGCTGTTATAGAAATATGACCTGTTATTCCGCATAATATCAGCAACCAGCAATAACTAATCGCCGTTAGACAATAATTGACGGCCTGGAAGAAGGGAAGATCTCCCCATTCATCTTGTGTTCAAACTTTGAGAGGTTATCAGCGTTAATTAAAATCCTGCCGTACTTACCATCAAACCTACTTCGAATAATTATATATATATATATACATAATCTTTTTACTCAGGGACTAGTATACCCGACACCGGTGCGCATTCAAAGTAGTGATCTGTAATTTTACGAAATCGGTATGCTTTTGAATCTCTTTAACAATTCCCAATAATAACTTTTATTACTTTTATTCCTACCTCAGTTCATCTAATTGTATATATGTATGGTTACTTTTCATAAAAAGCCGTTACTTTTTTATTTCCAATGTGCATTTTAGCTTATTTATCATCTTACTTTCACCTACCTTACATCTCCACGTGTAGTTTCTATTTTCTTTTTGTAACAGCTTTCTATTATATATATATATATATATATATATATATATGTATATATATATATATATATATATATATATATATATAATATATATATATATATATATATATATTATATATATATATATATATATAATCGCTAGCCACTACAACCATTTTTTATCTCCTTGTTTCTCTCCTTATTTGTTTCTATGTTCCTTTCTGTGGAAGAGCGTAGGCTCGAAACGTTACAGACTTTTTTCACTCTCCGAGCGTTATACTAATACATTTGTTTATTTTCTACACCACCGAAGCACATCACATGCATCAAAAACACATACCATGTAAATTACATTTGGGTAAAAAAAAAAAATGTCGACGATGTTTCAATCTCATATCTGCATGCTTTTCATTATAGCTGTATGCGACGTGCTTTGAGAACCATAATTCAAGAGAAGAAATATTTGACGTGCTCCCGAAAGTCCCTGCATATGTGTGTAGTTTGTGTTCGTGTCTGCGTGTGGCTATATGTGTCACCCCACACACAACTTGACAACCGATGTTGGCTTGCCTATGACACAGTAACTTAGTGATTCGGTAGTGTACTTGGATTCGTTATCAGTTTTTCGAAGTGGTTCACCTCCTTGGCTAGACATCAATGAATGTAAACAAGTAACAGGGCAAGACATATAAAGCCCCAATGTCAACCTATCAGGGAAATTAACATAAAATACGATGTGCCGACAGCGTTGAATTGATTGAAATATGATCGTAATTTTCCCCTATCGGTAAACAAATACCCGATTTTTTCCTAAACCATGTAAATTGAATTTAAAACTTCAATATTTATTTTACTTGAAACCATATACTCCTTTAAAAATAATCCGTGGATATATATACATATATATATATATATATATATATATATATATATAGATAGATAGATAGATAGACAGACAGACAGACAGACGGACAGACAGACAGACAGACAGACAGACAGACAGATAGATAGATAGATAGATAGATAGATAGATAGATAGATAGATAGACAGACAGACGGACGGACGGACAGACAGACAGACAGACAGACAGACAGACAGATAGATAGATAGATAGATAGATAGATAGATAGATAGATAGATAGATAGATAGATAGATAGATAGATAGATAGATAGATAGATTCTGTGGTAAGTATGCTTGCGTTGCAAACCAAGTTATCGGCAAATTTCTTTGGTTTTCTTTCACTTCACATCATTAATCATATTTGGGTTACGCTTATCGCCAGCAATCTGCTAGAAATGACAGCTTAAGTCTACTTAAAATATACGGCTTAGCGCATAAATGGAAAAGTAATATGATTTTCAGATTCAGATTCGTGACGACTCAAAAAAGATAAGAAGGAAATCTTCTGACAAAAGAGGTAAATAGGAACTAAAAAATTCAGGATATGGAATTATGGAAATTATGTCGTATCTTGTAAACATTAATTTACAGATTATATATATATACATACATATATATGCATACATACATATATACATACATATATACATACATAATATATATATATATATATATATTATATATATATATATATATATATATATATTATATATATATATATATATATATTTATACATATATATATTATATATATATATGCAATGAATGTGCTTGAAATTTCTATCAGCACTGCCCCGTCCCTATCAATTACACATATATACATATATATACACACACACATATTTATATATATTATATATATATATATATATATATATATATACCATATATATAACGTATATACGAACAAATGCATGTTTTTTTCTACATATTCTTGCACATACATATTTGTTATAAATATAAATGTACGTATTAATATATATATATATATATATTTATACATATATATATTATATATATATAATGCAATGAATGTGCTTGAAATTTCTATCAGCACTGCCCCGTCCCTATCAATTACACATATATACATATATATACACACACACATATTTATATATATATTATATATATAATATAATATATATACCATATATATAACGTATATACGAACAAATGCATGTTTTTTTCTACATATTCTTGCACATACATATTTGTTATAAATATAAATGTACGTATTAATATATATATATATATATTATATATATATATATATATATATATATATATATATATATATATATATATTTATGTATGCGCGTTTGTGTGTGAGAGAGTGTGCGTGAATCGTTATATTTATGGCTAGTATTAGGTGATTTTGTGCCTATGATTGATTGTGTTGGGGAATTATTCATGGGAAATAATTTATTTATGTTGTCCATTTTCACATCTTTATAGTTATGCTGTATATGTTTACGACTTATTGATAAGTCTAGGAACGTCAGAGGTCTGTAACAAAATTACATAATTTAGTATTTTTCTCAGCTGAAAAGATGAAATGAATATAACCCCTCAACAGACATCAATCTATATTATATAACTTATCCTTGCAGTCTTGCTTCGTATTACTTATTACATACTGACTTGCACGTGGATTGAAAAATTTCACAATCCAATATGCTACATAATCACTCATCAAAATCTACACAATATATACCCATATATATATTATATATATATATATATATATATATATATATATATATATTATATATATATATATACATATATATATATATATAAACGTATATATATATATATATATATATATATATGTATGCATATATATATGTACATATTTATGTATATATATATATATAATATATATGCGTGTATATATATATGTGTATATATATATATAAATATACATACACATATTTATATTATACATAACTATTTTTGTACGTATATATATATGTATTTATATATATGCATAAAGACACACACACACTCATATATATATATATATATATATATATAAAATATTATTCGAGACAAAACCACTATTTTGCAAAACAAACAAGGAAAGTACTTATATATATATATATATAGTAGACATAGATTGATAGAAATTCATATTTTCCCAAATACAGGCACAATATGCTATATAAAATGATAAAATATGCGATATCTGTATTGCAAGAATAATACCATGGTTAAAGTTGTTTGTTTTGTTTTGTTATTTTTAATATCCGAAAACTTATTGAATCTACAAGTATTTCGATCGAGAAAAAGATGTCAGAAAAGATTGAGTATATTTTCCTTAAAAAAATATGGAATGGCTAAATACTTAGCGGAGAGGAATTCTTTCTGTAGCCTGGTGTAAACTTTTGTGAAGGGAGGATTGCCGATTACATCAACCCAAGTGTTCAGTTGCAACTTATCTTAATGCCTCAGAAATGGCGATATTTGAACTCATAACGTAAATTCGGAAGAAATGCCGCTATAAGCATCTTCTCTGGCAGCGGTTACGATACCATCAGATCACCGTTTTCTCTGAGATGGAAAATAATACGAAGAAGCAACAAAGATTTACTCTTACTCTTTTACTCTTTTACTTGTTTCAGTCATTTGACTGCGGCCATGCTGGAGCACCGCCTTTAGTCGAGTAACTCGATCCCGGGTCTTATTCTTTTTGTAAGTCCAGTACTTATTTTATCGGTCTCTTTTTGCCGAACCACTAAGTGACAGGGACGTAAACACACCAGCATCGGTTGTCAAGCAATGCTAGGGGAACAAACGCAGACACACAAACACACACACATACATATATATATACTTATATACGACAGGCTTCTTTCAGTTTCCGTCTACCAAATCCATTCACAAGGCATTGGTCGGCCCGGGGCTGTAGCAGAAGACACTTGCCTAAGATGCCACGCAGTGGGACTGAACCCGGAACCATGTGGTTGATTAGCAAGCTACTTACCACACAGCCACTCCTGCGCCTAATTTGGATAATTTCCCATAAAAGGAAATAGATTATTTAGCCGAAGATGTGGCACACAACTGATGAATGAGCAACTGGGGAAGCGCAAACAGAATAGATGTAGACAACACTTCATATTTTACAAAAGTGAAATCAGTCAAAAAGGGCAAAATGAGACGAAGGGAGCGAACATGTTCGAAAGAATTAGGAAGTAAACTATTCACTTTTAATCATCATATTTCATTACTACCCACAAGGGGCTAAACACAGAGAGGACAAACAAGGACAGACAAACTGATTAAGTCGATCACATCGAACCCAGTGCGTAACTGGTACTTAATTTATCTCGACCCCGAAAGGATGAAAGGCAAAGTCGACCTCGGCGGAATTTGAACTCAGAACGTAACGGCAGACGAGATACCGCTAAGCATTTCGCCCGGCGTGCTAACGATTCTGCCAGCTCGCCGCCTTTTAATCATCAGTTAGCTGAAACACTCCTGCCAATGTTCAAAACATATCAAACGCTACATCCAGGTAACAGGCAAATGATTTCATGCCTTCTGCCGGCCTATATCCCCTTCGACCGATAATCTATCACGAACATGTTGTCTGGAATCAGATTTATGTTCTTGAGGATATTGATGAGATACCCTATGACATTAATTATTCCAATACAAACGTTACAAGTCTGACAGATATGATAATTTGTTAAACTTTCTTATGTTCTTAAAATAGTTGCAAAATTTGGAGTCTTTCTTGTCTTTTACATGTTTCACTTCACCTTCTTGTAATTTTAGGAATATGAATTTACTAGGAATATTGGATTACCGATTCCTTCGCACCCGCCCCTTTTAGTCGCCTCTTATGCCATGAAGGGAATATAGAGACTGCATTCTTCCGGTCCTCCTCCCAGTCGCAGGGGGGAAAGTTTTGGTGGTTAGAGGCGTTCGAGTGAGAGAGGCAAAGGTGTTTATAAACAATAGGAAAGCTTGGAGAGTGCTGGTGGACGGATGAGTGAATTTGATGTTGCTCAAAGGGGTACGGAACAAGCATGATGCGACAGAGGTAAACTAGTATATGCCGTTGGTCCCCACTGCTGATATTGGGGATTGCGTTCTATGCCTTGACCCGAGTATAGGATGGGATACGCCTCTTTCTGCTGGGAAATGAATGGAAAGGAATGTCTGGTTTGAGTCTTGTTGTGGCCACCCACTCCTAAAACATCGGGAACAGTCCTAGGTGTATGTATATGTATGTACATGTTGCACTCACTAGATTTCGGGCATTTTGTGGCATCGCCTTTAAATTTGTATTTGATCGAACCGAACCCAGTCCTTTTATTCTTTTTAAATTGGGTCCTTACTCTGTTGTCCGCTTTAACCGAAACGCGATGTTCAGAACGTTTGATGTTTACAGTTCCTGCATCTTCCAAAAAAGTGTCTCATCTAAATAGTAACTACGCTTGATATTATTCAAGTCCAGTTACTGGGCAATAACGGGTGCACTCGATGTGATGAGGGAAAGCCTTTTCAAGCAATCACCGAACTTCAAATATCTCAATATTCATAGAGATTATAAGCATTTTTATACTATAGAACTATATTTAATTCTTTTTTATCTGTATTTCTTTCTCCCTTATTTTTTATTCATTTCTATAAGAGTTACTATATACCTTATCATGCTTGTCGCCTCTTATTATATCCAGATCGGTTATATATTATGTACACATTAAATATTTAAACACATGTTTGTCCATGGATGATTTTTATATTCATAGCTGCCTAATTTGTGCGTGTGAGCGTGTGTGTGTGTGTGTGTGCATGTATATGTACGTGTAATATGCATGTGTTATGTATATAGATTATATAAGATTCATGTTTATAGACATTTTGTATATATGTGTACGTGTGTGTGTGCTTGTTTGTCTTTGTGTGTATGAGTATGTTGAAGCATGTTATATGGCACAATATCATTATCTGGGATATTTTAACATAAAGTAAGAATGGGAAACCCAATAACTATAACAAAGCAATGGAGATTTAGTTAAATTACTATCGTTTTTTCTCATTCATACATAATCTTTTTTCCCACAAAGAAGCAGAGAAAAGAACACAAGTGTATACATAAATAAATGCATAAACACATACACACGCGCGCATATATATGTATGTGTGTGTCTATGTGAGTATGTACGAATATATATAAATATGCGCATGTGTGTGTGAGTGTGTGTGTGTGTGTGCGTGCGTGTAAACGCATATACATCGGTAATTCCTTTCTCTTTTCTCGCCATTCTAACATATGGCAGTAGCGTCTAGACTAATCTTCCTAGCCGATATCTCAGACGACGGAAATATATCCGGACATGTCAACATACTACGAATATTAAACATTCCACCAGCCGATTTGCACAATTAATTTGTTTTAAATAATACAAATTAACTTACCTAGAATTCTTCACCAGATTTCATCATTAATGCGTGGGTTCATTTTAATACTCTCAATATAAAAAATATTGTATGTTCTATATGATACAATAGTGTGTTCTATACTATACTCTGAAATGTTGAAAAAAATATTTTCTCTCCCTCTTTCTTTAGTTGCTCCTTTCTTTGGAAGAGCGTAGGCTCGAAACGTTAAAGACTTTTTCTCTTCCCGAGTGTTAAACTAATACATCTGCTTGTTGTCTACACCACCTGTCTACGTCTTTCTTTTTGTGACTTCTCCCTATATATACTGCTGTATCTAGGGAGACACATTTTCTTTTTCTGCCTTATAATTTAACCCACACACCGGTAAAATTTCCACTTATTCCTAATTCCTAATGTTTTCTAAAATTTTCGTTACGTCTCGCAACCTTTTCAATAGTCTTGACTCTGTCCGTTATACACACTGCCTTCCTTTTTGTTTGCTTTTGCGCATGTACGTGGCTCAGTATGTATGTGTGTGCTTATGCATACATGTATGTATGTATGTATCTATGTATATATGTATGTATCTATGCATGTGTGTATGTATATATGTGTGTGTATGCATATGTATTCATGTATTCTGCATATCCATGTGCATGCATGTCCGTGTTTGTGTATATTTTATGTATGCGTGCGTGTGAGCGTGTGTTTGTATATCTATGCACTTCTGTCTCCTTGTGCGTGCATGTCTGTGTGAGTGTGTGTTTTGCAACTATGTACCATGTTTCTATGTATGGATGTGCATCACCATAAGTGTGGACGCACGTCTCCATATGTGTCCTTGTGTGAATTAAAGCGTGCATATATATGATCATGTGTTTCAGTCTCCATTTGCGCATGTGTGCTTGTATATTCATATAACCTATGTAACTATCCGTCTCTATGTTGCTCTGTTTATTTTCATATTCATATGCTTACATATGCTTACACGGTTACTGATGAAGATTCGCCTAGCAAATTATTTTCTTTGCTAAAATAATCTGAAACCTAGGTATGACCGTAAAAAATAACGAGGTAAATGTTTTATTTTTCAGTCCCTTCGAAATTTGCTCTTAAAATGTGGTTTTGGTCGTTTTGACTGCGTCTTCTAGCGTGTAAAAATTACCTATAAAAGGTAGTTTTCTTTTGTGTTTAAATGTAAACTATTTTATATTGAGAATACGTTGTCTATTGACATTTTATACATGCTAGGCCACTGCTGGTGAAATTTCTAAGAATATTCACCACTCTATATAGTTTTTACAAATTTGATTCCAGCTTTTCGAAGTTCGACTGAAACTGTGCTTGCGCGGTGAATTTTGAAAAATTACAAAATATAATGACGAGATGCGTGTTATCTGCCTCTAAATTATATGTTAATTGTTAAGGCACGGTTACTGATGAAGATTCTCCTAGCAAAATAATTTATTTGCTAAAATAATCTGAAACCTGGGTATGACCGTAAAAGATAACTAGGTAAAAGTTTTTATTTTTCATTCCCTTCGAAAATTGCTCTTAAAATGTAGTTTTGGTCGTGTAAAATTGCTCTTAAAATGTAG
The DNA here is from genome assembly GCF_006345805.1 of Octopus sinensis. NCBI lineage: Eukaryota > Metazoa > Mollusca > Cephalopoda > Octopoda > Octopodidae > Octopus > Octopus sinensis. Next base: position 53,590,767 of record NC_043010.1, on the reverse strand, counting down.
TTTTGGTCGTGTAAAAATTACTATAAAAGGTAGTTTTCTTTTGTGTTTAAATGTACACCATTATATATATATATATATATATATATATATATATATATATATATATATATATATATATAATTTCTCTCTCTCTCTCTCTCTCTCTATATATATATATATATATATATATATATTTATCTTGGTTTTGTGTTTATGTTTTCGTTTCATTGTGTTCGACGTCTTTTTGGTGTCCTGTACCCATATATGTATGTATATATGCATATGTTTCATTTAATAATTTGTTATTATATGACGGAACGCACGCATCCATTTATATCTGTCTTCCCTTCTCTGGATTTTTCCTTCTCCTATGTTTCCGACGAAGAGCTCCGCTCGAAACGTTAAACCCTCCTTCTTTCCTTCTTTCCTGAGCGTCCAATAATACCATATTTGTTCCACGTCCTCGCGTTGTTGTGTTTTTTTGTGCTTTCTTGTTTGGATTAACTATATATATATATATATATATATATATAATATATATATATATATATGTATGCTTGTAGGGATATGTAAATATCTGTTTGAGTATGCATGTATATATATTTAATGAATACAGTATAGACATAAATATATACATG
>NC_043010.1:53577650-53585150 GCF_006345805.1 Octopus sinensis | reverse complement strand
TTTGGGATTGATCCCAGTAAACGGCATGTAAAAAATAAAATCTTACTAATTGTTTATATTTATTTTCTATGAGCTTTGCTTAGCCTTGTTCGTAGCTAAGTAGTCGAAAGACACTGTTACTGAAAAAACGTTCTTCGATTATAGGAACTAACCATGTGAGATCTGTGTTTTAATAGCTATGAAAAGAGACGTATAAAACCAGTCTAAGAAGAATAGTCGTAGGCTGCGGAGAATGTAATACGCGATCTGCCAGTCACGTTTTTCTACTGTTACGTTTAAAGCCAGTCTGTAGATAGGCGAGGAAAGTTAATTCATTATGCATGTTATAATATGGTAATTATATAATAACAGAACACTTACTGCTTAGTCAGTTTTGTTACGGTTGCAAAAAGGAATTTCTTCTTTCCATATGGATCGAATTAATAGCGACGGACAGTATTTCAAAGGAACGTATATCTTATGAAACTTTCTAGCGTCTGTACTAGCTCAGAGAAATTTTGGCTTCACAGCAGGTTAAACGAAGTTCAAACATAGAAGTTTGTTGTCGCTACAGATTCATTGTACAATCTTTATTAGTTTATTTGCTGAGAATATTTCCATATATCGATTTTTGTAACTTATTCTCTATTTGTCCTACGAGTATTGGATTCTTCAGAAAAGAGGCATCTTTTTGACAAGGACAAAAATTATATCTCTTTAAGCTATAAGCAAATATTTAGCAACAGATACACAAAACAGTTATAGTTCACAATACCAAGCAATTACATAGCAAAACTAAAACATGTGGTGGAACATGCCCCTCCTAAATATTAAATCTGGAAAAAGAAACATATATTGGTTTAACCCAACCTCATCTCCTTGTATGGACATCCAATCAAACATCCTATACGATGTTTGATTTCCAGTCTTTCATAAGGAAACAACTCATTTCCTATTGTATTGTTAAGAGTACATACATCTGAATGAATAACATATCTGGGATGTTTGAAATAATAATGGTTAGGAGAATAGTGTGCGAAATCAAACGCAAAATGAAGAACAACGAATAAACAAATGGAAAGAAATAGAAGAGTATGGCCTATTCATGCAGCAAACCGAGAATGCTGGACGTGAAGATCGCTGGCTGTGGTCGACGGACGGGGACTTGAAATGAGAAACAGAAACACTAATTATAGCTGGACATAAACAAGCCTCTAAAACAATTGTAATAAAGCTAAAGAACTATAAATCCCAGCAAGACAGCAAACACAGAATCTGCACGAAATGAGACGAAAGCAACAATCACATCAGCGTGATAAAAGGAGTACAAGTGCATTGAATGCATTGTAATATTAACTGACTGTGTGATTTCAAAGCAAAAGAAACGTGATGTGAACACGAATCAGAGGCTGTGATAGAAAATGATAAACACATCATCTTGTGGCACTTCGCCTTACAGACTAACCATACTACTGCGGCAAAAAGACCAGACAAAATAAACATTGTATTGTCATATATTTTGCAAAATTCTTATCATAGCAGAGTCGATACCAAAGAAATTCAAGACTTGTTGTCTTGAATTTCTCTTCTTCATAATTGGAGTGGATAGTATACTTTTGTGGTAGTTGTTGCTTAATAGATTGTTACTGAACTTTATCATTTCTTCGTGGTGTGTACCACGATCGCTACTTATATTTTTGCACGATGATTTAGGGACTGTGCAATCCCTCTCTTTACACTTCTTCAAATATGAAGATGAGAAAGGATTAGGCCAATAAACTTTCCACAGTCCGTCTACCCTGTGTGAAAGGCCTCTCCGAAAAGATACTAAAGATATGCGGCCCATATGACATCGGGAGAGTATTCAAGAGTAATACACTTCGCAAATATCACCTTCGAGTAAAACCACCAATAGAAGAAAATATGACCAAAGACTGCGTGTACTCCTTCCCATGTAGCTGCGGTAGGTTATTCAAAGGCGAAACATGACACCCCCTCAAAATAAGGGTAGACGAACATCGCAAAGCTGTGACACAAAGAGATATAGATAAATCTGGCATTGCTGATCATGTATGGAAAAATGGAGACCACCTCCTCCTGTGGGATGAAGTTAAAATAATAGACAGAGAACACCACTGGAAAATACGAAAACTAAATGAAGCAGCACATATGCTAGGACACGACAACCTCCTAAGCAGACCGAGTGCATATATGAGCAGCATATGGGAATCGGTATTAAGGAAGGATAGAAAAATATTAAATTTATAAGCCCTAAAATTCACTCAATAATTGCCAACGGGCATATGGTGTAATGGTTAAGAGTGCGGGCTACTAACCCCAAGATTCCGAGTTCGATTCCAACCTGAACAACAATAATAATAATAATAATAACAATATAATATATGAAGATATATGAGCCGAAACGTTGTGTTAATAAGAAACAAGATGAGGACAAATATCCGTCGAATGTAAATAATGTAAATAATGTAAATAAAGTAAATATATTGCTCACTACCACAGATTTGCTTGTCAGTTGTTTGACCATAACCAGTTGAGCATATGAATGCTAAAGTTCTGAAATGAGAACGTAATGAACCCAGGGCAAAAGTATTACTAGATAAGATTCTTTATGGCAACCCCTTGCGATTTGCTGAATATTGACGAAACAAATATAAAAGCTGGTGAAACGAGTAAACGAAACAATATAAAAGTTCCTTATTGCAACGCATTTTAGTTTATCTCCTGTTACATTTTCCCAAACTGTTCACAACAAATATCTTATGCTTTTCTCCATTTTTATTTCATGTTTGCATTATTTATTTATGTTTGAGGAATTCATGCTTTCCATAAATGAGTTGCTTTATTATGTTTCCCTTATATTGGATTGTTGTTATCGTCCATCCTCTGTGTTAAATTATCATTCACAGGTTTACGTTAACTGATCCCCCTTAATTCATTATGCTTAATTGCACATTTTAATTGCTGGATTTCATTAGCTGATTTCGTTCAATGTCCCTTTCTTATTTTCTTGTCCTTCGATCGTTCAGTTTCAGTTTTATTATGTTTACAAATCCCTCTTCCGAGAAAAGGATTAAGCTGGACGAAGTAGAGATTATTTTTCATAAAACTACTCGCATACAGATAATTTCCTAAAGTTTTGTGTCTCCTTCTACTGAGCTTCACAAAAGAATAAATAAGGTTTGTGCCATTATTTTTGTACAGAGTTTATATATTTTCTACGGCATGAAACTTCTCTCTGACAAAAAAAAAAAGAAAAAAAATATACGAAATGGAAATTAATAAAAGAATCCAAACCATACAGGAAACAATAAAAACTAAAGTGGAAGATTATTTTAATTGCACCTTCACAATATTACTGAATCCCATCTCGCAAAAAAAAATAATTAAATCAAATTCGATTTTAACATCCAAGTTGAATATCTCGGGTAGAAATATTTTCAACAACAGCAACACTATAGATGTACATGCTACATCAACCCAAAAGTATGTAACAATTACACATCGTCCTTTTTGCAAGTGTCTTGTCAAAGGTAAATAAAACATTTGAATTTGAACTCTTTTACTGACAGTGTCTTATTCGCAAGAAGGTGCGAGTTTTTTTAACATCCATCACAGAAATGCGGGACAAGAGAAAGATGAGATGTGTAACATTACTGTGTGATTTTCCAAAGCCACTGGGACATACTTTCTTCCGTTGAAGGAAGGTGCATAGAGATCCCTGGCGTAAATTTTAAGAGAAACACTTCGGAGGTGAAAGGGAGTCCATATGATTCATCCTTAAAACAGATGACATAGTTAGAAACAAGCCTAAATTTTCTGAGCTGTTCTTGCACATAAATCGGTTCTGCAAGATTTGGGGAAAATAAATGGATAGGTTGCCTCTAAGGCAACGATGTCAGCGTTCACCACTGCAGAGGTGTAAATTCCGTTGCACAAAACGATAAGCTGGTCAGCGCAGACCTAAATTTGATATTAGATTTAATGAGGTCCCCATGAATATATAAGTCTTCATGATTCAACCAAGTCACAAAATAATATGTAATTGTGCCCTCTAGAGGTTGCTGAGAAGTTCATAAAATTCACCATCCATAACAGAGAGCCCAGCTCCTATGAATTTGCAGGACAAAGCTATTTAAGTGTTTCTTGTCAATAAGTCCTTAAAAAAATAATAGCAACAAGAATATGTGCATTTGTTTTACAAGTGAGAGTGTGATCCAGCAAAAGATTTTCTAAGCCGAAGACATGGAAAATATAGACGAGGAGAGATGGACAAGATCAGAGACAGCAACAACAGTAAATCCCCAAAATCTATCACCTCAACAGAATCGCCAATTTTGAGAAACGATAAAGTAGCAATGAAGAACTTATGATACTGACTGATACTGTTCTATATAGATTAGTGCTTGTGTCCATGCTACTCCCTCCCTCAATATATGAGAGTGACTCAGGAAGTAATTTAACTTTTATTTGCCTTATTTTTGACCCACCCTGGGTGTTATTTACACACACACAGAGTTACGGTGAGAGTTAGATAGAGTTATAGAAATAATACGATTTTTTTTTAGTATGCACAAAGCCAGCAGCCTTGAGGAAGACATTTAGTCAATAACCCCAATACATGAGTGGTACTTAATTTCATCGACCCAGAGGAAAGGAACGTCAAAATTGATCTTGGCCGGACTCCATATCAAAGCATAAATATTGCACGAGATCTTTTACGTCGCGAAAACAGTGATAATACTTATACTTTCAAATTTTGGGAGGAGAGCGGTAGTCGACTGCTTCCCAATCAGAGCTCACTTGGTACTTATTGTCCGACTATGAACGGTCCTCGGCAGAGTTTTAACTCAGAATATAATGAGTCGGAAGATACGCCGCTAAACTATATTACCCGATGCGCTAACGGTTCTATTTGCTTTCTGCCTTGACGGTTATCATAATAACCTCTTTTCTAAAGGCAGAAGGCGTGGCCTTTTCGAGGAGGGAGCTAGTCAATTACAACAACCAGTGTACATGACTGATACTTAATCTATCGACTACAGAAGGCAAGATTGACCCCGGTGGAATATGAACTCAGAACGTAAATATAGAAGAAATATTGCAAAGCATTTTGCCGAACGATTCTGGCAGCTCGAAGCATTTTGCTACGAAACATTTTGCAAAACAAGGTACTAGATTGCCTCTGGACAATCATGATAATAGCAACAATGATGAAGATTCGAAAGAATCAACGGATGTGCAGTGTGTTTTTGTGTAGATCTTATACAAACCTAATAACAGCGACTACTCTATCAACTGAGAATATTAGCGATGTGTTGACGTGGATCCACGTCGTCCCCCTCTTCAGTCTAATTACCCGGTGGGTAGCTGTGATTTTAAACACAGCTGTCATTTTTAATTCACAAAGGAATGACTTTGAAGGAATATTGGGAATATTGCTGTATTGACTGTGCTGACGTACTTCAGGACAACCGAAGGAAATTGGAGGCATAAATTTGAATTCAATCTAGCGTAATTATGATAAAATTTGAAGTATGGATTGAGAGCGTTTATGTTATGCTTCAATGCTTCGAAAATACGCCGAACTCTCTGTCTCTCTACAACTGTCAAATATTGCACTCAATGTATGTTAGATTGCATATTAAATTTGTTATAATAAAATGAGAATTAGCAACACTCTCTCATAATTTCTTTTATGGTTCAGCACCATAGGAGTCAACATTAGTTTAGTTGAGGTAATTTCGAATCTGGAATGAGAGTGTTCAGTGTTCATGTTTTCTTTCAATGCCACCATGAAGGCACGTGACTCAGAGATTAAGGCATTCGAAAGTTTGATGCTGGTGACTGAATCTTTTCTCTACATCCTATGTTCAAATCCACCAGCGCCCACAGTTCATTCTCTCGGTAGATTAAGAGATAAAGAAACTCACCTGCGCCGATGTTCATGCAGCTCGCAGCACCACCTTCACCACGACAGCACGGCCGGCAACAATAGCACAGCAGCAGCGGTAGGAGCAATATCAGCCGTAGCAGGGCAGCAGCGGCAGTAGCAGCGGCAGCAGCGGCAGTAGCAGCAGCAGCAGCGGCAGTAGCAGCAGCAGCAGCGGCAGCAGTAGCAGCAGCAGTAGTGGTAGTAGTATTATTATTATTATTAGTAGTAGTAGTAGTACTAGTAGTAGTAGTAGTAGTAGTAGTAGTAGTAGTAGTAGTAGTAGTAGATATTGTTTTAGATAAAAGACAAAAAAAAATCGTTCAGCCTGTCTGGAGAGGAAATATAAAATTAAAAAAAAAAACAATTAATGATAGAAGCATTAATTAATTATAGAAACATTAATTAATGATAGAAGCATAATAGAAGGAGAACAATATTATGGCAGAATTCAGATTTGACATACTATGACTATGAAACTAAGGCAACAGAGGTTTTACCACTGCGCAGTGAACAGTTTTCACAAAACACCTTCTCTATTGGTTCTAACACAATATTATCAGATTTCGTCACAATATATTTCATGTACATGTACCTATACATATACATACCTATTTCTTTATTGCCCACAAGGGGATAAGCATAGAGGGGACAAACAAGGACAGACATAGGTATTAAGTCGATTACATCGACCCCAGTGCGTAACTGGTACTTAATTTATCGACCTGGGCGGAATTTGAACTCAGAACGTAGCGGCAGATGAAATACGGCCTGTGCAATTCGCCCGGCGTGCTAACGTTTCTGCCTGCTCACCGCCTTATACATATACTTACCTACATACCTACATACATACACACACACACACATATATATATATATATATAAATACACGCCCACGCGCGAGTACATGTGTGCGTATATAGATACTTAAATATACATATGCATTTATGAATGTGTGTGCATGTAATTTCTAGGACTTCCGATTGCGTTTGTCTTGTATAATTTAACTAATGTCTTTATATTTAGTTTTTTTATTGTATTTCTTGTAGACTGTACTTGTATGCATTCTTTATTCATTTGATTGTGCAAGTATAGTTTTTTTTACCCTGTTATTTATTGAAGAACACGCGGATATTATGAAACGATGGAAGCACTCCGTCGGTTACGACGACAAGGGTTCCGGTTGATCCGAATCAACGGAACAGCCTGCTCGTGAAATTATCGTGTAAGTGGCTGAGCACTCCATAGACACGTGTACCCATAACGTAGTTCTCGGTGATATTCAGCGTGACACAGAGAGTGACAAGGCCGGCCCTTTGAAATACAGGTACAACAGAAACAGGAAGTAAGGGTGAGAGAAAGTTGTGTTGAAAGAGTACAGCAGGGTTCACCACCATCCCCTGCCGGAGCCTCGTGGAGCTTTAGGTGTTTTCGCTCAATAAACACTCACAACGCCCGGTCTGGGAATCGAAACCGCGATCCTATGACCGCGAGTCCGCTGCTCTAACCACTGGGCCATTGCGCCTCCACTATGAAACGATACCATGTGTGTGAGCAACCTGAAGACGGTG
>NC_043010.1:53570150-53572650 GCF_006345805.1 Octopus sinensis | reverse complement strand
TATCAAGTTGTCTGCAACTTCGTAGCTTTCCATTTCCGGTGAACACTTTTCTCGCTCTTTAATATTTAACAGTTATTTTTCCCATCAAATATCCCTCAGGATTATGAAAACATGTTTCGTGTTTACAGAACTTTCATCACTTCGGCACCTTTTAAATAGATCTTGAAGTCTCTAGAGTTCTCTCATTTTTGGTATATGTTATTAAAAAAATTCAATTTTCATACATATAATTTGGCTGCCATTAGCCATGGAGCTGTCACCGCAGGCTTTCTCTTGTGGGACATTTAGCTAGAAAACATGGGGAGATGACCACTAAGTCTCATTTATAGTTTTTTTAGCTTTTAGCTTTTACTTGTTTCAGTCATGAGTCTGCGGCCATGCTAGAGCATTGCTTTGAAAAAATTCCTTGCCGAATGAATCGACCCCGGGACATTTTTTTAAAGCTTTCTATTTATTCTATCGGTACCTTTTCCCGAAGGCTAATTTACATAATCACAAATACCGGTTCTGAAGCGGTGGTGGGGTACAAATTCAGAGACAAATACACAACACACACACACACACACACACACACACTTGTACACAAGTACATATATATATATATAATATAAATATATATATATATATATACATGCTTATATATCATCATTCAGTTTCCGTCTATCAAATCCACTCACAAGACTTCGGATAGCCCGAGGCTATAGTGGAAAACATTTGCTGAAAGTGCCACGCAATGGAACTAAAAGCCCGAACAACGTGGTGGGCAAGCCACCTTTTTATCAAACAACCATACCTGCACCTATATGCAGACAAAAAACAAAATCAGTGCAATGATTTATAGTGCCTCTCCGGTGGATGGTCACACAAGATTATGTCGATTATAGAAGAGCGCTTGTCCATAGGATTAAAATAGTCGCAAGCAAGAAGTTCAACGTCGGATACTTTTTACGCAGCACTTTGTGTCAGCATCGTCTGACGCAGCGTCACATCGGTTGAAGTTTTATAAGTGAAAGCATGTTGATAAAACAATACAGAATACCATCGTATGGACAATATCTCTGACCCAAGAGCTAAGCATTGTCACATTAAGCTCTCTAACGATTATAATAAATGTAATGACCAGTGTGTTAGGCTTCGAATTATAGCATGGTGCATTCAATACCTAAAATGGGCAGCTTATTGCACTTGAATAAGGATCATCATTTTCCCTTCTTCCAGTTACTTAGCTCAACTTGTGGACACAACAGGTGAGTAGCTTTTTCCATAGATCTCGATTGCGCGCCCTTTGACTGGCTCCTTTGGACAACCCCCATCCCTATCATATTGTTCCGTAACATATTGCGCCACATCTTTCTTGGCTTTCTTCTGGTTTGTTCCCTCACTTCAGGCGTCCACTTCGCCACGTCTACTCCATCTCGTGCTGTAATCGAAGCACATGGCCAGTAGACTGAATCTGCCCCTTGGTCACCGTGTCCCGCAAACTTTCCATGCCAGAACTTCTCATCACAACTTTGTTTCTCACCCTGTCCCGCTAAGGGATGCCCAGGATTTAAGGTATACGTCGTCGATGGAACACATCCAACAACTGAGAGACTTTCGTTGTCTTCATCCAGATTTCACAGGCGTAGATGGTTGTTGATGTACTCAACTGAAAATTACTCAGCCAATTGTCTGAGCATATCTCTCTCTCTCTCTCTCATCTCTCTCTCTCAATCTCTCTTTCTTTCACTCTCTCTTTCTCTCTCTCTCTCTCTCTCTCTTACTCACTCTCTTTCCTGCAGTCACATACTTAATGTGCCACTGGGTAAGAAGGTGAGAGGAAGAGAGAATGGGAGACGCGATGATTTCTGATTGAACTCGGGAATACATAGGTATCTAAAACAATTGGGGAAAACACGATTTACGTTGACATGTTATACCCGCTCACAGATAATTGTCAGATCTTGTTTGTAAAATACCCAAGTTACAATCGATTTAGTTTACAGAATCCTTGAACAATCAAAGTGAATACTCGTCCATTAGTATCGACAAAGCAGTCGTTCAGATCTGGAACAGGTATTCGTATATTATACAGGGTGTCCCAGAAGTTGCGCACCATCCTTTTTTTTTTTAAATGAATACATCATTATTTATTTCAAAAACACTTTATTGAAATTAATCGTAACAAATGCTCAAATTGAGCACCCTCTACAATAAAACATGCAGAAAAAATATAATTCAAAAAATGCTTTAATTATTTTAAATGAAAATCAGAATGGTGCGCGACTTCTTGGAGACCCTGTATTATGTATTTCTTTATTGTCCACAAGGGGCTAAACATAGAGGGGACAAACAATGGCAGACAAACGGATTAAGTCGATTACATCGACCCCAGTGCGAAACTGGTACTTAATTTATCTACCCCGAAAGGATGAAAGGTAAAGTCGACCTCGGCGGAATTTGAATTCAGAACGTAGCGGTAGACGAAATACCTATTTCTTTACTACCCACAAGGGGCCAA
>NC_043010.1:53560150-53565150 GCF_006345805.1 Octopus sinensis | reverse complement strand
AACTATTTTGTTCTCGTTCTTCTTTATTTCTCTTGCTGGTTGGCATGGCTTGAAGAATCCGTCTTGCAATTCCTGCGACCTTCTTAACCAATTTCCGTAGTATTGAAACTTTGACCTCCCAATTTATATGTTGAATCTTTTCCCTTCCCCACCGTGGATTAAAAGCCTTTACAATGTTTCGCTGCTTATCATATTACTGTAACATTCTACATGTTTTCAGCTACACGGACGGTTTGGAATAAATATCCATATTTGTTTGCTGCAATATAAGAATTTCTGATGTTTAGAACATAAAAATGTCGAATGAAGGTTTTAAAAAAGTCAAAAGCGAAAATATTACAGAGGATGCGTATTACTTTTATTAAAGTATTCACTTATTCGCTTCAGTAGTTCAAAAACACTAAAGCTATGTTAAGTTTTTTATGTTCCAAATTATGACATACCGATTTTAATACTCCTCTATCATAAATATATGCGTGTGTATACGCATATATATATATATATATATATATATATATATATATATATATATATATATAATATATATTATATATTATATATATATATTTACATATGTGGGTATGTATATGTGTGTATAAATACATATGTGTGTATAAATACATTTCTATGCTTGTGTTACGTATGTAAGCGTACGGTTTACCATACTTGGTATAGCTTTACAATACTTGGTGAAATTGAGTGTATTTACATAGACAAGTAGTAGCTAGTGTATGAAAAAGTTAGTGTATCAGACCCAGATAAATGTATTGTGATTTCGTCAAAATTTCGATTGCTTCTAGCAGAAATATTAGGTTGATGGGAAAAGTTCGTACACCGAAATTGTCCCGAAGGGCCGCGCCAACAATGCTGACCTTCACTGCGAGCAGCTTGATGGAGTTTACGATGCGCTGGTTGAAAAATTTACCAAAACCTGTTCGTCAAAAACGTGCTTTGTTTCAACAAGACAATGCAAAGCCGTATACCGCCAGAAAACCGGCAATAAGATTGAAGAAGTGGAAATCCGGAGGAGCAATATCTGGTGAATAAGGAGGGTGGGGTTACACATCCCAGCCGAGCTGCAGCAATTTTTGTCTGGTTCCCAAAGCATCAAGTGCCGAAAATGAACTTTCTTATCTTCTACTTTAAAGGGTTACAGAATTAACACAGGTTATAGGAACATGAATCTTCTTCCACGAAAAGATAGCTTAAACTGTGATCTAAATGGAGGCGTAGTCAAATCCTATTTTATGGACTCAACCATGTTCTAAAATAAGTCTAAAGGTAAGCTACTATAAATCGGCACGAACTTTCCAGAGACTACATCTTCCTTATCAAGAATTCAGTCTTGTGGCTCGCTATTAATCATGGATGGGCACAGACTTGATTGAAAGATGGCTTTCAGGTCGATTCTATCCTACTTTGCATTCTCCTTGATGACATCCTGAAGTTCTACTTAGGAGAAATAACAACTCGTGGTGTTTACATTGAAACAGAAACAAACGAGATACTTCCCAGTGTTGCGAGTGCAGGAGAAAACGAGAATTTGCAACGTATTTCTCAGAGTTATGCTGTTTGCTGATGATGAGGCATTGGGGGGGGGGGCGCCTTCCTTGGAGTAAATGCAACAACTGAAAACCTGTCTCACCAGAGCTTCTCAAGTCATTGCTTTCGCAATGAGTCAAAAGACATAATTGCTGAACCAAGAAACTGAGCACGCGTCTAATTACCGTCAATAACTACACCATTCGGCCGACAATTACAGAAGTCTTTCTGTAGAGTTGGAAAATAACAGGCAATCATATATTTCATATGTATTATAATTAAACACGTTTATATTTGATAATACTTCGCAGATGATTAGTTTTTATCGTTATATGAAAGTGGAGATGCGTAGCTTAAAGGCAGGTTGTTGCACTAATGATCGTAGCATTGTGGTTTCGATTCTTAAACGGGAGATGCTGTGTTCTTGAGCAAAGCGCTTCATTCTATGATGCTGATTACACTCAGCTAGCAAAAGTGAGTAATCCTGCGATGGACTGGCTTCCCGCCCAGCAAGAGATTACACACACCGCGGAAACCGGCGAAGTAAGAGTAAATTTTGCAGTTGTAGGCCATCTTGAGCAACATTACACACACACACACACACACACACACACACACATACACATGCGTGTATTATATTTACATATAAACATACTTACATACATATATAGTTTAACTATATGTATGAGAAAACATACATAAAACATACAAATCTGCAGAAGGAACCTTGGATCTGAGTTAGAAACCGGTTCTTTCTCTGTTGGCAAGAAATCTTGAAACAAACTGAATAATGACATACATACATACACACATACATACATGCATACACACATACATACATACATGGTGGATGTCCCCTCGTTATCGAGTATGGCCATTGCGCGAAGCTTAATCAATGTTGTTATCGTGCAATGCCTGTGCAAGAAGATTTTTTTTAAGTGGAGAAAGGCTGTGCACTGAGTCAATCCCACTCACTAAGCAACAGCAGCCATAATCCGAAAAGAAGAACAAGTCAACATCATCGGTAACCACTGAGCCGCAGGTTTTATATCGGAGTTATCCCAGTTACTTCAGTTAACTTCTCCTAGAAGGTTGCCCTAACAAATGCTAGGAGTCCTTCACTCCCAATGGTTTAACAACGCGATCGGGTATTCAGTCCGATTATTTCTATGTCCCAACGCATGATCCAGCCTTAAGACATTTATTGGATGGCCGTTGACTCTCAAGAGTTCCTCCGCCCTACATACATACATACATACATACATACATGCATACATACATACATACACATATACGTGTGTGTGTAAAGAGAGAGAGAGAGAGAGAGAGATTTCATAGTCTATATTATGTAGTGTTATATTACTTCATATACGTCATGTATATTATACCATTTTATACAACATTTCACAGCGTGACCAACGATAGATCAAATCGTAAGGCCGTCACAGGTGTTCCACTTTGCAAGGAATTAAATTGTTACTAAGAATGAGCTTTCATATCACAAATGGCTAGACACTAGCTGGCACGAGGAAGTTCGTTTCAATGAAAAATATAACAAAAAATATGGCTGACGACTGGCGCTATTAACTTTTAATTTTATCGTCCACGTTTATAAAACGGCGCTTGTAAAATATTGATCCTAATTTAAAACTTCAGAGAAAACGGTTTACGGGTAGGGAAGGCTACTAATTATTTTAGTGCTCCATAAGATTAATAGGAAATTTTATTATGAAAAATGTATCAAAGCAAAACCACAATAAATGAGGATAAAATTACGAGGTTAAAAACAGGAAATTTCGTATTTCCCCTACATTATTATGTGTAAAATTACTGATTAAATATATAGTACGAAATGAATTTATATTAAAGACGATTACTTAGCAGAGAGTGTTACAGACGTTTGAATAGTTTTGATAGAATCAAATGAAATATATTTTGGTTGGTATGAACAAGCAATAACATACATCTAAGGTTATTTAAATGCACATTCCACAAAAACTAAATTGACCGTAGAAAATGTCGTTAGCCGTTTATAAGTAACTTGCACATGATGACGTTGATGTATGTGTGTGTTTGCAGTATATATACATATATACACATTGCCCAAACGACCTTAACATTAGCTTCAAGGTTCATCCAAGACTGGGACCACGGGCCATACGTCCCCTGCCCAATTCAAGATTACAACATACATGTACACTGCAACATAATTTCTTCTCCTCAACAGGCCCTGCCCTATTTAACATTGTCCCGAGGGAGATCAACGAGGAAAAGGATCCCATCAACTTTAAACGGAGTCTGGATAGATTCCTTCAAAGAATACCAGATAAGCCACCCATAATTGGATACAACTCACCCAACAAGAACTCACTACTTGAACAAAACTTGATACAACTGACCCAACAAGAACTCACTACTTGAACAAAACTTGATACAACTCACCCAACAAGCACTCACTACTTGAACAAAACTTGACTTAAACAAATCTTGACTTAAACAGGATTCGAATAATCCTATCAGGTGGTGCTATTAAGTTAGACATGGCCTGGACCAATCTTTGGTCGAAACATATCTAAGTTTATCTAAGTTTATATATATATATATATATATATATATATATACACATACATAGATATGTGCGTGTGTGTGTTTGTATGTTTATGTGTGTATGTGCTTCTATGTGTAAATACATATATAGATTATATGTACACACTCACAAATATATATAAACGTATTCCGTCTATCAAATCCTTGCTAGGCTTTCTTCATCCCAAGGTGCCACGCAGTGGGAGAGAACCCGAAAGCATGTTCTTGGGAAGAAAGTTTACCTCGCAGCCATGCTTGCACTTATCAACCTTGCAATAAATAAGACTGATGTGTGTGTGTGTCAATACATGCACACATTCACACACTCACACACACGCGCGCGCGCGCACAAACATACACACACACATATATGCATACATATACATACATATATATGTAGATATGTATATAGATAGATAGATAGTAGATAGATAGATAGATAGATAGATAGATAGATAGATACAGACATGCAGACACATGTGAATATAAACATACGTAAACATGTTCATGTGTATGTGTATATACATGCATCATTTTATACTATATACATTACATTCTATATCCGTCATGTATTCGTTGACATTACACACACATATACATATATATATGTATATATATATATATATATATATATATATATGTGTGTGTATGTATGTATGTACGTATATATATATATATATGTATGTATACATGTATGTATATATGCATTTCTATGTTTTTTTATGTATTTGTTTGTATCCATGCTTTGATACACTCATGTCAGTTATGTTTATTACAGGATTAATAGAAGGATATCAGAACAGGACATATCCAAAAACACGACGCGTTCACGTTGAAAACTACCTTTATTTGAGTTTAAAGTTAAATCCCGA
>NC_043010.1:53532650-53555150 GCF_006345805.1 Octopus sinensis | reverse complement strand
CAGCTATAATGATACTATTTAATTTTGATGTATATGACAACATTTATCCTGTTATTTCGCTACGAATTCTGAAGCAAATATTAAGCTCTCTGTATTTTTAGGTGAAATAGAGTAACAAGTATATTTATTTTTTATTACCAACAGGATTGGGGGTAAACATAGAGGCATAAACAAAGACATACAAAGGGATTTAGTCGATTACATCAACCCCAGGGCGTAACTGGTACTTATTTAATCGATCCCTAAATAATAAAAGGCAAAGTCGACCTCGGCGGAATTTGAACTCAGAAAGTTGTCCGGAAAGTTCGTGCCGATTTATAGTAGCTTACATTTCGACTTATTTTGAGTCCATAAAATAGGATTTGACTACACCTCCATTTAGAGCACAGTTTAAGCTATATGTTCGTTGAAAAAGTTTTATGTTCCTATAACCTGTGTTAATTATGTAACCCTTTAAAATAGAAAATAAGGAAGTTCATTTTCGGCTTTGGGAACCAGACAACAATTGCTGCAGCTCGGCTGTGATGTGTTACCCTACAGTGTGCTTCAGTAATTCTGACCGTAAAAAACGTCTTTATGAATGTAACAGATGATATCCTTTACTGGCGAACGAGCATGGTTGCATGTGCTATGCTTTTGCTAATAGTTTGAGGGAACAATGTAGTTGCGAGCAATCAGAATACCTTTCTCCCAATCTCTTATCTTTTGCCCATCCTGAGGTCCTTCATGTGAGAGCTGAATGGAGAGAAATTTGCACCTGCTAATGACTTCTACTCCTTACAATTGACAAAACTCAAAACTTGAACAATAAGAAACGAAGTACAACACAACCTGTCTAGGAATTGAACCACTATCTTTTTTGATAATTCATAGAACACATTTACCACTTTCACCATCCTTCACCAACAGAAAATATATCTTCTATTTCACAGGAAACATAGTTCCCATGGCAGTTTTAAATAATTTAGAGAAAGCACCAAAATTGAATGCCATTGCTGTTTGTTTCTGCTTCTTACTAATGTCAGATTTGGTTAAACAATTTTTTGTGGTATTTAGGTGAAATATTACGAATTAATAATTCAAAGTAATGTTAGAAATATTACATGTACTGTTCAATCATTTTCGAAATACTGCTGTTGACGTTACAAATTCTGATTTGTTTTTGTACTTTTATCAAACCCAATCGACTCCTCCTTGTGATCGATAAAACATATTGACCGAGGAGTTTTGTTTCAATTTATCGGAGTCCCATACATATATTCCCTTGTGGCAGTACTAAACAGAAATCAATATCAAGTTTACAAAAATAACGGCGTTATACATATAATTCTTTCCGCTCTGAATCTGACACAGTTGTTACTATAGTCTTCGACCATGAAAGAACTTTCTCCTCTGTGATGGATGATGCGTTTGAGATCCTAGTTCAGTTCTCGACTTGTATTAAATGGCCCGCACCAGCATATACTTTCTTGTGTATAGGTGCAGGCGTGGCTGCGTGGTAAGAAGTTTAATGCGCAATTATACGATTCCGGGTTCAGTTCCACTTATTTCGCCTTGAGCAAATATCTTCTACAACAGCCTCGGGCCCATCAATGACTCGTGAATGGATTTGGTAGACGGAAAGTGCGAAAGGCTCGTCGCATATATATATAGTTAATCCAAACATGAAAACACAAAGAGAAAACACAACAATGCGAGGACGTGGAACAAGTATAGGGTTATTGGATGCACAGGAAAGGAAAGAAGAGGGAGGATTTAACGTTTCGAGCGGAGCTCTTTGTCAGAAACATAGAAAAAGGAACGGTCCAAGGAAGAGGAGACGGAGAAAGAAAATCATCAACGATATATATGTATATATATATATATATATATATCCGTTCAACTTCTATTTCTAGCCTGTTCACTTTCTCTTTTCCTGTCTCTTAGTCGCTTCCCCATTTTCTCTCTCTCTCTCACCCCCATATTTTTCTAACCTTTCTTCTTTCTCCCTTTTTCTGTCTCCTACTCTCTCTCTCCTCTACTTGATGCTGACATGTGACCCGTAGCCAACCTTTATTCCTCTTTCTTCTTTACACTTATAGCGTAGCTGATCTATTGCCTGTTTGTTGCCTTGTTAACCCTTTAGGATTGCCTTCTAAGCGTTGCCCACCATTCGGTCTTTTGTCCCTAAGTTTGTATGCTGTTCGTTTCCTGGATTTTTATTACGAGTATGTATATATATATTTGAGTGTCTGTTTGAGAGTCCTCGTATTTTTGTTGATCTCGCCCTCTTCACCGGTTGGCAACCGATCTTGGTGAGCTTACATCCCCGTAACTTCACAGTTCGGTAAATGTGAACGATAGAATTTGTACCAAGTTTAAAGACAGTAAGTTATTGTCGAGATTCATTTGATTAAAATTCTTCAAGGCCCCCAAGCTAATGACTGAAGTAAGCAAAAGATAGATAACGCAGCCAATATAATCAGCCCGAACAAGCCAAACGAGGTATAAACTTATCTGTCAGAAAGTTTATGCCACCTTAAATTCACATCCCTCTGCTGTGGTATTTAACAGAGGGCAGAACTGTGATCCAGAGACATTCTAATGCTTCACTTTTTTGCATATCGCCGTTAGTGAACATATACACGGCTTGATTGGAATAATATTGTAAAGAAACTTTTTCTCTTACAAGTATTGGTTTCAAATGTTATTACAAGGTCAGTACGTTTGGTGGGGGGGATGCAAATCAATTACATCGACCCCGGTGTTCAAGTGGTACTTATTTTATCAACCCCGGAAGGATAAAAGGCAAAGTCGACCTCACCGGCATTTGAACTCAGAAAGTAAAGTTGTAAATGTCACTAAACACTTTGTCCGCCATGCTAACGATTCTGCCAGCTCGCCGTTTTCTTCTCATACCTATGATGTTTTCTGTGTAAAAACCTTCCTCAATCTGCTTGGATCCAACATGTGTTATATGGTGGCTGATATTGTTAGCTGTTCGGCAGTTAATCACAAACTTGGCTCAGATTGGAGAACATTTAAGCAATATGAACATTCAAGCAATAGATTGTCTGTTTAAAGAAACATGGTATATTTTTTATCTAATATTTTTATTTTTATGTTGCTTATATTACCGAATGCGCTAGCACCTCCCAATGTTGCTTTTTCATTTGTTGATTTTATTGATCACATTATTCAGTCATATTATATACTGCCCTTTTTAAAACGCTACGATGAAATACGAGACAGATTCATTTCCTATTTCTAACCTGTAAGATAATACATATGTTCCCAAACAGTCATTATCACAAGTTTCTATATTTCTATATTACCATATAACCAATTTCATTGGGCCTTGTGCCTATAGTAGAAAGGATATAACTAATTTCACATTTTCTTTCTAATATTACCGCCACTTTGTCATATTTGCTCTTCTCTATTTCCTGTTCTCTGTATTTTGTTCATAGTATTGTCTTTTTGGTTTTACCTCTGCACAATATCGTTTGTTTTCGTATATATATTAATATAAACTTGGCTTTGGTGTTACTAGTAGAACTTATATTACTGCTAGTTCGACAATAGTTCATTATACTTAAGAACTTCCTGTTATATTTCCTTTTAGCTACGAAACAGGAAGTTGTCTAACAGTTATGACAATTAAGTCTCACTTAGCATTATGGTCACTTGGCTGAAAGTTCGATATATTGCGTTGAAAGCAGAAACGGATAATATTTAAATAAATATCTACCATTAATGTTTAGGAAAATTATATAGAAATATTTTTATGCCTGCATCTCTCTCTCTCTCTCTCTCTCTCTCTCTCTCTCTCTCTCTCACACACACACACACACACACACACACACACCTGCGCGCACATAAAGAGACTCACACACAAAGCTTCAATGAATTAAAAGACGTTATAAATTCCACTTAAAGTAAACGAAATAGACAAGATACGTGATTTAGTTTCGAAGGTATAAGCATTATCATCACAATAACAGCGATGATGATGATGAAGATGAAGATGGTGAGGAGGAGGAGGAGGGGAGGGGAACGTTTGGCATGCGAGAGTGCTAAAATATAGCTCCGAAAAGTTTGGCAATTATGTCGGGGAAAAAAAAAGAAGACACACATACAAAATAATACCAAGAAACACTGACAAAAGTTTGGACTATAATTGACTGAGTAATATTCACTAAAATTTATTTCTCATTGCCATATTGAAATGATGTCTAACGTTCTCACAACACGTGTAAAATCGGAACACCCGAGTAAAGTTGATATCAACAACAAATCGCTTATATACATGTATATATATGTCTGTATATATATATATATATATATATAGATATATATATATATATATATATATATATATATAGTTGAGAAAACACAATAACGCGAGGACGTGGAACAAATATAGTATTATTGGACGCTCAGGAAGGAAGGAAAGAAGGAGGGTTTAACGTTTCAACCGGAGCTCTTCGTCAGAAACATAGGAAAAGGAAAGATCCAAAGAAGGGAAGACGGAGGGAAAAAATCGCCAACGGTACACACGCGGTCACATTTAAGATTGTATAGTTTGCTTGAAGCATTGTATATGGAATATAACGTTGGAAAATTTAAAAGGTCAAACAATGCAAATAGAGAAAACTGGGGAGGATATGATATGTAAAAACCAGACTGGATTAGTTTATGCGCAACTCCATTGTCTCCCTAGAGAAAAAAATGCCAACAACAACAATATATATATATATATATATATATATTATATTATATATATATATATATATATTATATATATGCACGGACCTACGCACACGTGGGCACATTCAACGATTGTACCGTACCATAAGTTGTTTAAAATGGTAAACTATGCCTTCACATGGTATCTATTAACAGCTACATTGATTGTGATACCTGATAAGAAACTGTCGTCATCAGACATTGCTTCGTCTTTGGCAGAATACGACCCATTGATATTTCAACTGACAACCATATATCTTACGGAAGTGATGAATCACGACTCTATTATAAAATAACTTGTCAGAAATAGATGCATTCTGGGAATAAATTTACCCATGTCTGTCACATTTGGTCTTCTCTTTTCTGTTTTATAGCCTTTATTTTTATTTCAAAATTATATACTTATCTCATTTTTTTTTTCAATTTGTTTCACTCAGAAATCAATATACTTCTATTTTTGCTATATTCCACTTCGGATAATTCATTATTTTTCATTGGTTTCGGGGTGATCGTTTGAACTCTTGTGTCTACAGCCTGTCAAAATCATATCAAGAGGTCTTGAAAATGGAATCAACACTTAGAGCTCGTCATCCTAACCTATGAACGCCTGATCAACGGATTTTAATTTGCGTATTCAATTTCACCATGTTGAAACCAAATAGCTGCGTGGATAAGGCATAATAGCATTAATGGTGCTTCATAGTCTTAGAGATCTGAAGAAATTCTGCATTTTTGAAAACACTCTTTCTTATTCTATACAGCATTGTAAACATCTACACAAAATATTCCCAACCACACCATCCGAACCTCTAGAAAACACCCGGACATTTCCACACTAGTGCATACAATTAGAATAGCTGTTAGAAAGGGATCTTTTCGGTTTGAACGGCAGTTTTTTAAAATAATTTCCACGTAACTAAACACTTTTAAACTTCGTATACTGGTAGAATGTGTTTATAAAATATCTTTTTCTCTTGGCTTTATTGAGAAAATTCTATAGTTTGCATGATACTTGTTGTTTTTCTTTATTCAATTTCTGCAATTTCAACCATTCAATGACGTCTATTGAGGTAAAAAAAAAAAAACATTCTATGCCGTATGAATATGTCCCTCGTTTAAGAAACAGATTGGGTTTATTTACATTTCTGAAGAAAAAGGATACCCTCCCCCCACTCCTAACCCTAACTCTAACTCTAACATTAGAGTAAATACTCAGCTGCAAGGTAACTATATAAATCGTGGTTTATATATATTTATTTATTATAATAAGATTTTAAAAATTGAGAGTTTTTGATTCAACTTAGCACTCTAGATAACTATTCTTACTTTACAAACTTCTTCAACATTCTAAGGCCTACACCTTGTTTCATACTATGATCTTTATGTATAAATTTTATCAGTTAATGATTTCCAGCTTTTTACACAACATGCAGGAATTGAACACGTATTTTGTATAGCTAAAACCAATTCTGACGAGATTCGATTTTCTAATACTTTTTTAATTTCACTAATTAATTTTCTGAAGGTCTCGAAATGAAAGAGCTTTAAGGGATGTTTCTCAATTTTTTAATTAAAAAAATAATAATTTATCAGTTATCTCTATATTTTCTTCTCTTATATCTTATAAGTTTATATAAGTATATATCGTACATATACTTATATATATACATACATATATATATATATATATATATATATATATATATTATATATATATAATATATATATATATATATATATAGTGTATATGTGTATATATATATGACTATATGTATATATTTGCGTGTATATATATATATATATATATATATATAGATATATATATATATATGTTTACGTGTATATATATCTATATATATGTCTGTATATATATATACGTATATTTATATGTATAAATGTCTAAATGTATATATATGTTTTATGGTAAGTGTATGCATGTAAACACCAATGTCTATATGTGAATATGTGAATAAGATTGCGTGTATATATACGTGTGTGTGTGTGCATGTGTGTGTGGATATGTGTGTATGTATGAGAACGTACATACATCTATGTTTCTGTCTTTGTGTGTTTGTCCATGTAGGTATATATGTTTGTGTGAGTGTGTACGTATGTAGACGTTGTGCACGCAGGAGTTTTATGTCTATGCATTGTGAGAGTATGGTTGTGTGTATATTTTATATATATATTTTATATATTTTTGTAATATATTTTTGTTTTCCCCCTATTGGTGTTACTTCCTTGTATTTAACTGTTTTACGTAGCGTCTGTTGCCATAAATAGCAGACGAGCATGTATCGACGAACATGTAACGCTCTTGTATTCGAAATTCCGAGTTCTATAATGACAACCTTTTACTGTTTGTTATAATTTATACATGGTTTTATATATATATATATATATAGATATATATATATATAATATATATATATATGTGTGTATACAGGAAATAGAGAATTCACAGTATATAGAAGAATAAAGCAGTAGATAGAACAATAAAGATGGAAGAATAAAGATCAGAGTACGCCTTGTTCCTGCAGGCAAGGAGTTCCGTTAAGGTATGGACCCTTTAAGTGAGAGAGAAAATTTTCTCTCGCACGTCTAAGAGATCTATTCCTTCAATCTGAATGCATCGTTCAAAATATTACCTAGGTTTACCTGGGATTATACTTAATGTGCTATATATATATATATATATATAGGGAGAATTCACAAAAAAACAAAAGACGGAGACAGATGGTGTAGACAACAAACAGATGTATTAGTATAACGCTCGGAGGGGGTGAAAAAGATCTTTAACGTTTCAAGCCTACGCTCTTCCACTAAAAGGAACACAGAAAGAAACAAGGAGAGAAAATAATGAATGTGTAGTGACTAGCGATCTCTCTCTCTCTCTCTCTCTCTCTCTCTCTCTCTCTCTCCTATATATATATATATATATATATATATATATATATATATATGTTAAAAGACTCCGCCGGTTACGACGACGAGGGTCCCAGCTGATACGATCAACGGAACAGCTTGCTCGTGAAATTAACGTGCAAATGGCTGAGCATTCCACAGACACGTGTACCCTTAACGTAGTTCTCGGGGATAATCAGCGTGACACAAAGAGTGACAAGGCTGACCCTTTGAAATACAAGTACAACTCATTTTTGCCAGCTGAGTGGACTGGAGCAACGTGAAATAAAGTGTCTTGCTCAAGGACACAACGCGTCGCCGGGAATCGAACTCACAACCTTACGATTATGAACCGAATGCCCTAACCACTAAGCCACGCGCCCTCACTATATATATATGTATGTATGTATGTATGTATGTATGTATGTATGTATGTATGTATGTATGTCTGTATGTATGCATGTATATATATATATATAATATATATATATATATATATATATATATATGTATGTACATATACATGTATGTATATACTGGTCTGTGTGTGTGTGTGAATTCTTAATGTTTCACCTAGGCATTGCAAGAGTATATATCGATGTATATATACGTATGTTTCAAAACTGAGTGATGGCTGATTATACAGCGGTAATAAGTAACGGAGGTGTCTAAGGAATAACTGAATTTCTTTCGAACTTCGTAAGCTTACGGTTGTTTCTGCTAAAACATGCAGTGGACCCAAATTTGTGTGCTTCAACAGCACCTTATATTTCCATCAGGATCTCGAACATAGAGAGCAATTTATTTGTGAGCTCGGTTTTCTGTTAACTTACAATAAAAATGGTTTTACAATTTTACGTTCAGGAGCGGAAGTATTCGACAATATTTGTCGAGCGGATACTTATCATTCTTGTAAGAGTTCGATGATGACTTGGCAGGACAAATGTTCGAAGTTACTGACAATATTTCTCTTGTTCACCGTCAATACCATTCTCCTTCACCTCAATATATATATATATATATATACACACATACATATATACTTGGGTGTATGTGAATGAATATATGTATATGTGTATATATGTAAATATTTATATACACATATGTATGCATATATTGAGTATAATATATATATGCATCCACACACATACACGCCCACACACACACACACACACAACATATATATATTATATATATAATATATATATTATATATATATATATATATATATATATATATATATATATATATATATCGCCATGTTGATTCGTTAGCTACTGCACGCATTTTTTTTCTCTCCTTCTTTCTGTGTTTTCTCTCTCTGTGTATCTTTCTGTTGAAGAGCGTAGGCTCGAAACGTTAAAGACTTGTTTTATTTATATTTCCTGAGCGCCATACTAATACAATTGTTCGTTTGTTTTCCACCTGCCTTCGTCTTTTGTTTATTTTCATAAAGCTTCCCGTTATATATATATATATATATGGGTGAACGTGAAAGGTATTGACGCTGAACTGGAGAAATATATATATATATATAAGTCTATATCTGTATATATATAAGTGTGCTTTTTGTGTCCGTGTGTATGTGTATGTTTTTTGCGTGCATGTGGATGTGAGTCTGCGTGTGTGTTTAATTATATATGTCTGAGAGTGCTTGCGCGAGTAATTGCGTGCGTAAGTGTACAGAAGATGGCAAGTGTATTCTAGCGACTATACACATAAGAAATAATAAATATTGACTCTCTGTTGATGTTAGAGACCAACAATGGATTAGATCTTCCTGGAGAATGTCAATACGAAGTCAACATCTTGGTTTCTAATATTTTATTGACTTGAAGGTAATTCTATCGAAAATCGAAAACGGAATCTTGAAACACTGCAAAACAAATTTTCTTCCTACGATGTTTTTATTCACCAACACGCACAGACGTAGAGAAGCGTATTCATAGAGATACATATATACATAGAAATGAACATACGTATAAAGGGATTTATACATAAGCACATACATGTATACATGTGTGTATATAGGTATACGAGCTCATATAATTCTATGTATATCTATAATATATATATATATATATAGATATATATGATATATATGTATATAGAAATGAACATACGTATAAATTGATTTATACATAAGCACATACATGAATACATGCGTGTATATATGTATACGAGCTCATGTAATTCTATGTATATCTATATATATATATATAGATATATATATATATAATAAATATGTATATATATGTATATATCAATCTACCCACCTACATATATATATATATGTATATATATATATATATATATATATATATATATATATATATATATATTATATATATTATATATATATATATATACGTGTGCATGTGCCTTTGCCATTGTGTTTATATGAGTACTAAAACATATTAATCAATTGTATACACATAAAGATATACACAAGTATATATAAATGTGTGCTTGTATGAATACACAAACAGACGTATGTATACATGAATACACGTAGTGCATTCATATCTACACACGCGTATATGTGTATGAGTGTGTGTGTGTATATATGTATGAGTTTGTGCGTATATGTGTGTGCGTGTCTATCTGTCTGTCTATATGTGTATATGTATTACTATGCAAGTGTGT
This sequence comes from Octopus sinensis, assembly GCF_006345805.1. NCBI lineage: Eukaryota > Metazoa > Mollusca > Cephalopoda > Octopoda > Octopodidae > Octopus > Octopus sinensis. The sequence continues at coordinate 53,544,872 of NC_043010.1, read as the reverse complement.
AGGTGAGCGTATAAAATAACCATACACTTATAATTTATAACAATGGATCAGAATTTACTTTTAAAATTTGCATACACACACAGACACACACACACACACACACACACATATATATATATATATATATATATATATATATATATACTATATATATATATACTTATATATATATATATAGAGAGAGAGAGAGAGGGAGAGAGAGAGAGGAGCACATATGTGCCTGTATAGCCAAGGGTGTATTTGTGTTTTTGTATATATCTATTCATACGTTTACATATATAAGTATATACATATATATATATATATATATATATATATATATATATATAATATATATATATATATATATATAATATATATATATATATATATATATAATATATATATATATATATATATATAAATACGTGTATTTAGATAGATAGATAGATAGACAGATAGACAGAGAGATAGATAGATAGATACATACATACATACATACATACATACATACATACATAGTCACATAGATAGAAAGACAGATAGAGAAACATAGATAGACAGACAGACAGAGAGATAGATAGATACACAGACTGATATATAGGAAAGAAGACTGGTAACAAGACTGTGTACACAATTGTTGAAATATTTGCCACTCTGTTCAATACGTCCGGATGTTTACGTCTGAATTCAATAAATAAAAATCTCTTAAACTTTATTCACACATACATCATATATATATATATGTGTGTGTGAACTTAGATGTACTTATGTGAGTGTGTACGTGCGTGCATGTATATATGTGAATGTGCGCGACCACACGCTTGTGTGTGTTATGTATGCTTCTATGTATATACATGTACATATACTTGCATATATATACATTTCCACATATATACACATATGCACACAAGTGTATAGATATATGTGTGGGTGTGCGCGCGTACGCATGTTTTGTGTGTGTGTGTTAAATAAAATGAGGCAACAAAGCGAACGCTTTGCAGAATTTTCAGGATATTTATAAAGAAAAAGTTAGTCTTACAGCTGTTTCTGGGATATTAGAGGTATCCCTTCATCAGAGATGATGTAAGATGGTTAACTAGACTGAGATAGTAGAGTTCAAAATAAGATGTTATTTTGGAAAAGGAAGGAAATAAGGAGTATATAAAGAAATAGGAAAATGAATGTAGAAATAAAAGTAAAAGTAACAATATATAACAATTTTATAGTTGCATTTCAAGTATCCAAGGAAAGTAATGTGTAGAAGTGGTAGAAATGCTTCACGTTCGTGGTATATGAATTCCTATAGGATTTCATATCATGTCATTGCGAATGGAAAGTGTGGATACGTAGATTCCATATGCTGTTCATTCAAAGTGGTCCTGTATGAATGAAAATTTGAAAATGTATTGATAGTATTAACTGAATAGAGAGGGAGAAAAGAGGTATATGTTAAAATGAGGAAAAAGGATAAAGGAAAAGGTGCAAAAAGAAGAAGGAAAGAAAGAGGAAAAGAACATGAAAACAAGAAAAGAAAATGAGAAACAAAGGAGTGAAAGAAAGTGAAAAACAGTGACGAAAGGAATGTTAGTTGTGGTGAAGATATTGTAAGGGGGATAGGGAGTAGTAGTGCGGGATAGGAAGAGATAACAACGTAAGTACTGAATATATGTGCGGCGAGTGAGGTGGGGGTGGTATGCTAGAATAGCACTAAGAGATGTGTACAGGAAAAGGTATAGGAGGGAGTTTTCTAACGAGAGTGCAAACCTCAAAACGGAAGGGAAGAATACTAAGAATTGTCAAGTTTCTATAAACAGACATATACATACGTTTGTATCTGTATGCACTATTATATAGGCCTGCGTACTTGTATATTTAAACCGGTACGGATGCATGCATACATATATACACGTACACGCACACATATATACATATACACACATATATATATATACACATATATATACATATACACACATATATACATATACACATATATACATATACACACATATATACATATACACATATATAATATACATGCATATATACATGCATGCATGCATACACATAGATATACACACACATATCTATATATATGCATATATACATAAATATATATATATGCACACACACGCACACTCATAAGTATATGTATATACGCATACACGTGCGTACATATACACGCATACATGCACACGTTACACATACACACACGCACACACGCATATTCATGTGTTTATATACATACGCACAAACATCCACATACGTATGCATATGCATGTCCATATATGTAGTATTACACAATTACAATAAGATTATTGTGTTGTTTCTTCCTTTTCGAGCCACGCCTGACTCATAAGGGCCGGTTTCCTAGTTTCCCTGTCGTATAGGTTCCCCATCTCGACAGGACGGCGGACCGTCGCGGTTGAGCTGCAAGATGCAGGAGGAAAAAGTGAGAGAAGGTTGTGGTGAAAGAGTGAGCAGAGGTTCTCCATTAGCTTCTGCCGGAGCCGCGTGGAGCTTAGGTGCTTCGCTCATAAACACATATCGCCCGGTCTGAGATTCGAACCCGCGGTCCCTCGATCGCGAGTGCGCTGCTCTAACCACTGGGCCATGCGCCTCCATAAAATAAGATAAGTTAAAAATTTATGTTAATTCAAATAGGATTGTTGGGAATAACCTAAGTAGTGTTCAGGATATGTGTTTTGTGGTTATTTAGGTTGCATTTAGATTTGTGGTAAAATTTCAAAGTATGAAAAAACCGGTGGTTACATGTACCTATTCGCTCATTATATTCGTTTAGTATTATTGGACAGTGATGTTTTACTATGTGGAATGCCTCCTTTAGGCATAATTTACAGGCTGAGCGTTAACCCTGGTATGGAAGCTCTGCATCTATTGAGTACCATGACAAAATTGAGGGAACATTTCTATGTTTTAGATGATGTATGTGACTGGCGAGCCAAACGCACACACACACACAAATATATATATATATATAAATATATATATATATATATATATATATATATATATATATATATATATATATATGTATATATAGTGTGAGAAAGAACCAGACAGACAAACAAACAAACAGACAGACACACATACACACATACACACAGATAGATAGATAGATAGATAGATAGATAGATAGATAGATAGATAGATAGATAGATAGATAGAATGATAGATAGATAGATAGATAGATAGATAGATAGATAGAATGATAGATAGATAGATAGATAGATAGATAGATAGATAGATAGATAGACTGACAGACAAATTGATAGATAGATAGATAGATAGATAGATAGATAGATAGATAGATAGATAGATAGATAGATAGATAGATAGATAGATAGAATGATAGATAGATAGATAGATAGATAGATAGATAGAATGATAGATAGATAGATAGATAGATAGATAGATAGATAGATAGATAGATAGATAGACTGACAGACAAATTGATAGATAGATAGATAGATAGATAGATAGATAGATAGATAGATAGATAGATAGATAGATAGATAGATAGACAGATAGATTGTAAAGAAATGTCCTGTCACATTTCAAGATGAGAAAAAAAGCAAATAATTCTTTGGTCTTAATTGTTATATTTAATCACGACTTTCTCTTTTCTCATTATTAGCAGCTTAATATGATTCAGTTTTGGCAAATTGTTAATCTCTCGGGAGTAAAATTCTTTAGTCTTCGAAGCAAAGAATTACTGAGTAACATTTTACTCTCTTCACAATTAATAAAACGTTTGCTCTCTAAATAGTGCTGCGATTATTTGTAAAGATGATTGTCAAAATACAATGTGGTCAAGTGAGAAATGAGGCTGCTGTAAAACTCTCATATTTAGTGCCATAAAATTTTTCTGAATGACTTGTCCAATATTTGATTCTGTATTTTCGTTTAAAAATCAACGCACCTTTAAGAGTGACGAATGGTAGGCTTTATTGAGGAAATATTTGTCCAATGACTCCTTTGAACGATAATATACATCTGCATTAACACTTCATGACAAATGACACTCTTCATATTTCGCCAAACGCAGAACATAACATTTTTCTGTCGTAGTTCTGTTTTGGGAAGGATTTTCCTTTTTCCTTGCGTGCTAAGAATAGTTGATTTTGTTGGGTATATTTATAGAGAAGCTTGATTGCATGTCCACTTCAGTGATGAACAGATAGCAACTCTTTAATGAGAATTAGTGTATGGTCCCATTGATCGACTTTAGACAATGTACTTGTTCATAGAAAGTCTTTTCTGATTGATGAGTTACTTACATTGGACTGCTCTGCTAATTCATGTGCTTATCAAGTTCCCCAATCACAGTTTTAGTAAGCTCAAAATTGAAAGAACATCATCACCCAGATTGAGCTAAATCTGCAATAGAAACATTTCCCAGGCGAAGCTTGCGAAACTATCGTTGGCATATCTTGACATTTAAAGCTCCATTACCATAGACGGACGAATATTTCTCGTCGGTTCCATTGCTGAAGAACCACCTTTGAATATATACATCATGCACATTTTGATAGTGATATGATTCCATTTCATTTTAAGAGCCAAAATGAATACGAATTTATCCATCAGGGCATTAGATACTTTGCAAGGAAACAATAAAAAATAAGGTAAAAAAACAATGCATATTTTACTTTAATGAGAAAGTAGGCTTTTTTTGTGAGTAACTATGATATAGTAATAATAGAGTGCACTACAACTTGGCGTACATATTCCATATGAGTCGAAACCGTAACCTAGAATATATATCCTCGTTGCAGCAAGCAGCACAGCTCAATAATGTCCATTTATGCGCTTCTCACTTAACAAAATATTGACCCTTTGTGCTTGGTGAGCAAAAAGAAGCCAATATTTAGATAAATTACCATAGAAACAACTGTCTGCTACGCTAGAGTTCATTATCCAGACTTAAATATCAATACAAGTGTGCTCTATTGATTCTTAATCGATTATATATATATATATATATATATATATATGTTCTTTAGCCAACGTTATCCAATACCTACCACTACCAACATCAAACTATTTTAAGGTAGCCTCATTAATCAATTTTATATCTTAAGGTGTTTACTTTTGTGACGATATTAACTCTTCGTAGATAAATACTTACCACGATAGCACGCATTTAACAATACTTTGTTTTCGGTTCTTTTAGAAGCAGCTGAATAAACAAGGAAACCGATGCTGTTTTACAGTATACATTTCCAGAAAGCACGACCAGACATACGCAGAATGAAACACAATCATAGATTTATAGGGTTGGGGACTGATTCCGCGAAACAGAGACACATACATAAGCATTGCTTATTAATATATTCTCAACATCACGGGATAAGCATACAGTTTACATCGACCTACTTCCGTACAACGCGCGATAAAAATGCTATCTCCCTATTCCACCAAACGGACTTGGGCTGAAATGGCTTAGCGGTAGTAAGGTCGAAAGCCTAGGCATTAGAACGTCGTGAGCTGGATCAGATTCTACGTCTTGCCAGACCGTCAAATAACTTCGACGATATAGCGGCTTAGCTTAGTATTTTTTATTGACCTTAGAAAAAAAAAACAGAAGTGAACGTAAGTTTAGCTGGTATCGGCAGAAATTCACCACAACCATGAATTCGAATATTTATGGAACCTGCCAATATTTCTTATATGTATTGTTTATCTACATAATCACGTACACACAGAGACACATACATCCACACACATACATACACACACATCCACACATCCACACACACACGCACACATACATATATATATATCATTGCGTGTATATATATGTATACTCATTGTAATATGGAAAGATGGCACGTCTGGAAAAGTTCCTTGGACCCCGCTACATGTCCAAATACATGGAGTGAACTTTTTGGATCATGTCTACGTGACAAAACACTTGTTACGGTTTGGGGTCCCCCAAGATCAAGGCTAGAATCCACATTTTTACTATGTTCCTGCACAAGCTTCCCATTTACCATAAATTCTTTTAATTTCAATTTTTTTATAATTTTAATATTTTTATTTTTACTTGTGGTAATATGCAGGTGTGCGAGAATATGTATATATGTGTGTGCGTGTCTGTACGTGTATGCGTATACGTATGTATATAAGCGTAAACTACGTCCGGTGCATAAGCGCGACATACATGCAAACATCCCCTTCATTTATAAGGATATGCATATGTTTGTATATGTGTGGGTGTAGATGTGTGATAGGAGGATGTATATTATATATATATGTGTGTGTGTATGTATGTATATACGCGTATGTGGGAGTGTGAATGTATGCCTGTACACATATATGTATATTTATATGTAAAAATGACTAAATATATATGTATTATGTTACGTGTATGCATGTAAACACCTTTTTGTATATGTATGAGTACGAACATGCACATAGATTTTTGCGTGTGTTGAAACAGATATTGTTGTATTTCGGGATGATCATTTAGTTTTTGCTAAATAAACATACACATTACATATATTCGTACTTCACTCGTTTATTACTGTTCTTATTCTAACTCTCTTTACTCTTTACTCTTTTACTCTTTTACTTGTTTCAGTCATTCAGTCATTTGACTGCGGGCCATGCTGGAGCACCGCCTTTAGTCGAGCAAATCGACCCCGGGACTTATTCTTTGTAAGCCCAGTACTTATTCTATCGATCTCTTTTGCCGAACCGCTAAGTGATGGGGACGTAAACACACCAGCATCGGTTGTCAAGCAATGCTGGGGGGACAAACACAGACACACAAACACACATACATACACACACATATATATATATACATATATACGACAGGATTCTTTCAGTTTCCGTCTACCAAATCCACTCACAAGGCATTGGTCGGCCCGGGGCTATAGCAGAAGACACTTGCCCAAGATGCCACACAGTGGGACTGAACCCGGAACCATGTGGCTGGTTAGCAAGCTACTTACCACACAGCCACAATCTTTTGTTACACATCTGATACCTCCTCAGTAACACTTTCTGTCACCTTGTGTGCTCTTGCTCAGCTTAATTCATTCTCTTCTTCTATGATGTGTATTATTATATGCGCATGCTCCAGTCTTTGTGTGTGTGTGTGCATATGTGTGTGTGTCTCTGTGTTTGAATCATCGTTCTTAGTAGTACTATGACCCCCAGCCCCGTCCCCTACCCCGCTGCCGCTGCTGTTCCCCTTGACCCCGATTTTTGTACCGTTCCTGTATCTCACTGTGTTTCATGGTTTTCAGATCTCCATGTCAGCTAACGTTTTCTCAACTACAATTTTAACCCTTATCCTCTCCAACACCGTCCGCTGGCCACCAATAGATCAAGCAGTTTCTGAGAAAAGGAGACCTGAAGTATCGTCAAAGTTAGCTCGAACACTTTGTATTTACGTGACTACTGCTGTTATAGGCTGTTAGGCTGCATCTTCAATAAGTGAACTTTATTGACTTGTTCATTGATAATTGTAATATGGTTAATATCAATTTGATAAATATTTGTTGAACACTCCTTTCTGCTTTTCTCTAATTCTTATATAGTTACTTATTGCTTTAAGGCGATTCTTTTCAACTGTTAATAAAACATTTACCAATACAGGAAATGCTGCTGGGGTACGCTTACATCAACAAAAGCAGCATTTATAATCAGATTTATACTTGCTTGAATCAACATATTACGAGGCGATATCATCAATATCATTTAAACTTTCTGGTTTTCATGTTTATCATGTGTGTGTGGATGTCTATACATACGTATGTGTGTAAGTATGTGTCTGGGTATGTATGTATATATGTATTATGTATTTATGTATTTATACGTAATTACGTCTCGCCGCCATACATCTTACAATATTTTACGAAGCAGTTTCCTCTTACATGAGACCAATTTCCTCAAATTAACTCATATCACTCATATTAAAGTCTTTATTTTAAATGTTCGCTTTCCGCTTTCTTCCCTTGTGTACCTTCAAGATAGTAGTTCTCTGTCTATTTCTCGCGGCATAATTCTTTGTGAATACTACACATCTATGTTAGAGAATCTCGTTAGTAAGTTTCTGCTGTATTCTTTATCGGCAGTTGGGTATTTTCTCTTTGCTATTCCGTCTTTTGTTATTATGAATTTAGTTTCTTGTCCACTACCTACCTTGCCGAAGCTCAGACATTTTACGCTGACTATCATGACCTTAGCATATAAATTTGTTTTTTAACCCTTTCCTTTATTTTTATTTTCACTTTTCTACTTTCTTCTTTCACTGTACTGATTTTAATGCGCTTCATCACTACCTGTATTTTTACACCTTCGTAACGCTTCTTACCCTTATGTTTGCTCTAATTTCGTTACCTACCTCTAGCAACCCACTTTCCAGTTGCCATCAAACCGTCACACTTTTCAAAATTTAACAAGTGAGCAATCGAGGCAACTTAGATCGAGATTATGTTGATTTTTAAATACTTTGAAATACTCTAAAGTACATATACATACATACATATATACATACATCTATAGATACATATATACTCACCTACCTACATACATACCTCTCTATCTGTCTATATATCTATCTATCTATCTCTCTAACTTTCTTTCTGCCTGTGACAATTATTCGGTTGCCATAATAAAACTCCGAGTTAGGTTAAACAGATTACCCCGAAAACATTGGAGTTTTATTATGGCAACCGAATAATTGTCACATATATTGATGATCTAGAAGCTAACACTATGGAGAGAATCCAGTAAATAGCTAACTCCATCCTACAGAGTATCAAATTAACGATTAACTACCCTAACAAGCAAGCAATGTATATATATATATACATATATATATATATATATATATAATATATATATATATTATATTATATATATATATATATATATATATATATATATATCGTAAAGTCTATTTGCCAACGTAATGTGGCGGTTCTTCGCAGGACTATGTTACTACTTTTTAACCCCAGAAAGAATCATCTCCAGCTTGCTACCGACACATAATCTGTGTCCGTATACTGTGAGCAAGGTTGTCTACAGCCCCCTTACTAGCTGAAGTGATACCTGCTGGCCAATGGTTTCTGGGTGATTTCCCTTCCTCGGTACAGGACATTCGCTGGCTACAGATAGCAATCACTCGACTATGCACACAGTATATACTTTTAAAGCGACACGTTTTAAATCTCTGAGCGAGAAATAAGCAGTAACTGTAACCAACAGTATACTCAATATAGAGCGTGAAGTGGAGGAATGTAAATAGACGTGAGATAATCAGGGATACTGTATCTTCATTATTTAGGCAGAATTTAGGCAAACAGAAACACACACACAAACATATACACATATATATATGTGTATATATATATATATATATATATTATATATATATATATATATATATATATATATATATATATATTATATATATATATATATATATATATATATACATATATATATATAATATATATATATATATGCATGTATGTATGAATATATATATATATATGTGTTTGTGTAATATATATATATATATTTATATATTATATATACGTCGGGCTTCTTCCAGTTTCCGTTTACCAAATCGACTCACAAGTCCTTGGTTGTCCAGAGACTAAAGTAGAAGACACTTGCCCAAGGTGTCACAGAGTGGGACTGAACCTGGAACCATGTTGTTGGGAAGCATACTTCTTACCATACAACTACTCTGCGTCTATGTATGTGTGTGTGTGTTTGAATGTGTGAGTATTCTGACACAATTTCTTTTATTAGTTTCACATTCTGCTATCTATTAACCGGGACTTTCCTTAAGTGCGAAACGTCGTGTTAGAGAAACTATTACCATCCTATTACATTAGGCGCAGGAGTGGCTGTGTGGTAAGTAGCTTGCTAACCAACCACATGGTTCCGGGTTCAGTCTCACTGCGTGGCATCTTGGGCAAATGACTTCTACTGTAGCTTCGGGCCGACCAGAGCCTTGTGAGTGGATTTGGTAGACGGAAACTGTAAGAAGCCTGTCGTATATATGTATATATATATATATATATATGTATGTGTGTGTATATGTTTGTGTGTCTGTGTTTGTCTCTCTAGCATTGCTTGACAACCGATGCTGGTGTGTTTATGTCCCCGTTACTTAGCGGTTCGGCAAAAGAGACCGATAGAATAAGTACTGGGCTTACAAAAAGAATAAGTCCCGGGGTCGAGTTGCTCGATTAAAGGCGGTGCTCCAGCATGGCCACAGTCAAATGACTGAAACAAGTAAACGAGTAAAAGAGTAAAAGAGAGTATATATTACTCAGATTTCATTTCCTATATTCATTCTTATAGCGCTACTAAATATCTTCTGTAAATATATAACTTACAAACGAGTCCAGCCGTTAAAAACTTATATAGGGAATGAAGAAATTTAAGAGCCAAAAGTTATTTTATTCCAAAACAAACAACATGAGGAATGAAATCAACCCCTAAAAACACCTACTGTTCAACTAGATCTTCGAAATTGCAGCTGCTTGGCAGATGAGGTAGCAGATACTTATTAAACGTGATATATGCATTCCATCATTGAGACCTCACAATGTGTAAGGATGCGCAATCTGTGTGTAACTGCCGCATTTAATTTTTTTCACAGCGGTATATTTTCATGCGGTTCTCCAACGGTTATTATGTCAAAACATGTTTACGTTATTTATTCATTAATAAGAATATATTTGAGCGATATATTCGTAGTAAATAATTTTCAAAGTAGATTTTAAAGGTTTAAAAATTAATTATTATCCCTACAACTTTTACGCATCTAAATATCTCAAAATAAATGTTTTGATATATGTATGTACGTATGTATATATGTATGTATGTATGTATCTATCTATCTATCTATCTATCTATCTATCTATCTATCTATCTATCTATCTATCTATCTATCTATCTATCTATCTATCTATCTATCTATCTCTCAAGCTACGTACATACGCACACGCGTACACATATATATGTGTGTGTATCTCTTTACATAAATATATATATACAGATATATGTGTATAGTTATATATATATGTATATATGTATTGTGTGTGTATTAAATATATAGGTGCCCCAGCATGGACGCGGCCTTCGGGCTTAAACATTTTTAAGGATTTTAAGGATTTATATATATATATACATATATCATATATATATATATATATATATATATATAACATACATATATATAGTTAATCGAAACATGAAAACACAAAGAGAAAACACAAAAACGCGTGGACGTGGAACAAGTATAGTATTATTGGACGCTCAGGAAGGAAAGAAAGAAAGAGGATTTCTTTCTGTGGAACAGTGGATCTAGATGTACATAAAGCTATAAATAATAGCATTTAAAAGCATTTAATTATGCAGTTGAAAAACCTTTTAAACGAGAAAAAATTCTAGGGAAGCTTTATAATTTTCTGATTCAACCCAAGATATTCCTGCTATTATTTAAAGCCTTAAGTGCTTCAAGATTCACAGTTTATAAAACGAAATACGGACCGTTTCACGTTCCTTCGAACGTGAGGAGGTTTATATTATTTTATAAACGTCATTTATGAATTCGGTTATATTTAAGACGTCATATGTAATTTCATATATATTTGTATATCTATCTATTTATCTATCTGTCTATCATCTACCTATCGATTTCTCTGTCTGGCTATTTATCTATAGATTAGTGTATCTGTTTACTTATCTCTTTATCTATCCTTCCCCCGTCTATCTGTTTTTCTCTCTGTCTGCCTGTCTACTTGTCTGAAACGTTTAGTCATAACAATATATGTGCATACACAGATAAACATACGCACATAAAAAAAAATACGTGGGCGTATCTCAAGCAATATATTTTGGCTAGGGGTTACATTTATATATTTCTCGGTGCAGTTGTCTGTAATGACTTCAAAATCACAAATTAACGTAGAAACACAAACGCAAATACTTTTAAAATACAATTATTGAATGAAATCTTTGTTGATTAGTTCAACCTCATTGCGTTACCGTTGACTGTAAACACTTATATGATCATAAAACCTCGTCTAAAGGATTAAAGTTACGCTGTCATCGAGTAATTGCTAAATTAGGCGTCGAAGAGGCGAGAAGATGTAACTTCACTTGAATTATAAAATTCCAGGTGACTAATTATCATTTGCGATTTAACTCCCTACGGCACACATATACACCCGTATGCAT
>NC_043010.1:53522095-53530050 GCF_006345805.1 Octopus sinensis | reverse complement strand
ATATATATAATATGTATATATATATATATATGTATATATATAAATATATATTATATACCTGGCTGAACTAATTAGTCTTCCCCAGAATTGTTATTGTCATTAATTATTCCCTGTATCATATTAAACAACGTACTCATTGCCGTTGATGCAGCATTATTATTCCATTTTTTCTTTGCAAATTATATGAAATTCAATTTGTCATTGTCTTGTGTTGGTGTTGTTGTTGTGGTGGTGGTGGTGGTGGTCTTGAGGTGGTGGGGGGGTCGTTCTCGTTGTTGTTAAGGTTTTTTTGTTGATGTTTTTTTACAATTATAGCGTTGCCCAAGAAACTGGTGCTGATTCATAATCATCATCGACTATCGATACTCGAAATATGTAAGTAATTATCAATATATACCTGTATGTATATATGTATATACAAATATATATGTGTGTGTGTGTATGAGAGAGAGAGAGAGAATGAGTGCTCGTATACTTATTTATATATATGTATGTATGTATGTATGTATTATGTATGTATATATATATATATATATATATTATTACATGCATATATATATATATATGTATATATGTATGTATATATATATATATATATATATATATATACATGTGCACGAAAACAAAGTGTATTGATCGCAACGCACTCACGCAGACTCATAGGCATATACATATTGTGTGTATGTGTGTGTGCGTGTGTCCAAGTATATATATGCATAATATAACATCTCAATAATGTACGTATATATATATATATATTTATTTATTTATTTATTGATATTTATTGTAAGTATGTGTATATTTACATATAAATATACACATGAATATACATATTTGTACGGAATTCAATTTGCTTTTGTCTTTCTCTTTGTTGTTATTTTATTGTTTGTTTTTCTTTGTTGTTTGTGTATATATACTTATATGTAAATACACACACATACATACATACACACACACATATATATATATGTATGTATGTATGTACGTATATATATATACATGTGAGTTAAACACATACACATTCGCACATATAAGATATACATAACCTCTCTCAACACACATATGTGTATGTATATAAAATATATACTACATATATATATGCATATTTGATATATATTTGTGTGTATGTACGTATACAAATGTAATGACTAACATATATATAAATTCATATAATCACATGTTTTACTTCTATATGTACATAGCTTACCTGTATACGTACATAGTTTACCTGTATCGATATACATATAATTACAAACATAGATGCATACAAACGTTATATTTTTCTATATGCATGCACTCTTCCATTTACACGTACGCACATGCGTTCGTATAAATACACATATACGTATTTATACACAGATGTACGTACACACATTGTTGTAACATAAACCAGACAGACATGAGCTGTATCTTTATAAATGAAAAAAAAAAAAATTTCATGCAGTTAGAAATACAAGAAGAAAACTTTAAAAAAAAAAACATTAAAGAAAAAAAAACAAATAAAAGGAATTGGATTCTGCAGAGAAAAAGAAAAATATTTTGACAGGATATAGAATTAATTTAAAGCGTCTCCCACTTCAATCTCACTTTTAATCCGATATATCTCAATGATGCTACGTTTGAAATTGCTGGTATAATCGAATTTGTGTTCTATACGTCTGATTAACTCTCGGAGCTGTCTCTGATAAGGCATGTACGCGTATGTCTCAACCTCATCTGGCTCCTTCAGTTTTGAAATCAACATATTTCTCCTCTATCTCTTTCTTTCTCTCCATCTCTTCCCCCTCAATCTCTCTCCCTATATATATATATATATATATATATATATAGAGAGAGAGAGAGAGAGAGATACATACACATACATACATATAAATACGTGTCTGTGTGTTTGTGTATATAATGTATATATAGATATACAGTTCTATATATGCTTAAGTATACACACACAAACGTATATCCATACATATACTTACATACATATGGATGTGTATAAATCTATATATATTTGTGTGTGAGTATGTGTGTGCGTTCATGATTGTCTGTGTGTGTTTGCACGTGTTTAAGAGTGGTAACAAATTAAGAAAGACATTGAGTTCGGCATTGTATTAAACAATTTATTTCTATCAAATTCCATAATAGACTATCTCTACAGCTCACAGTTCCACAAACACCTCGCCTCGAGTGGTTTATCTTTCCTCCAGCATTTCTCCGCCGTTCAGAGTTGTTAGCGTCACCATTTTAACCGTCTTCGTTCAAGAAACTTACGTGAGAATAAAATATATAAACAGGCACATCTGTAAAATATAGCCTTAGTAGCATAAAACTAAACTTTCTTTCAGAGTATTGAATCTCATCAGTGCTTCTCTCTAAAAACTTTTCGATTATTTTGAATACGTGCACCAGATAAGGTGCCACAAAAAACGAGATGACTCGAAAGCAGTGAAACTAGGTGTTTCTTCTTTTCTACGTAAATGTAGCTGGAAAGTATTATTCTCTCCGTATCGGAATATAAATTCATACATTACGAGCATATTTATAAGCTTAGAGATTTTATTTTCGCAAAATGTTAACACGAAAGGCTGAAATAGTGAAGTATATAATCAACTGTCTCCTTGTGTCAGGATTTTTACTCACTCTTTAGGATCACGTAACGCAATGTATTTTCTGTTTTTTTTTTGTTTTGTTTTGCTTTTTATTTTGTTTTCTGGGGTTTTTTTTCACTAACGGTAATTTGTGATCGGAACGATCTTTCGTTGCTGTTTCAAATGGATTGGAACGGTTTTACAGAACATCTCCAGAACAGGAAAAATGACAACACAAATTCTTTAATGTCTAGCAGTGGTTATCCAGTAGTGGTTACCTCGATCTAAATTTTTACAGCGTCCAGTCAGGATACTCATAGCAGTATATGGGTTTTCACTGATATGCTTCATCAGTATTGATCTGCTCTTAGATAACTGTTCCAAAAGTTTGACATAAAGCCAGTAATAGTATGGAATGTGTATATCAGTTACATCAAACCCAATGTTCAACAGGTACCTATTTTTATTAACCCCCAACGATGAAAGGCAAATTCGATCTCGGCGGAATTTGAATTCACAAGGTGAAAAGCAGGAAGATCTGTTTCCTAAATAATTATTTCTACTCTAGGCACAAGCCCTTCAAACTTTTGGGGTACGGGGACGGGCTGGTCGATTATATTGTCCCCAATGCGTTACTGGTACTTATTTAATCGACCCCGAAAGGATGAA
The DNA here is from genome assembly GCF_006345805.1 of Octopus sinensis. Taxonomy (NCBI): domain Eukaryota; kingdom Metazoa; phylum Mollusca; class Cephalopoda; order Octopoda; family Octopodidae; genus Octopus; species Octopus sinensis. Next base: position 53,526,799 of record NC_043010.1, on the reverse strand, counting down.
AGGCAAAGTCGACCTGGGCAGAATTTGAACTCAGTACGTGGCGGCAAACGAAATTCCACTAAGCATTTCTCCCGGCGTGCTAACGATTCTGCCAGCTCGCCGCCTAAATAATGCCATCAACAAGAATCGCATAAACAAGGGCAGCGAACTGGCAGAATCGTTAGCACACTGGGCGAAATGCTTAGCGGTATTTCGTCTCCGTTACGTTCTGAATTCAAATTCCGCCAGATCGAATTTGCCTTTCATCCTTTCGGGGTCGATAAATTAAGTACCAGTTACGCACTGGGGTCGATGTAATCGACTTAATCCCTTTGTCTGTCCTTGTTTGTCCCCTTGAAGGCAATAAAGAAATAAGAAACGTTAGCAAGCCGGGTGAAATGCTTAGTGGTATTTCGTCTGCCGCTACGTTCTGAGTTCAAATTCCTCCGAGGTCGACTCTGCCTTTCATCCTTTCGGGGTTGATAAATTAAGTACCAGTGACGCACTGGAGTCGATGTAATCTGTCCTTGTTTGTTCCCCTATGTTTAGCCCCTTATGGGCAATAAAGAAATAAGAATCGCATAAATACCAATCTAGTAAGAATGCTAACATTGCATCTCTTACAGTTTAGTGGAGTGGGTTTGCTGAATGTAGTTACAGGCTATCTACAATTTGTATTCAAATCTAAACGTGGTCAAATTCGACTTTTATCCATTTAAGGACGAAAAACATATGTAAGCATCCGTGAAATACTGGGGCTGATATAATTGACTATATTCCGCGAAAAATATTTGAAGCTGTGTTTTTTTTTAATTTAAGAATAAAATTAAAATTATTAATGATATTTGATTTTGATAGTGAATTCCTAAACAAAGATTAATCAAATGTAGATTACGAAATGTAAATTAAGAAATTATCAGAGATAAATTAAATATAGATAATGTAAGTTAAATTTCATAAAACATCATGAAAGTTAAATAGAAATTAGATTTTGAGCGCTACAACAAACATAGCTTATAAAACATATATAAAAAAATAGATTGTATGCGTTAAATAAAAATCAATTATAAAATGTTAAATCAAAAACAGATTAGGAAAGTTTAATTAAAAATAGATTACTGAAGTTAAATTATATAGTGACAATTATAATTATTATGCATTTATCATTTTCGATTATTATTCCCAAATGATCTGGTAATTATTCTGTGCAACCAAATGAATTGTTGCTACGCAGAATAAAACTTTATGGCCTTAGATAATATAAATGGAGTTGCTGTGAAGAAAGAAAGAAAAAGTATCAATATTCGGGCTCAGTTTATTTGTAGCGGAAAAGACGAGAGATAGATCGATGTGATAGTATTCAGGGGTCATGTTAGTAACAAAGAAAAGAAGGGACGGGTGCTTGATATGTCGTTTCGGAACAGTGGGGAGTAGATATGGAAAATGAGCAGTGATGTTGATTATGCAATGGCTAACATCCAGAACATCCAATGGCTTACATCCCGAACTCTGGATGTTACAGAGAGATGAAGGTGGCCGCTGAACAAATTAGAGAAAGCAAAGCAGGGAAATGAGGAAGATCACGCTTTGGAGAGTCTGTATAGAGGAGAGGAAGGTATTAAAAGGGAAGGTGTTTCAAAGGCGTGAGGACCTGGGGCTGAAGGGCTGAAGGGCTGAGATGAGGTCGAAAGTAGATAAGAAAACACTCATTTGAAGAAAAATGGCTTGTGTGGTCTGACTTGGACTCGTTGTCAAAGCGTTACGCAGTAGCTGTGAGGGAAGGAAAGTGAATTTAGTGCAAGTAAGGTGGAGTGTTGAGAAAATTGATGTATCTGTTTACGCCAGCGAAAGGAGATGAGATTTCGGTCGAAACCAAATAGTCAAGTTATTGATGGAGATGTTACATCTAAAGTGAAGTGAAGTTAATCTAAAGTATTAGCGAACGATACCAAAGAATTTAGCTGCTGTCTTGCAATTTCAGTGATGTCGATACAGAAGTCGATATAACTGCCATATAGCTCTGACGTGAGGTCGTTGAACGGTAAAAAATCTAGAAAACAAGGTAACGAATAAACTGGCGTAGGTAGAAGCTGTTTTTCAACCCATAGCAAACCCATGCTGATCAAACGCATAGGAGAAACAAAAGCAACCAATGGTAAATATGGAAACATATATTTTTGTTGTCTTTCTCATCGGGAAAGAGCGACGGATAACAGAATTGACGTAGCATCGGATAACGTGAGTTACAGTATTTAGTTACCTAAAGAATTCGTACCTCGTTGAATTGAAGTTTAACCTTCTTCCAGAATCCAGTAAGAGTTTGTCTCCCACGAAACTTCTGGATTTGTCTACAGAAAAAGCGAAAGTTGATTATGAAAATATATTTTTGAAACATGAAAGCTATAGTTACAAAAGAGAAAAGTTAAATTAAAAATAGATCTTTTATCTTTTACTTAATAATTAGACTGCGACTCAGCTGGGGTACAGCCTTGAAGGGTTTACTCGTAAAAATCGACCCCAGAAGTTTATGCTAGTGTATTTTTGTTTTGTGCGTTTGCCAGTCCAGTACGTTACAGAGACGCAAACAAACCAACACTACTTTTCAAACGGTGGTGGGGTACGAATATATAGACACACACAGACACACACACAAATATATATACATATACTGCAGGCTTCCTGCAGTTTCCGTCTATCAAATGTTCTCACAAGGACTTGGTCGGCACGTGGTTATAGTAGAAGAAACCTGCCCAAGGTGCCATGATGCGGGATTGAACCCGCAGCCATGTAGTTAGGAATTAAACCTCTTACACAGCAACGTTGAAAATTAATTTGAAATAGAAAATAGAAGTTAAAGAAAATAGATTTTTATAGATCACTTAAAAATATATCATGAAAGTTAACTTAATAATAAATTACAGAAATTAAATTTAGATGAAAAATTATGGTTGTTAGGTTAAAAGATTACGGGACTTAATGTAAGAAATGGATTAAGCAAGTTATTTTCTTTATTTAATTTCACGGGATTGTGAAAATTAATGTTAAAATAGATTATGAAATCTAAATTAATAATAAAGTATCCTAGAAAGATCTATATATGGCATGTTCGATCGTAAGAGGCTGTCGACAAAGGAATCAAGGAGACGGTATAGGAAGATAATGTCACTGATGAAATAGAGCATTTTGTAAATTTAACCTTAATAAGCTATTGTGAATAAGGTGGCGAGCTGGCAGAAACGTTAGCACGCCGGGTGAAATGTGTAGCAGTATTTCGTCTGCCGTCACGTTCTGAGTTCAAATTCCACCGAGATCGACTTTGCCTTTCATCCTTTCGGGATCGATTAAATAAGTACCAGTTACGCACTGGCGTCGATATAATCGACTTAATCCATTTGTCTGTCCTTGTTTGTACTCTCTCTGTTTAGCCTCTTGTGGATAGTAAAGAAATAGGTATTGTCTGTCCTTGTTTGTCCCCCCATGTGTTTAGCCCCTTGTTGATAGTAAAGAAATAGGTATTTCGTCTGTCTTTACGTTCTGAGTTCAAATTCCGCCGAGGTCGACTTTGCCTTTCATCTTTTCGGGGTCGATAAATTAAGTACCAGTTGTGTACTAGGGTCGATGTAATCGACTTACCCCTCCCCTCGAAATCACCTCCTTCTCTGAAATTGTTGGCCTTGTGACAAAATCTGACGAGCAGGCAAACTCGTTGGGTCGCCGGGCAAAACGCTTTGCAGTATTACCTCTGTTTCTACGTTCTGCGTTCGAATTCCGCCGAAGTCGACTTTGCCTTTCATCCGTTCATGGTCGAAAAAATATGAACCAGTTGAACACTGGGGTCGATGTAATCAACTTACCTCTTCCTCTGAAATTACTGGCCTTGTTTCAAAGTATGAAATATGTAAATAGGCGAGCTGGCAGAATAGTTAGTATGTCAAATAATATGATTAATAATGCATCTTCCGGAATTACGTTGAGAGTTCAAATGCCACTCAGGTCAGCTTTACCTTTCATCCCTTCGGCTCAATGAAATATGGAAACAAATTTAGTACTGAAGAGGATATAATCGAATTTACCTTTCTTTTAAAATTGATGGCCTTATCCTACAAGTGTGAAGGCAAATGGCTCAGTGGTTAGAGCGTAGAGCTTACGATCGTGAGGTTATGAGTTCGATTCCCGGACCGGGCTGTGTGTTGTGTTCTTGAGCAATACACTTTATTTCACGTTGCTCCAGTTGACTCAGCTGTAGAAATGAGTTACGACATCACTGATGCCAAGCTGTATCTACCCCTTTGCCTTTCATTTGGATATCATCAGTGGTGTGGAGAAGGGGAGGCTTGTATGCATGGACGACTGCTAGCCTTCCACAAACAACCTTGCCCTGACTTGTGCCTCAGAGGGTTACTTTCTAAGTGCAGTCCCATGGTCATTCATGACCGAAGGGTGTCTCCTATTCTTCATGTCCTACAATTAGAAACAATTTTTTTAATAGTATATTTTCATCTTAATTTTCGTGATATTTCTGTGATTTTTCTTCTGTAGATATTTTTCAAATTAACGCTCTTTAATCTACATCGAAATAATCTTACGTAATATATTTTTCATATTATTTTCATAATCTATTTCTAATTTTACTCGTATAATCTATTTTAAATTTACCTTTCAAAATCTATTTTAATTTAATTTTCATAATCCATTTTTCCTTTATCTTTCCTAATCTATTTTCAA
>NC_043010.1:53484595-53509595 GCF_006345805.1 Octopus sinensis | reverse complement strand
ACACTTAAAGACTCCGCCGGTTACGACGACGAGGGTCCCAGCTGATACGATCAACGGAACAGCTTGCTCGTGAAATTAACGTGCAAATGGCTGAGCATTCCACAGACACGTGTACCCTTAACGTAGTTCTCGGGGATAATCAGCGTGAGACAGAGAGTGACAAGGCTGACCCTTTGAAATACAAGTACAACTCATTTTTGCCAGCTGAATGGACTGGAGCAACGTGAAATAAAGTGTCTTGCTCAAGGACACAACGCGTCGCCGGGAATCGAACTCACAACCTTACGATCATGAGCCGAATGCCCTAACCACTAAGCCACGCGCCCTGACGATATCCACACTACAATGGAAAAGGCAAACCACTGGATTTGGTTAAAAGCAGACGTAGAGCAATGGCTAGAAGGATATTGAGCTCTATCTAGCAATCGGGGGACTGGTGCGCAATGACGGGGAAGAGCGGTGCGCAATGAGGGGGAGGTTCACAAGCAGAAGGGTGCGCAGTGAGGGGGTCCGGTGCACAATGAGGAGATCCAGTGCGTAGTGAGGGTGGTGGGGCCGTGCACCTTCTAGAGCTGAGCCCCGAAACGGCACGCATTCTCACCTGACGAGAAGCTTGCTGGCTTCCGGTATGTGGAGCTTTCGAATGGTTGCACTTGCATGTGCAAGTTGTTTGCAAAACATGTATATGTCTACTGACAAGGTTTTAGTGGCCCCAAAACTATAGTAGAATACATTTGCCCAAGGTGCTGTACGGTAGAACTGAACCCGAAATCATGTGATTGGGAATTAAAATGCGTAGTTTCAATTCGTGAACCTCTGGGTTGTGGGCCCAGTATTTCTCCACCCCGCCACTTTACGCAAAGAGTTATTGCACAAAGATATAATATAACGTTGTCTGTTAAAATTAATTCTATTACATTAATTCTATTACATCATCCATCATATGTTATTTATTTATCTATATGCATCGGCCACTGTCAAATGAACGAATTATAGTAACTATACAATACATGCTGCAGCACTGGAATCTTAATTTATTTACTGAAAGGCGACATCAAACTTTACCGATAGCTCGAGAGAAATATTTGACAAGCTACATGCATAGATATATGCGTTGTAAATTTTTCTGAGTGACACTCCATTTGCTATTTTCAGATCTACCAGAAGCAAATCAATTTTATGTTTCTCAGCACTTCCTCGTGTCCGAAGATCACGTGGAAGAAAGGACCCGCCTACGCAGGGATTTGAAACTGCAATTGCCAATATCTTCCACTACTTTACATGTTCATCACTTCTCCATCGTTGTAGGGCTTTTCTTCCTGTGTGAGTTAAGTGGTTTTAAAATAAGTGTCACTCGGCGGAATCCGATCTCATTCTTTAGACTCGAAAGCCTGACTTCAGTGGCTCAGCAAAATAGCTGCCGTGAGGAGCAAGCGGTACGCTGATGTGGCCTTGTCTTAGGTAAACGACCTTACCAGGACGGAACTTTCCACACATTCTGGAGTTACTGAAAGGGTGTCAAAGAGAGTACCGGACATTCTGAAGGGTTTTGCTGTCGAGGTAGACTTCCCAAGCCTTTTCCTTTCCGAAAGAACTCACAAAGGGTTTAGGGATTGTGCTTGGAGTTTCTTTGATCCAGAGCATATTTCTCATCAATCTCCAGGACAATGCCTTTTCCTTTTTGCCTGCTGGGACCATGAGGCAGTCTAAATACAGGAAATTTTACGTTTCACTCTTTAATGTAAAGCTACACCATATAAATTACCCAGTTAAATTCCTCGGTCACTTAGTTGTAGCAGGATAGGTTATTCTACTATTGTAATTGTAAGATACTAATTAGCCTCTAGCTGGGACACTAACAGTACTACTAATCCGGATTAAAGTAAATATGGGTGGGTAAGAGCTGAGTTCAAACTCCTCAGTACCCTAGAACTTTCGAACCAGGGTCCTAATGCAGTTTTTCAGTCACACCCAAAACAAATAGTATAATTATAAACATAATTACAAGTGGTGGCACTCCGTCGGTTACGACGACGAGTGTTCCAGTTGATCCGATCGTGAAATTAACATGGAAGTGGCTGAACACGCCACAGACACCTGTACCCTTAACGTAGTTCTCGGGGAGATTCAGCGTGATACAAAGTGTGACAAGGCTGGCCCCTTTGAAATACAGGTACAACAGAAACAGAAAGATAGAATGAAAGAAAGTTGTGGTGAAAGAGTACAGCAGGGTTCACCACCACACCCTGCCGGAACTTTGTGAAGCTTTAGGTGTTTTCGCTCAATAAACACTCACAGCGCCCGGTCTGGGAAACGAAACCTCGATCCTAGACCGCGAGTCCGCTGCCCTAACCACTGGGCCATTGCGGCTCCACTACACTATAGAAGGAAATCACATGTGTCATATAGTGAGTGTTAGCTTAGATCATTCAAGCAGTTAATAAGAAGTCGTTGTAAAACTGAGAAAAGCTGAGAAATAGTGTGAGCCTAAGAGTGGTCACTTGATGTTATGGCGTTTTGGAAGGTGTCCCAATGAACTTTGGTAGTGACTATAGGAGTTGTTGCATTCGTAGCCGAGGTCGTCATTGCTGTCGTTGTGACAGTGCCAGTGAAGATGGTTTTGGGTGGTGATGGTGGTGGGAGTAGTGATGGCGGGGGCGTTGCTGTTGTTGTTGATGGTGGTAGTGATGGTGATGGTGCTGGTGGCGGCGGCAGCGGTGATATCAGTGGTGGAGTTAGTTTACAAGATGGCATATTGCATCGGTGATTGTGTCTAATCATACAAAGTGTTACAAGTTTGCTGATAGGTTTTTCAAATATTTCTTTTCGCGTATATATGTTAACATGTACACATACCCACCCATATATTTATAGAAGGAGAAAAGTGGGGGAGAGAGACAGACAGACAGAATATTAAATATATATATAATTTCAGAAGTAGCACCATAGGTCTAAAACTATGTTATATACATACATACGTACACATATATATATATATACATATATATATATGTATATATATGTATGTATATGTATGTATATATACACATATAGTATATGTATGAATGTATGTCTCCAATTTTTTAATTATTATTAAAAGATAGAAGAGACATACATACATATAGTACATGAGTATATATAATTATATATGTGTACGTGTATGTGTGAGTGTGTGTGTGTTTATGTGTGCGTGTGTGTGTGTGTACACTTACATACACAATTATATACATATATATGGTATGTATGTCTGTATGTATGCATGTATATACGTATGTATGCATGTATATATGTATATATGTATGTATGTATGTATGTATGTATGTATGCATGTATATATGTATGTGTGTATGTATATATCTATGTATAAATGTATGTATGTATAAATGTTTGTATGTATGCATGCAAGTATGTATGCATGTATGTTTGTATATATGTATGTATGCAAGTATATATGTATGTATGTATGTATGTATGCAAGTATATATGCATGTATGTATATATGTATGTATATATGTATGTATGCAAGTATATATGTATGTATGCATGCATGCAAGTATGCACGTATGTATGTATGTATATATTTATGTATGTATGTATGTATGTATGCGAGTATATATGTATGTATGCATGTAAGTATGCATATGAGTAGACAATGAGTTTAAGAGCTGACTATGTCTTCTATTTATACTTCGATACTCGAATTTGAGACAAAATGTTTTTACAACTAAAATCTCTTGATTGGTTTGTTATTAATCATTTTTGCCTTGTATTACATGATTTGCTTTCGTGTGACTAATAACTGTATGATTGCTGGAGTAATTGGCTGTGAAACAAAACATTTTATGATATATCAGACTGGCTTATTGTTCTTGACGTTGTTATTCGTGTTTTTCTTTAATATTATATATATATGTTTTCAAGTGTTTTAGTTTATATAGATTGAAAACGGACCGACATTTCACAATGAGCCAAGATGTCTGATTAATTGTCAAAATCTCATTCGCCGGCACGCTCCAGCCACTTTAACACAAAACGCGTTGTTTCTTCTCTATGACGTCACTACTACAATAGGCTCTGCTACACCGTGTGTATAAGCTCACTTAGACACTCTCATTCGACATTTTTTTTATTACTGGCCTCATATCTCTCTCTTCCTTTCTATCTATCTATCTATCTATCTTTTTCGACCAAACTCGCTTTGTTCGTTTATTACTTTCTAGAACTGCAACCTCCTTAGATTTGTCCATTTCTTACATCAGCGGTCCCCAACCTTCTTTGCACAGCGGGCCTGTTTCATGCGAGATAATTTTTCCACGGACCTGGGGAACACGCGCATAACACAGCAGAAGAAATTGCATAATACAGGGTGTACTTTTACAATTTGAACAAGAAAATTGCAACAAAGCTGTGTGATAGTCGTCTCAGACGTGACACGCAGAGAATATCATAACGTGTTTCATTCTTCTTCCGTTTTATTTTGACATGCGCATTGCATTTTAATTTTTCTCTTCCGCTTTACGAATCTAGTTTGCACAAGCGCATCGCGTATTCAAAGTTATCTTTCCTGTACCTACTCGAACCTGTTTACAGATCACAACCATCTCACGAACCGATGGTTGTGAAACACATCAGAAAAAACAAACTAGTAAAAAGGTAGAAAGTTTATTAGTTAATATAGTCTTGCATTTAAAAAGTATGAATTGCTCCGTGGTAGAATATCATTGATAATATGCTTCCTCCAACGAGGTGAACGTGGACGGAGGTGGGAGCAAAGATCTAAGAGCAACATAGAAAATTTCGCTTGACTTTTTATATTTTGTGAATGAGAGAAACATAGGGAATAAAGGGAGATTACGCTTTCTGGGAATGACTAAAATGGCAGGTTAAACAGGCTATAGATTTGACCCGTTAGAAAGACTGGAGAACTTTTAAAAATGTGTTTCTTGTTTTGAAAAAAATCGTATTTGGTTTCTCTTCTACTGCTTTTCTGAATTTCGTTGCTTCATATTCGAGTTACCGACGTTTCTGCAACTGCTGTTGGCCTTCTTCTTCTTCTTCTTCTTCTTCTTCTTCTTATTATTATTATTATTATTAATTATTATTATTATTATTATTATTATTATTATTATTATTATTATTATTATTATTGTCATTGTTGTTGTTGTTTTTTCTTTCTTCAAATTTTCTTCCATTTCTCGCTGAGTGTTTTTCCGTACACCTAGGGCAAAGAAGCTCATTGTATGCATTCCCAGATTGCACACACAAATTCACAGGTAAAAAAAGGGAATTTAATAAATAAATAAATACATTCATGAATGGATGCTCTTCTCAGTACATGAGTCGTTCCAGTTAACACGATGGTAAGCCTGGTATCATTTCAAATAGGTTTCAGTAACTTTTTTTTATCATTCCTTGGGCTTCTACAATCACTGGTACTGTAGTCGCCTTGAGATGCCACATTTTTTCAATTTCTATTGGCAAGTCTTTATATTTACTGATCTTGTCAAATTCTTTCGCCGCTATATTGTAATCGCAAGGAATACTCATACTTATTATTATTATTATTACTATTATTATAATTATTATTATTATTATTATCATTGTTGTTGTTGTTGTTGTTTTGGTGGTGGTGGTGGTGGTGGTAGTGGTGGTGGTGGTGGTGGTGGTGGTGGTGGTTGTTCTTCTTCTTGTTCTTGTTCTTGTTGTTCTTGTTCTTGTTCTTGTCGTTTTTTGTTGTTCAGTCACAGCTGAATAAAACTATGATCGAACATATTCCATTTGTGACCATCTCATCCCTTTATATAAGAGACTGCATTATCTATTGAGTCCTTTAGTTCTTTTATAGAACGGTGGCTGTGATTTCAAAATGATTCGGGTGCTATTTTACACAAGTTGAGTAACCACAAAGACATTTTCTCATTAGCTCGTGCTTTGCTCTTGGTTTCCTTCAACTATTACCAACTGTGTTCCTCATAGTGGCGTTCCTTGTTGGTTCGTGGCTTTCTTTCCTTCAAACCGCCATTGTTACCACCGAAACTATAACCCTACATGTATTTAAACCTAAATCGTTTCTCTTGAAAGAAACCGAGGGTAAACCTAATATTTATTCTATCAGTGACTTTTTGCCGAGTCGCTATGTTATGAGAATGTAAACACAGCAATATCGGTTGTCAAGCAATGGTGGAGGTACACACAGTGACACACACCTATTTATTCGCATACATACATACGTAGGTACATTCATACATACACACACACATGCACAGACACATACATAGACACATACATACATACAATCATACATACATACAATCATACATACATACAATTATACATACATACATACATGTGATCATACATACATACATATATACATACATAGAATCATACAATCATACATACATACATACAATCATACATACATACATACAATCATACATACATTCAATCATACATACATACATACATACAATCATACATGCATACATACATACAATCATACATGCATACATACATACATGCATACATACATAAAATCTTACATACATGCATACAATCATAGATACATGCATACATACACACATATATACACACATACATACATACAATCATACATACTTACGTACATGCAATCATACATACATGCATACATACACACATACATATACACATACATACATACAATCATACACACATACATACATGCATACATACATTCATACATTCATACATACATACATACAATCATACATACATACATACATACATACATACATACATACATACATACATACATACATACATACATACATAGCCCCCACACAGAATTCTCCTACGCCGAACATCATACGTACATATACAGCACGCTACATCGACAAAAATTTATGCTCGAACCTCCCACCATACACACACATACACACACGCTTGCGGACGTATACAGACACACATTCTCACGCACACGCACACACACACGCATACATACACACGGACGGACGAGCGCACACATACATACATTCACAAACTTGTACAGCACAGACGTCTAGTGTGATGTGCACTTTTCTTCATCCCACATCGAAGCACACTAATAGGGAAAGGTGAGTCAGATAATCTAATTAGCCGTTACTACGTATATTAATTATTGAAACTCGAAGACCTAAACACTAAATAAAAACACAATGAGGTTAGAGTCAAGAGAAAGAAAATAAAAGCTTAATTATATTAGCATACGCAAAATGAACAAGGATCCTTACCCACTCATACATTCCTCGTACACGAAGAATGTGTGTGTGTGTGTGTGTGTGTGTGTGTGTGTGTGTGTGTGTGTGTGTGTGGTGTGTGTGTGTGTGTGTGTGTGCGTGTGTGTGTGTGTGTGCTTCTGTAATCTCTCTTAGTAATCAACGCAGTAATAGTACTAACAAGTAATGCTCGTACCTTCTTCGACATGGTTGTCCGATCGGTTCGTGTTCTCTTCAACATGGTTGACCGTCCGAACGGATTTTACAGCGATATTTTAACCCCAAGAGAGCATCACCACTCGATGGTTAACGATGTACAGTTGTACAGTTGCATCCAAGATATTACGAGCAGGGGAGCGAACCCCTACCACCTTCTAGCGACGGGACCAGCATACCAGTCTAGTTTCAGGCTATTTCTGCCTCTCTTCAGTCCTGGACACCTCTTCCGCTAGAGATAGCTGTAGCTCGTTTCTGTTTGCAATACATACAGTTTCAAGCGACCTACAGTCGCTGATTTTCCAACGTTACTAGCAGGTGGTAGGAGTTCGGTCCCCTGCTCGCAATATCTCGGATGCAGCTATGCATCGTTAACCATCAAGAGGATATATCCTCTTGGGGTTAAAAATCGCAGTTAAGTCCGTTCGAACGGACAGCCATTTTGAAGAGGCTACGAACATTACTTATGTATATATATATATATAAAGTAACGATATTTTGCATACCTAATGTGGCAGTCCAATTTTGAAGCGAATGCTACAGTTGTTTAGCCCCAAGAGACATCGTCCCCAGCTGGCTATACGACACACGATATCTGTCCTTTTATTTTTGAACAGGGTAGATTAGCACCCCCACCTATTACATAGCAGTATCTGTGGACCGTACAGTTTCAGGGCTATTTCTCTTCATCAGCACAGAATAACTCTAAACGCCCGTTCGAAAATATATATAATTTTCTTAGTGACTCGCAGTTACTGATCTAATAAAATAGAGACAACAGTATCCGTCGCAAAATGGGACTGCCATGTTAGGTTGGCAAAAAATCGTTACTTTAAAGTGTTGCTACTGAATATCTCTCGTTGAGAGATTTAGGAACAGCAACGTTTATACTGTTTTGTGCTGAGCGAGTGGTGATAACTAGTCCTGATTGAAAATATAAGGACACAGATCGTGTGTCGTATAGCCAGCTGGAGCTAAACTACGATAGCATTCGCCCCAAAATGGAACTGCCAAATAAGGTTCGCAAAACATCGTTACTTTAAAGTGCTGCTACTCAATATCTCTCCTTGAGAGATTTAGGAACAGCAATGTTTCTATTTTATTAAATCAGAGACTGTGAGTCACTTAAAAATTATATATATTTTCGAACGGGTATTTAGCAGTTATTCTTTGCCGACGAAGGGAAATAATCTCGAATCCGTACGGTCCACAGATATTGCTTTGTACTGGATTGGGGTGCTAACCTTCCCTGTACGAAAATATACAGACACAGATCGTGTTTCGTATAGCTAACTGGAGACGATGTCTCCTGGGAGCTAAATAACATCAGTTTTCGCCCCAAAATGCACATATACACATACTTAAAGATAAACAGAAAGATAGATTGATAAAGGACGAAGAGATAGACATATGTGTAGGTGTGCTTGTATATATATATATATATATAGTGAGGGCGCGTGGCTTAGTGGTTAGGGCATTCGGCTCATGATCGTAAGGTTGTGAGTTCGATTCCCGGCGACGCGTTGTGTCCTTGAGCAAGACACTTTATTTCACGTTGCTCCAGTCCACTCAGCTGGCAAAAATGAGTTGTACTTGTATTTCAAAGGGTCAGCCTTGTCACTCTCTGTGTCACGCTGATTATCCCCGATAACTACGTTAAGGGTACACGTGTCTGTGGAATGCTCAGCCATTTGCACGTTAATTTCACGAGCAAGCTGTTCTGTTGATCGTATCAGCTGGGACCCTCATCGTCGTAACCGGCGGAGTCTTTTAATATATATATATATAATATATATATAGTGAGGGCGCGTGGCTTAGTGGTTAGGGCATTCGGCTCATGATCGTAAGGTTGTGAGTTCGATTCCCGGCGACGCGTTGTGTCCTTGAGCAAGACACTTTATTTCACGTTGCTCCAGTCCACTCAGCTGGCAAAAATGAGTTGTACTTGTATTTCAAAGGGTCAGCCTTGTCACTCTCTGTGTCACGCTGATTATCCCCGATAACTACGTTAAGGGTACACGTGTCTGTGGAATGCTCAGCCATTTGCACGTTAATTTCACGAGCAAGCTGTTCCGTTGATCGTATCAGCTGGGACCCTCATCGTCGTAACCGGCGGAGTCTTTTAATATATATATATATATATATATTCAATTCGATGCAGATCTTGCTTTTCACTTTTTCACTATAGCTACATATATATATTTTATATATAGCATTATTACATCTCATTTCATTTCATGGCCGAGCTCTTCATTTTAATAAATATTTGCCCGTTCCTTTTGTTTCTTCCATTATTATTTTCTGAGTAGGTTGAACCATATCTTGGGATTAGTTTCAAAAGTTGAATATTACAACTACTATTGGTTTTAATTATTCAGTTATTAATTGGCATTTAATGATAGCTTATTTACTTTTACATTGCATATTATTGATTTAAGAGCATATTTAAGATACCTTGTATTCGTTTTCTAAAAAGAAGGGAGAACACGTGGTTATAATTACAATTTATATAATTAGAATCTAAATTTCCGACATACATAATTTGCTGAATATTGTAAATGTGCTATAAGACATGATTATTGGTAATTACTGACATGCGTTTTCCGAGTGTTGAAAAACACAGACGTAGATTTGAAAACGTAAAAGTGTGAAGACCCCTTTCGGTCATGATTTACCATAGCATTGCACATAGAAATTTCATCTCTGGGACACAAGTCCGAGCGAGATTGTTTATGGAAGACCAGCAGTAACCCATAGATACCAGCCTTCCCTCTCCACGGCACCGACGTTATCTAAGGGAAAGGCAAAGGGCTGATACAGCCAGGCACCAGTGACGTCGCAACTCATTTCTACAGCTGAGTAAACTGGAGTAACGTGAACTAAAGCGTCTTGCTCAAGAACATATCACACTGCGTAATCCGGGAATCGAACTCACTACCTCATGATTGTAAGCCAGACAATCTAACCACTGAGCCATGCGCCTTCACAAAGTGGAAATGTAATGCCATGAAAAATGGTTTAGAATCGATGTAAAAGTCTGAATCCATGTATAACTGCAATATTTTGTGAAGATCCACGTAACATCAGTAACTCTTACTCTTTTATTTGTTTCAGTCATTTGCTGTGACCAAGCTGGTCGAGCAAATCGACCCCAGGACTTATTTTTTGTAAGCCTAGTACTTATTCTATTGGTCTCTTTTGCTGAAACGCAAAGTTACGGGGAGGTAAACACACCAGCATCGGTTGTCAAGCGATGTTGGGGGAGGTACAAACATAGACACACAAACATATACACACACATACATAGTTTTGGCTTGATCTCGTTAAGAGCTTCTCCATTGGTGAGCCTCGCTGTCCATGGAATCCGTAAAAGTATTCTCCAACACCAAAGCTCGAAAACATTCTCTTCTGGTCAGCTTTCTTTAGTGTCCAGGTCTCGCATCCATATGTTGCTATTGGGAAGACGATTGCATTCACCAATCTGCATTTGGTAGCGAGGCTGATGTCTCTACTCTTCCAGACTTTGCTCATGCTGACTATTGCCTTTCTGCCTAGTACTATCCGCCGCCTTATTTCTGGAGTGCAGTTACCATCACGATTTATTTTGGAGCCAAGGAAGATGAAATGATCAACCACTTCGATCTCTTCATTATCGATCTTGATGCTGATGTTTGTTGTGGCTGCTGTTGACATGATCTTCGTTTTCTTGACATTGAGGTACAGCCCAAATTTCTCACTCTCATTCTTGACTAGCAGAATAAGATGCTTATTATTTTCTGCCAGCAGGGTTGTATCATCTGCTTAGCGAATGTATGCCAGTTGAAACACTCCTGTCACAACCTGGGACTTGAAGACTGCTTAAATGCAAGAAAGTATACTCGTCCCTTAATATGTTATATTCAATATTTCATCTATTCAATAAGACAATCAATACTTCATTTCATTTTACTATATATACTATTTATACTATATATTCTATATTCTACATTAATATTATAAAGAATATAAATAAAACATAAAAAACAGAGTTGGAATTCCTTTGAATAATATATATCCCTCTATACACAATCATACAAACCCCTTTGTATTTATATATATATATATGTGTGTGTGTGTGTGTGGTGTGTGTGTGTGTGTGTGTGCTTGATATTATGCTAAACTATCGTTTGACCAAATGTGTTTTTGTCAAATTTATCTTTGCCTAAAATACACTATTCTTTTGGCCAAATTATCGTATCTCCAGCTTCATTAGATGCCAAGGTATCAAAAATTGTCAAAGTGTCGCACAACGGTTTTGCTATGGAATGGTGAAACTATATTTTTTCGTTTTCTGAAAAAGCAGCATGTTGGACTAACGACACCTTTGCATAATAGCAATGATATACATATGTATGCATGGGTGTGTATGTGTGTTCTTTGATTTGGTGTGCTTGTGTGTGTGTGTGCCTATTCAGTGGATAGCTAAAACCCAGTCGATCACCGAATCTTATGCAACACTGATTTAACAACTCCTTTCCTCAATTAAAAAAGATTATATATATATATATATATATATAATATATATATATATATATATATATAATATATATATAAGGGAGATATGTGGAGAAATATGTTCAATTATTCCAGTACCCTCGAATTATTGAGGAATGCCATGCTGATGAGGAAAATGGTTGGTAAAGTATAACTCTATATTCTTTATTCCAACCTAATTCCGAAACGCGCGTCCATGGATGACCAGATATTGATTGATTTTCGTTGCTTTCTTCTCTGACTGTGTGAATTGTTTTCAAGTATTTTGGTTTCTCTGGGACTCCCTTTTTAAAGTAGAAGAAATAGCTAAAGTTTTGGGCTGCTATTTCTAAACTTCGGTATGTGGTAAAGCAAATCTTTGCTGAACCCTAATTATTACGTATATATATATATATATATATATATATATATATAGATATATATATATATATATATATATATTACATACATGCAAACTAATGTATACGCATGTATTTCTGCCGGGTTTGTGCTGTCTTTTTCTCTGCCAAATTTACTT
Source organism: Octopus sinensis (assembly GCF_006345805.1). Lineage (NCBI taxonomy): Eukaryota > Metazoa > Mollusca > Cephalopoda > Octopoda > Octopodidae > Octopus > Octopus sinensis. The sequence continues at coordinate 53,497,094 of NC_043010.1, read as the reverse complement.
CAACTCCAAGACTATTATTACTATAAAAGATTGTCTAAGACGCCGAGTAATGGAGTCGAACCGGTAACATTTTGGGTTTGTGAGGCGCACATCATAATCACTTGGACGTGCTTTTGTTCATTTTTATTCTATATATACATACATATATATATACAGAGAAAAGGAGAGAGAGATAGAGAGAAACAAATATATATATATATATATATATATATATATATATATTCAAGTTCTGGCAAATGTACAAGTTATTTCAAGCAAATAGATATTATATATATTTCGAGTTATGAAATTTGATATAAGCTTTAACAGTGTTGGCAAATCCTTGGCAAGTAGATTTATATTTTACATGAAAACTAATGATGAAAAGGCCAAAAGCCTTATCGACTTCAGTAATCTTGTGTAAATCTTAACACATCTCTATTTTATACTTTGTCTATTTAATATTTTCAACAAATGATTAACCCAAACTAATTTCCTTTTATTTTCCCACCATCCATCCATTTCCCGCCGAAAACAAATCTATATAAATCTCGTATGTGTGTATGTATGTATGTATGTATATAGATAGATAGATAGATAGATAGATAGATAGATAGATAGATAGATAGATAGATAGATAGATAGATAGATAGATAGATAGATAGATAGATAGATAGCAATATATATACAAGCGCATACACATTAATTTGTCTTTATATACGTATATTTGTATACATAGGTATACATACATAAATACATTAAATACATACATGCATACATACACACTCACATGCACACACACACACACATACACACATATATATATATATATAATATATAATATATATATATATATATGTATGTATGTATGTATGTATGTATATAAATGACTGCACGCATATATATATGTGGGGATACCCACATAAATATACGTATAATTATATTATAAAATTGAGAATATAGACTATATATATATATATATATATATATATATGTATGTATGTATATATATGTAAATGATTGTATGCATATATGTAATAAATATATTATAAATTTGAGAAAGTAGACCTTTATATATTTATATAATATAGGTAAGCGTCGATGACTTATAGAGAAAAAGACACAGCGATACGGGTTGAGATGGAGAGGAGTACTTTTGCCTTTAAATTCAGATTGATAATATCGATTTGTAGATAATGATATTTTGCCAGTCCATAATCACCGTAATCAAGTTTAATGTTACGAGTGAATTACTCTGCTGAAGATTCTGGACGATTGCTTTTTTGCGTTAAAATTGAAAATTTAAGAAGAAAAACTGAAAAATTATTTTGTTTTATAAACTATCCAAATAAAAAGATATTTTCTCCATAGTTTTTTTTTATTGTTTTCTTTCGATATCATTACCAACAGGCGTGGTTGTGTAGTAAGTAGTTTCCATCCTAACCAAATCGTTTCGGGTTCAGTCCCACTGTATGGTAATCTGTGGAAGTGTCTTGTATTATAGCCCTGGACAGACCAAATCCTTGCGAGTGAATTTGGTAGGCAGAAACTGACGGAAGCCCGTAGTATACATACATACTTTATATATATATATATATATATATATACATCCTTTATATATATATATATATATTGATTCGTTAGCTACTGCACGCATTTTTTTTTCTCTCCTTCTTTCTGTGTTTTTCTCTCTCTGTGTATCTTTCTGTTGAAGAGCGTAGGCTCGAACGTTAAAGACTTGTTTTATTTATATTTCCTGAGCGCCATATAATACAATTGTTCGTTTGTTTTCCACATGCCTTCGTCTTTGTTTATTTTCATAAAGCTTCCCGTTATATATATATATATATATATACATACTTTATATAGAGAGAGATAGATAGATATATGCATATTATATATATATACATATATAATATATACATATATACATATACATATATATATACATGTATGTGTCTATATATGTATACATGCGTGTGTGTGTGAGTGTGTGTACGTCTTTGTGCATGTTTGACCTTCGCCTCCGCTTGGCAACCGCTGTTGTATACTTATGTATCCGTAGCTTAGTAGTTCGGCAAACGTGACCGATAGAATAAGTATATGGCTTAAGAGAATAAGTAGTGGGATCTAAGGGATATATATAGGCCACTGAAACTGGGAAATCGGACCTTATGAATCGCTATGACTCGTGAAAGTAGTTTTTCTTTCTTCTTTTCTTTTTTTCTAAACCACTACCACTTTCTGCATCTCTCTATCACCAATTTTATCATCATCATCATCATCATCATCATCATCATCATCATCATCATCATCATCATTATCATCATCATTATCATCATCATTATCATCATCATCATCATCATCATCATCATTATCATCATTATCATTATTATCCTTATCATCGGTATCATCATCATCATCATCATCATCATCATCGTTATTTGTATCGTCGTCGTCGTCGTCATCATCATAATTTCCATCATCGTCATCGTCATCATCATCATCATCATTATCATCAGCATCGTTATTTATATCGTCGTCGTCGTCATCATTACAATTTCCATCATCGTCATCATCATCATCATCATCATCATCACCATCATTATCACCGCTGTTGCTATCGTCGTCGTTGTCGTCATCATCATAATTCCCATCATCGTCATCATCCTCATCATCATCACATCTATCATCATCACAAGTATCCTCTTCATCATCACCAGTATCCTTCGTCATTATCACCACCATCCTCGTCATCATCACCACCATCCTCATCATCATCATCATCACCATCCTCATCAGCATCACCACCATCTTCATCATTGTCACTCTCATCGACTTCAGCGTACCATCACAATCACTTTCAACATCATCATCATCATTTTCTTGACATTTCTCTTCAGCAACATCCCCCTCCTCGTCATCATATTATTATTATCGTCATCATCATAGTCATCGTCATCGATTTCTTCATCACCTCCGTCATCATAATCATCATCATAGTCATGATCACAGTCACCCTATACACGGCTCCAACCCACCATAGATTCACTTTTACGACTCGTGTCATCGTTCAGCATCACCATCACCATCATCACCACCGCTACCACTAAAAATCACCACCATCACCATTATCATCATCATTATCATCATCATCATCATCGTCATAACCACCACCACCACCATCACCACCATCATCGTCATCATCATCACATGCATCAGTATATCTATATTTTGTCTCTTCGCCTTTTCATTTTTTTTTTTGTTTTGTTTCTGCTAGAAATCTTGCCAAAAATGTTCGTCAGCCAATGACTAACCTCTCTCCTTCTTTCCCTTCATCTCTCCCCTCTCTTTCCCTTTCTCCTCTCTCTCTCTCACACATCCTCGCTATCTATCTCTCACTTATTCTCTATCTCTAGCTCTCTCACCCTCTCTTTGCCCCACCATCCCACCTTCTGAGTAAAAATTAACTGTAACTTCTACGTAAACATACGTCTGGAATTATGGCATTTTACCAAAACTGCCAAAAGGTTATCAGAATAATCCTTCCCATACTTACTGTACTATATGTTACCACGTAGCTTAGATTGCCCAGCATTTCAGCGTTAAACCTGTTAAACAGCATTTGTTTTCTTTACAGTATATTTGGTCCCGGACTGACATATTGAAAATTGCTTCCACCATGCTCATCTCGACTGCCTAGCTTCGATCGGGTTTCTCTATTAAATATAATTTGGATTTAAGTCAGGAGTTGTAGGGTGGATGTGTATGTCTTGATGGTTAGCGTGTTGGGCTTATGATCGTAAGATTGCGGTTTCGATTCCTGGACCGGGTTATATGTTCTGTTTTTGAGAAAATAAAACCCTGCCAGTTCAACACCAGAGAGAGACAGGAAAGAGAGAGAACCAGAGACAGAGACAGACACACAGACAGATAGACACACTGGGTGAGTGAGATAAAACGGGAGAAATGAGTAATCATACGACGGACCGGCGTCCCATTCACGGAGGACTATATATATATATATATATATATATATATATATATATATATATATATATATATGCATATATTTCCTTGTTTCAGCCTCTAGTCGAACAAATATCGGCCCCACAACTTATTCTTTGTAAGCCTAGTACTTATTCAATCGGCCTCTTTTACCGAGCCGCTAGGTTTCGGGGACGTAAACATACCAGCATCGGTTATCAAGCGATGGGGTGGCGGGACAACCATAGACACAAATAATACATATATATATATATGTGTGTGTGTGTGTGGTGTGTGTGTGTGTGTGTGTGTGTGTGTACGACGGGCTTCTTTCAGTTTTCGTCTGCCAGATACACTCACATGGCTTTGGTCATCCCGATGTTATTTTAGAACACACCCAAGTTACAGCGGGACTGAACCCGGAATCATGTGGTTGGGAAGCAAGCTTCTTGCCACATAGACAGAGAGAGAGAGGTCAGAGTAACCTGGTGATTGACCTTATGCTCCTTACAGAGTGACGTGGACTAGCAATAGCACCTAGGGCTTATAAGAACGGAAGTTAACCCATTTTCGTGGCATATAAATCATTTGCGAAGTTCCCTGAACTTATTTACAACTCAATGGACTGAAGCGGTGTGCAATGAAATGCTTTGCTCAAGAATATAACACACCACCCAGTTCGGGAATCATATCAAGATCTTACGAACAAGAGTACAATACCCCAGCCACTTGGGTAGGTACCTTCACTCTAGTAGACAGCAGTATACCAAACGGGTCTTGTTTTCTAATGTGGATGCTTAAGGTGAGTAATAACCACGTTGACTGACATTCAGACGAGCTTCTAACTATGACTATCCCGTATTTAATTTGGGATACTCTTTCTTTTACTCTTTACTCTTTTACTTGTTTCAGTCATTTGGCTGCGGCCATGCTGCAGCACCGCCTTATTCTTTGTAAGACCAGTACTTATTCTATCGGTATCTTTTGCCAAACCGTTAAGTGACTGGGACATAAACACACCAGCATCGATTGTCAAGCAATGCTAGGGGGACAAACACAGACACACAAACATACTCGCACACATATACATATATATATACATATATACGACGGGCTTCTTTCAGTTTCCGTCTACCAAATCCACTCACAAGGCTCTGGTCGGCCCGAGGCTATAGTAGAAGACACTTACCCAAGGTTCCACGCAGTGGGACTGAACCCGGAACCATGTGGTTGGTAAGCAAGCTACTTACCACAGAGCCACTCCTGCGCCTATGTTTATGGAAAATACAAAACCCAAAGTTTATTTAATATGTAGCTTTAGTCTCCACATCTACTCAAATCCAGTAGATCAGGCATTCCAGCTATGATTGTCCTGGTTCGTCGTGAGGCTTTAGTTGAAGAGAATTGCCCAAGGTGGCTTGCAGAGGAAGTCAACACTAAATTACGTGCTTGCCGAAATATACACATATAGATAGAAAGGATGAGGGAGAAAGACACAGAGGGAGAAGAAAGACAATACTGACTTCAAGTTTTTGCACAAGGCCAGCAATTTCGTGGAGATGAGGTCAGTCGGTTACATCGACCCCAGTGCGCAACTGCTACATATTTTATCGGCCCTGAAAGGATAAAAATCAAAGTAGACTTCGGCGGAATTTGAACTCATAGCGAAAAGACAGACGAAATACTGCGAAGCAACTTGCCCGGCGCGAAAACGAACCTGTCAGTTCAACACCAGAGAGAGAGGGAGGGAGAGAGAAAGAGACATAGACAGACAGACAGACTGAGTGAGTGAGTGAGTGAGATAGAACGGGAAGACAATGAAAGAAATATTCAAACGTCGAATGTCCAGGTTCGAATCCACAATGCCAAATGGACGGCGCCAAAATGGCTCAGCCAAAGCGCATCACACCCCCAAGAAAGAAAAGGATTTTTAAAAAGAAATTTGAGAACTGCTGAAGTAGACAACGCAAGTGAGAAATGTCAGTTGTCTCAAGCAATACATTTCTGAAGAATATAAAAAAATATTGCCTTTTATTTATATATATATTATATATATATATATATATATATATATATATATATATATATATATACTTCACTGCTGCAGGATCACAAATAAGTCAGAATAAATGAGAAAAAATATATAGATAAAACCGACATGCTGCGGAAAAAGAAGCTAAAAAAACGTATGAAAATTATGGATCTGTTTTGTATATGAAGTAGACGTTGCAAGTGAGAGGTGACAACGATTTGAGGTGAGCAATTCATTTTCTTGGAATTAGAATATTGCCTTAGTCCTTTGTGACACATGCTTCTTTGTTCGGGAATCACTGCTACGTAATACGTGTGTGTTATATATATATATATATATATATATATATATATACATACATACCTATATAAATATAAATATATATATATATATATATTATATACATATAAATGGGTGTATCTATCTATCTATCTATATAATATATATATAATATATATATATATGAATGGGGGGAAAATGCAAAAGAATGCATGCGCGATGAGATAAAAGAATCGTTTTTTGATATGCTTTGTATGCAGTGTCATCAATTAAACAGATGGGAGGATTATGGCTATTTTCTCGGATTAAAATATAACAAAAAATTATTTTAAAATACCAACAACAAAATAGGTATTTTTTTTCCTACGTATATTTCCTGTATTAGTACGAAAGAAAGAATGAGAAAAATAAGTAGAATGAAGAATAGTTTTATTTTTAAAGGAAAGTCAAAGGCTTTTGTGAAATACAATGACACGGCTAATGCTAAATGCAGTTGATTTATGTTATTTAAGAGAAGCAAGATAAGATGGTGGTAAGAAGTTACTGGCATTAAGATTGGTCGATTGCTTTTGTTGTTGGTGGTGGTGGTGGTGGTGGAAGTGGTGCTGCCGTTGGTGTCGGCGATGGCGATTGGTGGTAGTGCTGATGGTGGTGGTGGTGGAGATGGTGATAATTCTGTTAATGGCGGACAATCTAGCGGTAGATTTATCAGCGAAATTTACGAACGTCGTATAAAGTTGGCATGATAGAAAGGATAACAATAAACAACAGGAAATATGCTATTCAAGAAAACCTGTCAAAATCTTGACAGAGCAACACACACCATCGTCATATACGGCATGTTTCCTACGGCAAGACGATAGACAGACACGCATATATATAATTATATACCTTTTATCTTTTACTTGTTTTAGTCACTGGAAAGCAGACATCCTGAAGAACCACCTCGAAGGGTTCAATCGAATAAATCGCCCTCAGTACTTATTTTTATAAACCATAAAATTTTCTTATCATTGTCAAAGACACTATCACTGTATTTTAAAACATATATGTTAACTAATTTTTAATACCACAAAGGCTTCCCAAAGCCTTACACTTTACTTTTGAAAATCTTTTTTTAAAAAAGCAGTGAAACCGATCGTTTCAATAAACATCTTTAAAAGACATTTGCCTTTTCAAATCCTATCCCCTATATATTTTCACTCGTGCGGTATTTTCCAATTTTACTTTGTAATACATATATATTAAGTAGTGAAAATGCGAAAACATAGTTAAGAATCGTGAGAAATTGTTATATCCATTCAAGATAAGGTGATTTCAATGTCTGAGTTAATATAGAAGAAAAGTGTTAATGTCATGCAAAGAAAAATCAGTACATTAAATCGTTTTTCAAAGTTAAAATTTAATAAACTGCCAGAGGAAACTAAACCATTCAATGACAAACGAAGTGGGAAGAACAACAGAATATGTGTGATTCTTAACAGTGAATATTTGGAAACAGTTTTGTGTAGAAATAAGTAGAACATCCTTTAAGTTTAATTAGTAAATAACGACTAATTAGCATTAAAGCATATAATAGAGATATCGCTATAATGCAGATACTATTTTAATAAAAACGAAAAGCATTTATAAGGCCTTACTGTAGTGGAAGACATCTAAATAAATATTGAAAAATGTTTAAATATAGAGAAATAAAAGAAATTAATAATGTATGGAAAATAAATAATCTTGCAAAATAAAAGAAAAGCGAAATGGTAATCTACAAAAAGTGCATGATGTCAGGTCGAAGAGCATATTTTCGTTAAGCTTGGAGAAAAAAAAATATATGATGAATTTCGAAAATCTGAAAGCATGAAGAAACGTCGGATGTCATTTAATAAAAAAACTGCGCGATACTGACTGAAAGTAAAGGTGAAACCTGAGAGATAGCAAAGGATCATAAATATACTGTTATGATTATAACTAAGTGTACAGTCGAAGAAAATATGTTGGATTAAAGGAGCGCAAAAGAAACATATCAAAGGGTGCCTAGTTTGTGACATATTTTAGCTGCTAAACGGCAAATTCCTTGCAGTTAACGAGAAAAATTCTCTTTTGTTCTAAAAAAAAAGTGTGAAAACACCATGTCTACTCGATGTCGCCGCCTGTCAGGATTCTCAGACGTCGTTGTTTCTAGGTCTGTATAGTTGTTATCAATGGGAAAGACCGAAGAGAGACAACTCTGCAGAGATCTAATCCAGCTGTGCCTTTAACTAAAATACAATCAACAACACTGACCACCGAGGTCGCGGAAATTACCGTATTTTTAGCGCCAAGAAGCAGTGTTTAGGCAGAAGCAAAGTTTAGGTTAGTTGAGAAATGTGTGTAGGTTAGTTAAAATATTTTAGCGGTTGAAATATGTCACAAACGTATTTCAACTAACCAAAACATTGCTTATATATATTTTTTTTTAACGGTCATTTTCATAGCAGTCTTTTCGATGGCTCGATAACGGAAGAGATGCCGGCGTGGGTTTCCACCCCGACATCCGAAACTCGGAGTTTTATCATGGCTACCGAATAATTGTCACATATTATATTTACAGATATATATATATATATATATATATATATATATATATATATATATATATATATATATATATATATATATATATATACGCAGGAGTGGCTGTGTGTAAAGTAGCTTGTTAACCAGTCACATGATTCCGAGTTCAGTCCCCTGCGTAGCACCTGGGCAAGGGTTTTCTACTATAGCCTGGGGACGACCAAAACCTTGTGGGTGGATTTGGTAGATGGAAACTGAAAGAAGCCCGCTGTATGTATCTGTGTTTGTGTATGTGTGTGTATGTGTGTGTTTGTTCCCCACCATCGCTTGACAACCGATGCACTTATCCGGTTTCGATAAAATAAAGATCGGTCAGCTGCTAAGATCCGAGTATTCAGGTAGCCCCTTTCTCCAAATTTCAAACCTTGTATCTATGTGCGAAACAATATTATAAACTCTACATTATTATTGTGTTCACCTGTATTAGTCTCCAAACAACATCACCTGTATTAGTCTCCATGCAACATCACATATTTGTCATTTTTCAGTATTTTTACATTTCATGCTATCTACGAAGTGTAACTTATATGTACAATGAACATTCTACAATTTCTTACAAAACAGCAATCTTTCTTTCTTCACTTTTTCCCATTTTCACAATTTTTTTCTTTCAAGAATGCAAATCGTAGGCATGTTGCTCAACATTTTCTCATTCACTTTTTCAAGAATAAAAGTTTAGATTTCGTTAATTTTTTTTTCTCCGTGATTATTTCCATTTTTTTTTTCCAGAATCGTTCAATTTATTCATATGTTTATTTATAGAATCCAATTGCTCATATTCACGGATCTCAGTCAGTAGAATATAGTAGGAATCCTGTTGTTATCCATCCTTAGTATTGGCTTCATTTTGGCTTGCAGTTTATAAAATTTCAAACTTCAAATCGTTTTATAGAATCATTTTTACTCCCATTATTCTAAATAATATCCTACATACAACCGTACATACGTACCTAAATGCATACATGTATTTATGTAAATTATTTTACACACCATCTGCTTTTATTGCATAATCCGAATTTTATTCTGCTTCTGCGGCGTCATTGCAAATTACTACATCGTTTATACACAGTCTGTATATACTACAGACTGGCCCATTCCACTTTGCTTACGAAGCGTCACAGATACCTGACATTGATAGGCCGCAATAACGGTGAAATGCGTATCTGTCACTCTGTCGGGCACATACAAAGCTATTTCATTTCGCCTAGCTCTGATGTATATTGTGTTTTTTCACAGAATACAACTACACAGGGGATTTTTTCTTCTCTAGTTTTTCTTCTCTCCACCTTTTCTCTTCCCCTCTCCTCCATTCCTTTCTATAGAAGAGCGTAAGCCCGAAACATCAAATACTTCTATTTTTCCTGTGCATAAAAATAATAGATCATGTTTGTTGTTCATTCATCTGTGACTTTTGTTTTTTGTTTCTTCGACGTATTTTCTGTTATTTTCTTCTACATCTGTTGTTGACGTCACAGTAACTATGTTCTTGGTATGAAACGTTGGGACACGCCATCGCATGGTTCTCACTCAGTTTCGCATATAGTCAAAGCGAGCGATTTAGCTTACGTCGTTTTGGTAACGTGGTATTAATAAGTCGCAAAGACAACGGAACATTAATGTCTACCACTCCTGCAACGGACCTGGTGTGAGTTACCTCGTTTGTCTATGACTTCTAGGTATTTTTACACCAGGCGTATTCACGAGAAAATTTTCTCTCAAGCCTATAAATCGCAGTCTGCCCACGAACATGCAAATCACATAACTGTACATGAATGTTCGTTATTGTTAATGTTCCTCAGGCTGCTTCTCGTTCATATTTGAATACATGTGTGTGTGTGGTGTGTGTGTGTGTGTGTGTGTGAGTGTCTTTGTATTTCTCCCCTACCACTGCTTAACCGATATTGAGTTGTTTACGTAGCCTTAGCTTAGAGGTTTGGTTAAAAAGACCGATGCAATAATACCACAATTTAAGAAGTCGACTTCTTCCTTCAAGGTGGTGCTCCAGCTTCTCTACAGTCCAAAGGCTGAAAGTACTAGGTCTTAAACAAACAAGTTCCGGGGTTGATTCATTCGACTATAAATTCTTCAAGGCGGAAAACTAGCATATATATATATATATATATATATATGTATTCCACCTGCCTTCGTCTTTTGTTTATTTCCGTAAACCTGCCTTCGTTTTTTGTCTATTTTCATAAAGCTTCCTGTTATATATATATATATATATATATATATATACATATATATAGAATGAATAAATATTCAAAACCTATACCCGTTAAAATGTTATTATTATCAGCGACAAATCTAAATAATTGATGTAAATAATAATAGCAATAACATTAGTGGTAGCAAGCGGTATTAGCATTTAACAGATATCCATTAAATTTTTTATTATATATATATATATATATGTGTGTGTGTGTGTTGTTTAAGAAAAATGTCCATTTCCTTTGTGTTTATGTTTTCGTTTCTCATTGTGTTCGACGTTTTTTTTTTGGTGTCCTGTACCCATATATGCATGTATATATACATATAGATGTAGGTACGTACATATATGTATGAATATATGCATATGTTTAATTTTTAATTTGTTATTTTACGACAGAACGCACGCATCCACTTCTAAGTGAGTTTTATCTTAATATTAATAATGATGCGCACTCTTAACCTTTCTCTCCCCCTCCCCCTCTCATCCTTCATTCTTTCTGGTTTCCTTTTCTTCTACCTTACTGTCCCTCTCTCTCTCTCTCATTCTTCATTCTTTCTGGGTTTTCTCTACAACCCTTCCCTTTTTCTCTCCCCCTTTCTCTTACTCCTCGTCCTCCCTCCCGTCGCTGACGCGCGATGAGAAGGCTACTACTGTCTTTCTGACCTGGCTTCCTTCAAGTGTGGATGGCTTTCTCTGTCTCTCTTTGCCATCCTCAAAGCATTCAAAATATTTTTTCATTCGATCTGGCTTAACAGCCCTCAATGTTCGAGTTACTGTTATTCTCCTTGTCCTGTCTTTTACTGTCCTGTGTTTGTTACCATTTTTACCCTCCACAAAAAAAATCTCAAATTTTATTTAATTCGCTTTTGCGGGAAGTACTATTTCAACGAAGTCGTGTCTCGCCTTTACCTTCGAACGTGGAGTAGATGAAACAGAGGCGGCTGAAGAAGGGGAATATTCTTTGTGTTGTATATTTTGTACTCTTTTTTTTCGTTGTTTAAGAAAAATGACCATTTCCTTCATTTTGTGTTTATGTTTTCGTTTCTCATTGTGTTCGACGTTTTTTGGTGCCCTGTACCCATATATGCATGTATATATACATATAGATGTAGGTACGTACATATATGTATGTATATATGCATATGTTTTATTTATCATTTTGTATATATATATATAATATATATATATATATAGATATATATATATATATACTTTATTTAAAGCAGCAGAAAATTCAATTCTAGCAAAAACTGTCCGACGAACGGGAACGTGAAACTCAGAGTAACAGGCTTTGTTGAATTTTCTGGTGCTTTAAATAAAGCATATTACTTTACCGCTGGTACTTGAGTACTCTTTTTTCCACCTTGTTTCACATTTATGTGTTTACTCCGGTATATATATCT
>NC_043010.1:53469595-53482095 GCF_006345805.1 Octopus sinensis | reverse complement strand
CGTCATCGACCGGTCTGAACAAGGGGAGATAATAGAAAAAGGACCATTCGTTTATTATCACCCCTTGTTCAGACCGGTCGACAGTAACGGAGCATCTTTTGGTAGAAGTTATCGCAGTGTTCATGAGTTATTTCATCGAACTATTCAGATATCAATTGGTGGGCTCTACTGGACGAGTTAGATAAGATAGACATATATTCCCTTACGGCTGATGTAGTTTAACTCTTTTTTTTAAGGCTTGAGCGCCAATTGAAAAATTAAAATTTGATTTCAAAGAATTCAAATTTGATGGCAAAGAATCCAAACTAGATCGAAAACATCTATAAAGTCACATATATAGTGTATCTGTAAAAGAGGAACATAAGCTGGTTACCTTTTTAAATCATTAACTGTGTGATAGGGGCTGATTTAGAACTAAGCAAATGCATAAATACTGTTTCAGAGATTTCGTCATTAGGCTACAAATTCTATTTTTATAATGAGGAATAAGAACTGTGAGGTTAAAGGATATTTCAAGTTCATTTCTTAGCCTGCCTCCCATGGTTTTTGGCAGTTATATATGTGCCTTAAATTTATTTTGTCGATTTCATAAGGACAAAAAATACAAAATTGGTTTGAACATGAAAGCGATGCGGCCATTCATTTCACCCTTTTTGGATAGACTTGTGACTAGTGACGAAAAATGGATCTTCTACCGAAATTTTAAACGTCGTAAACAGTGGCTTGGTAAAAGGAAAAAACTCAATCACAACCGAGAAAGGAACTTCGTGGGAAAAGGTTTCTTCTCTCTTTTTGCTGTGATTGCAAAGGAGTAATTCTCTTTGAATTGTTACCACTTAATGCAACAATCAATACTCAAGTCTACAGTCAGCAATTAAAGCGTTTGAACCAAGATTTGAAGAAAAAAGACCCGCTTTAATGAATCGAAAAAAACTGATGTTTCATCAGGACAATGCGTGACCCCACATTCCAAAGATCACATCACAGAAGATCAATGAGCTTGCTTGGGAAAAAATTGCTCATCCACCTTATTCTCCCGACCTTGCTCCTTCAGACTAACATTTGTTTCGTAGTTTACAGAATCATTTGGGGGGACATAACTTTCGCAAGCCAGGAGGAGGTCGAGACTGACATTTCAGAGTTCTTCTCTTTGAAACCAAAAGCGTTTTACAATGATGGGATAAAAAAGCTTGTAAATAGACGGAAGGAAGTCATAGATAATCAGGGAAAGTACATTGATTATTAAATCTCGATTAAATATAACATTTGATCACTTGCTTCCTTTATGCAAAATTCGGACAGAACATATGGGATGACCTGATATATATATATATATATATATATTATTTTTGTGTGCGTGTGTGTGGGTATTATATTACTTGTTTCGGTCATTTGACTGCAGTGATGCTGCTGCAGTGTCTTTAGTCGAAGAAATCGAACCCAGGACTGCATTCCTCGTGCTTATTCTACCAGTTTCTTTCACCAAACCGTTAGTTTTCTAGGACGTAAATAAACCAGCATCGGTTATCAAGTGATATTGAGGGTCAAACACAAACACACACACAAATATATACATATATATATATATAATTATATACGACGGGTTTCATTCAGTTTCCGTCTGCCAAATCCACTCACAAGGTTTCAGTCTACCCGATGCTATAGTAGAAGACACATGTTCAAGTTAGCACGCAGTGGGACTGAACATGGAACCATGTCGTTGGGAAGCAAGCTTCATACCACACAGCCACGCCTAAGCCTGATATATATATATATATATATATATATATATATCATGAGAAAGGTATTCTCTCAGTATTCCGTCTTTTGTAGCAGATAACGTGTATAATGGCCAGCATTTTGTGATAAGGTGTTCCTTTTTTCTATTTACTATAGCGATGTTTCAATTTATGGAGATTTTATTTCTAGCTTTATTAGATAATGGATTTTTGATTTTCGTAGACAATTATATCTTGACTGGAGGCATAAGTATATGTAGGTTTCAGAGCTAAGTAATGTATTAAAGCAGGCTGAAAATTGCAAAACTTACCCAAGAGATGTCACATTGTTGCCAGATAATTATAGGGATGAAAACGAAACATCAATCCTACCACTGAACTACTAAAAACACAAAAGTACAAGGTGAGTGTGTTAAATAAGACGATGTGTTATGCCTCCCAGCAATATTGTATTGCTTTTTATCTTTTACCTGTTTCAGCCATTAGACTGTGGCAATGCTTCAAAACGTCGCTGTAGAACTCTCGATTGATGGTCTGTTCCTGGGGGTCGAATTATTAATGGAAACTACTGCAGATGTCAAAAACATGATCAGCATGTTCTTGATTCAGCTGCGACCCTGTCGTGCGCTTTGAAGACCCCGTGTCACGCGAAACATCGCGTACAACCCATTGCCTCAGCGCTGTAGGTTTGTCGAAGTATACTCAATGTCTCTGTTGCAGACTTCCCAAGTTTAACGCAAAATTTTACGTTGCTCTTTTGTTCCAAATTCCTGTCTATTACAAAAAATCGCAGACTACAGTATACACAAAAACACAGATTTCACAACTTGCAGGGTAAGTACAGCAATGTCACACGGTTCACTGACCCACGGTGGTCGCAGCCAGCTCTCAATACGCCTTGAAGAATTTTTAGTCGAACGAATCGATCCTAGTATTTGTTTACTTTTAGGTCTGGTACTTATTCTATAGGCCAAACCACTCCGTCATGGAGACTATAAATCTTAAATGCAACCTACAGGCATATGACGCACTGCAGTCCCCTTCTATAAAACCAATTTTTTTATTCACTTTCATTTGGCAAACTCATTCTGCTTTCTTTAAAAAAAAACTTTAATGCTCTTAGCTGAGACTTTGGTGGGAGGGGGAACCACATCTAACAGTCTCAAGTGTAACTGCACGAAACTGTAAAAACATCTGGTAACTAACGAAAGAAGGCCACGAATGATTTTTTTTCCTGTCCCTCTACTTGTTGTTTTTCCTGTCCACCTTTGTATCTTCTATCTGTCCCGCATGTTTTATTGTCCTCTATTGCGTTTTTGTTCCATTTTTTATATTCATATATATATATATATATTATATATATATATTATATATATCCATATATTATATATATATATATATATATATATTATATTTTTTATTCAATATATATATATATATTATTTATTTTCAATATATATATATATATATATTTATATAAAGTTTATTTTTAGGCGCAGGAGTGGCTGTGTGGTAAGTAGCTTGCTAACCAGCCACATGGTTCCGGGTTCAGTCCCACTGCGTGGCATCTTGGGCAAGTGTCTTCTGCTATAACCCCGGGCCGACCAATGCCTTGTGAGTGGATTTGGTAGACGGAAACTGGAAGAAGCCTGTCGTATATATGTATATGTATATATATATATATGTATGTGTTTGTGTGTCTGTGTTTGTCTCCCTGGCATTGCTTGACAACCGATGCTTGTGTGTTTACTTCCCCGTCACTTAGCGGTTCGGCAAAAGAGACCGATAGAATAAGTACTGGGCTTACAAAGAATAAGTCCCGGGGTCGATTTGCTCGACTAAAGGCGGTGCTCCAGCATGGCCGCAGTCAAATGACTGAAACAAGTAAAAGAGTAAAGAGAGTATTTCTTAGACACCCTAAACTATTATTTTAATAATAATTATTACCTTTGACGGTTTTTCCCATGTTGGCCACTTGATAAGATCGATATTTAAATTAGCGATCTTAATTCTTATTTATGTATATATATATATATATAATATATATATATATATATATATATATATATCACCATACGACAGGCTGGCGTCCCGTCAAGGTAGGGAACCTAAACGCCAAGGAACCGGGAAACCGGCCCTTATGAGCCAGGCGTGGCTCGAGAAGGAACAAACAATAATATATATATATATAGATATATATATATATATATATTATATATATATATATATATATATATATATATATATATATATATATATATATAATAAAATGCAGAAGACAACCCAGATTGATGTTGCAAGAAAGTGATTTAATGTTTGTTGTAACTTTCTAATATTTTTCTTAAGTGTCGATATATAAAACAACAACTTAACATCGATAATATTGATGATGATTAATAAGAATTATTAAGATGTCCAAGAGGAGAATCAAGAAATTGGAAAAGTATTGAAGAATATATTTATTATATAGTGACATTATTCTTCGATTTTGCTTTATTGAAATCATTAGAAATACTTCTAATTGTTTTTTCTTTGGTTAGGTTTCATACTATATCCGGCAGACGTTCATTTTCGTTTGTTTCGTGTTTTTTTTTTATTCTCATCGTTGTTGTTGTAGTAGTTTAGTTGTTGTTCTTGTTGTTGCTGTTGTTATTTTCCTTGTTGTTTTGTTTTTCTTATGTCATTTGGTTTCACGAATATTCAATATATTTCCCTTGAGAATCGATTACCTAGAAACTCCTTCTTGTGTGTATGTGTGCATGTGTGAGCGCGCGTTTTGTGTGTGAGGGGGAGAGAGAGAGAAGAATAGATACATAAATAAATATATGAAAAAAATGCACTTATATATACATATATGAATTTTGTATGTATACATCTCTTTATACTTATACACACACACACGTATATATATATATATATATATATATATATCATATATACATATATATATATCATATATACATATATATATATATATATATATATATATATATATATATTATATATATATATATATATATATATACGGAGGTCCATATATACATATGCATATGTGCAAGTGTCTATGTCTATATATATATACATCTCTTTACATATATTCAAATGCATAGATATATAAATATATGTGTGTGTGTATAAATATCCATATATATATATATATATATTATATAATAATATATATATATATATATAATATATATATATATTATATATACATATATGAATTTTGTATGTATACATCTCTTTATACTTATACACACACACACGTATATATATATATATATATATATATATACATATATACTATATATATATACATATATATATATATATATATATATATATATATATATATATATATATATATATATACGGAGGTCCATATATACATATGCATATGTGCAAGTGTCTATGTCTATATATATATACATCTCTTTACATATATTCAAATGCATAGATATATAAATATATGTGTGTGTGTAAAAATATCCATATATATATATATATATATCTATATCTAATATATATATATATAGAATATATATATATTATATATACTATAATGTAGGTATGTATGTATGTATGTATGTATGTATGTATGTATGTATGTATGTATATGTATATATTCATCTGTTCATTGATTAATCTATAACAGTAACTCTTGATTTGACGCATCTTTCAGTATCCCCATGTTGTTTTTGCATGGTTGTTTTTAAGGCTTTTTCTTTTTTTGTTTTCCAAAGTCTTTTTCCAATGATACACATCTTTTACCATTTATTGTTTCTTTAAACAACACAGATTTTTTTTTTCGCAAATTATTCGCTTCTTTTAAGTTATGTTTATATTCTAAAAGGACATATTCTGTTGTTTCTAATATAATACTTTTATTCTATACAGCTAAGTAGAACACGGTTTTTTTTCCCCCCTCTTGTCACTTAAATGTTTATATTTTCGTTTCGTAAAAAACATATATTAAATGCACACACATACTTACACCGAACACATCCAGAATTCATAAGTTTATTTTTTGTTTTTTTGTTTTGTGGGGTTTTTTTCAATCAAACAATTAATGCGATAATCAATAAATAAAATAAGTAAGCAATAATTTCGGTGAATCAATCAGTTATATATTCCTTAAATAAGAAATGCATTTTAACCAACACTGCGAAACACGGCGAATTCTAAAATAAACGCATACAGTGTTACGATGAAAAGAATACTAGATAACATTATATTGAATTTATGTTATAGATATATACGTTACTCCAACATATTACATAGTATATCAAAACAGTTAATGGCTGCATAACACAAAACGAAAACAAGGGTACCAAATTCACTCATGAGACTTCGGTCAGCCGAGGCTATAGTAGATGACACTTGTCCAAGGTGCCACACAATGGAACTGAACCGTAACCATGTAGTTGGGAAGTAAATTTTCTTACCACATAGTCAGGCCTGCGCCTATGTTCGTATTGTAATTTCAATTTGTTGTCTAATGAATTAGAATTAACAGTTGGTCCTAGATAGTTTATATTTGTTATATAAGTATAGGGGACTATGTAATCGACTAGTCCGCTCATCCCCCAAACGCCAGCACTTGTACTAATAGCAGAAAGAATTAAGACTTTGGATTTGGCTAGCAAGATTTTTGATGTGTACGCGTGTGTCAAAACATATTTTCTTGTACCTTGGGAAGGTCATCAAAGCACCAGTGCGTGTGTTAATTATTGGCGTAATGACGCTCCCAAAATACAACAAAATGCTCCACGAATTTTTACCCGGTTTTGCTCTATCAGGTCAGCTGTAAGCTATGTAATTTAGACACTAGTATACTGCGACATGTAATTGTAACTTAGGTACATAAAGAAAAATTTACAGGAAATGTTTATAAGAACCCAAAATTAAAAGAAATATATTAATATATAGAAAAGGTTTAAAATCTTATCTAATATAGGCGTAGGAGTGGCTGTGTGGTAAGTAACTTGCTTACCAACCACATGGTTCCGGGTTCAGTCCCACTGCATGGCACCTCGGGCAAGTGTCTTCTACTATAGCCATGTGATACCTTGGACAAGTGTATTCTACTAAGCCACGGGTCGACAAAATTCTTGTGAGCTGATTTGGTAGATGGAAACTGATAGAAGCCCGTCGTATAAATATGTGTGTGTATGTGTGTATGTTGTATGTGAGGTGTATACTTGTCCCCCACCACTGTTTGACAACCGGTGTTAGTATGTTTATATCATTTATGTAACTTAGCACTTCTGCAAACAAGACTGATAGCGTTTAAGAAAATAAGTACTGCGTTTGATCTGCTTAACTAAAATTCCTGAAGGTGACGCCCCAGCATGGCCACAGTCTAATGGCTGAAATAAGCAGTCATTTTGTGCATGTGTGTGTTTGCATGCTTGTGTGTATATGCAGAGAGAGAGGTAAAAAGAGAGAAAGAGAAAACGAAAAGGTAATGACAGCATCCGCTCTGTTTCCGTCCGCTTAATTCACACACAAGGCATTGCCCAGCCATAGAGCTTTTCATGCACCTACATCTAGATATTTTCCAAGTAGTGTTAGATTAAAATCTTGCATTGATTTCGCTAATACTTATCTCTAGTGAGAGCTTGGTGCCCTGTCTGATGTATTTCAACTCTGACGAATGACACGTTGTAACAAATGAGCCGTGCTTTCGTTTTGTGTTATGCAGTCCCGTACGCCAGCTAACATGAGGAAAGATTTTTCATGATGAAAGCCAATACCATACAGCTCTGTTCTTTTTTTAAAAATCCACGTGTTAGTGAACTCGGGACTGACGTTGAAGCGAATTTACCAAGAATGCCAAAGGTAACAATTCGTGCCGAAGAATAATTCGAAGTCTATTTGTACCGTTGAATAATATCTGAACAATATGCTACTTTGAATAACGATTTACGATAACCAGATAGTTGACAACTTTGTAGAGGAAATCGCCAGCATAGCTCTACTGAATTTGATAATTGATAAGCAGGTGAAATTGATAATGTTAGTGATGCAGTTAAGATGGTGTCATATGATTACAATGGTTGCATATATTATGAATGGCATCTATAGCAGTTATTTCTGGCCGGAATACAAATGTGTCTGCCGTTGGCATCATTGATGTGATACATTAATGTGCAGCATGGATAGTATTAGGAATCTATTTGTGAAATTATATTTAATCCATGAACGCTTGACAATAATCACCAATTTACGATAAAAGACAGATTAGTAGAGATAGATTAAACGATAGAAAAATAGAACGCTGTAGAGCATATAAATGGCACATAACTAATACTTTCTGCTAACTTCGCTTCTAATCATACGCTACTGTTTAAAAAATAAAAGACGAATGTCGTATTGGACAGTGTACATTTGGATATATGGAAAAAGGGAGTCTCTCAATGTATTCCTAACCTGACAGGGTTGATTCCGAGTTCAGTCAGTAGCAACTATATGACATATTTTAAGCAACACATTATATCAGACATCACGATAAGGCGGCAAGCTGGCAGAAACGTTAGCACGCCGAGGCGAAGTGCTCAGCGGTATTTCGTCTGCCGTTATGTTCTGAGTTCAAATTCCGCCGAGGTCGACTTTGCCTTTCATCCTTTCGGGGTCGATAAACTAAGTACCAGTTACGCACTGGGGTTGATTTAATCGACTTAATCCTTTTGTCTGTCCTTGTTTGTCCCCTCTATGTTTAGCCCCTTGTGGGCAATAAAGAAATAAGAAATGTTAGCACGCCGGGCGAAATGCGTAGCCGTATTTCGTCTGTCGTTACGTTGTGAATTCAAATTCCGCCGAGGTCGACTTTGCCTTTCATCCTTTCGGGGTCGATAAACTAAGTACCAGTTTCGCACTGGGGTTGATGTAATCGACTTAATCCCTTTGTCTGTCCTTGTTTGTCCCCTCTATGTTTAGCCCCTTGTGGGCAATAAAGAAATAAGTATCGTTAGACGGATGAGAAAAATGCTTAACGGCATTTCGTACGTTTTTACCTTTTGAGTTCAAATTCTACTTATGTCGCCTTTGTGTTTCGTCCTTTCGGGGTCGATAATATAAGTACCAGTTAAACACAGGGGCTCAAAATTGCTGGATTAGTACCGAAATTAGAAACGAATATCATAAAATAACTTGCTCATTACAATATCGGGTAGGTTGTTTTTGTTTTTTGTTTCGTTTGTTTTTTACAAGTTGATAATTAACCAAAGCAGCAAGAAATAACGGAATATATGAAACTATATGTAATAGAAAGATTTTCCGATTCCACCACAAAATCATACTCTACCCTTTCCCAAGACGCCTGAGTTGTTTTCCAAATTCATGAAGGACTTTCTCAACAAGAATCCGAAATATAACACAGGAAGATCATCATAATGAATATGTATTTCTTTACTACCCACAGGGGGCTAAACACAGAGGGGACAAACAAGGACAGAGAAAGAGATTAAGTTGATTACATCGACCCCAGTGCGTAACTGGTACTTAATTTATCGACCCCGAAAGGATGAAAGGCAAAGTCGACCTCGGCGGAATTTGAACTCACAACGTAACGACAGACGAAATACGGCTACGCATTCACCCGGCGAGCTAACGTTTCTGCCAGCTCGCCGCCATAATGAATATGGTTTTAGTGAATTCTAGATACAAGCTATGTCTCTGAAAGTGGATATACGCAGCTTGTTCAAGACAAATCACGAGAAATATCACAATTAATTATCTTTCTAATTTTCTGTTTGTCTCTATATCGAATTATCTGTCTATCTGTCTGTCCGTCTCTTTTAGTATCTCCCTCTCTATTTCTCTCTGTCTGTCTCTCTCTCCCTCTCTCTCTCTCTCTCTCTCTCTCTCTCCTCTATAACAGTACAGCCGCGTTTTTCAGTGGTCGTTCTACAAACCCATTCATACATGACGATTAGTTGCCAGAATACTTTCAACATACCTCTGTATCGTGCAAACAATGACCGGTCGTTAGTTAACGGAGCTAAACAGCCTGTCAATGAATAACGTATATAAATATCAGTTTGTATCATTACTAATATTTAAGAAGAGCTGAGGCTACAATAAAGTTCGCATAGTTATATACACTGACATTCAGAATTCAGATAGACACAGACAGAGAGAGAGAGAGGTGGGGGAGAAAGAGAAAGAGAGAGATGCATATTTTATTATTTATTAACTCGCTAAAGGCGACATGTTTTATTCTGTTCTGCCCTTCATAAGTGATTTGCGGCAAGTTATCAACTACTAATTGAAAATACATCAACGCCTCATTTCTATTTGTAATATTAATGGTATTCACATCCAGAATCGCATTTCTGATCATCATCTGCTATACAACAGGCAACAATTCATTTTATTATTCCCCCTTGATGCTCAAAATCCTTTCTAATTTCTGAATTGTGCTTTCTCTCTCTTTCTGTCTCTTATTTATCGGGGGATATATACGAGGAAGTGCTGAAAAGTTCTTGGCTTTGAGGTTGTCGCGAAATGCCTGGTTGGAAACCTAACCTTCCGTGTTCTTTTACAGGGCTTAGAAAAACCGAAGGACCGAGCTGCAATATGTGTGTGAATCTGAGAGGGAAATATGATGAATAATATCATAATTAACTGATATCCTTGTATTTTGTGACGTATATTCGTCATATAAATATGGCTAACCCCTATTATTCCTTTTATTTTCTTTTACTTAAATCCAGGGATTTTTCATCCCTCCTCGTAATGATCTCTATATCTCTTAATCTACTAACTTTGAGCCACATCTGCCTAATCCCCCATAAAATATACTGCTCGTTCGTGGTCGCTTGATCTGGAAGCAAATAGCGTTTAATTATCAAGTCTAACTGCACTGTCTTAGAAATGAAAACACATTGAAAGCTATTATAAAGTACATTATGACTGAACGAAAAAAATATGAGATAATCAAGGATGAAATACCTTTGATCAGAAGTTACTCGATCAGGATAGAAAAGAGAGGAAAATAAGCAACAAAACTGGCATGGCGGTGTGCTTAAAAAGTTCACTTTGCAATCTTGTAATTGCGAGTTTAATTCCACTGCGCGGCCCATTGGACAAGTGTTTACTAGTATAGCCCCTGGCCGACCAAAGCCCATGTGACTCGATTTGGTAGACAGAAACTCTGTAGGAGCAACCTATCGTTTATGTACATGCTGTTATTTATAGCTTTATCTACTTCGAGTTTCATTTTTAAAGGCGAATTCTTTTACATCTCAAAACGCAAATAATAACATACATGTAATAGTGTTTGTATGGCTTTGTATTTGTACCCCACCATCCCTCGACAACCGGTGTCCATTTATTTACGTCCCCTACCTTAGTGGATCAGCACAAGACAGCGATAGAAAGAACTCGCTAACTCCATAAGTACTAGGGTCGATTTGTTGGACTAAACCCTTCAAACTTATGTCTCAGCATGACCGCTTTCCACTGAGTGAAACAAGATGTATGGGGTGATAAAGATTGAAGTATTTTTGGCCAGAGGTTTTCTCGATCGTGACTGAAAAACAGAAAAAAATAAAGAGCAGATGAACACGGACAGACGTTGGTTTTCCGCTTTTCTTTTTTGTTTCTAGCAGTATTCTTTTTATTTTTTATGAAACATAGCTAAATACATTTCAAAGGTGGTGAGGTGGCAGAAACGTTAGCACGCTGGGCGAAATGCTTAACGGTATTTCGTCTGCTGCTACGTTCTGAGTTCAAATACCGCAGAGGTCGACTTTGCCTTTCATCATTTCGGGGTCAATAAATTAAGTACCAGTTACGCACTGGGGTCGATATAATCGACTTTATCCATTTGTCTGTCCTTGTTTGTCCCCTCTGTGTTTAGCCCCTTGTGGGTAGTAAAGGAATAGGTATTTCGTCTGCCGCTACGTTATGAGTTCAAATTCCGCCGAGGTCGACTTTGCCGTTCATTCTTTCGGGGTCGATAAATTAGGTACCAGTTACGCACTGGGGTCGATGTACTCGACTTAATCCCTTGTCTGTTCTTGTTCGTCCTCTGTGTGTTTAGCCCCTTGTGGGTAGTAAAGAAATAAGTATTGTTAGCACGCGTGACAAAATCCTTCGGTGGCACTTCTTCCGCCTTTATGTTCTGAATTCAAATTTATCCGAGGTCGATTTTGTATTTCTTCATTACAGGTTGGTAAAATAGGAACCTCCTAAGTATAGGGGACGATGTAATCGACTAGTCCGCTTATCCCCAAACGCCAGCCCTTGTACTTATAGCAGAAAGAATTAAGACTTTGCATTTGGTTAGCAAGATTTTTGATGTGTACGCGTGTGTCAAAACATATTTTCTTGTACCTTGGGAAGGTCATCAAAGCACCAGTGCGTGTGTTTATTATTGGCGTAATGACTCTCCCAAAATACAACAAAATTACATTGTGTTATTACTGATGTTTTATTGCTTCAATGAATACTTTGTTTACATCCTCCGTTTGATTTGTACCTAAAACTCTTGTTTTGCTCTGCATACACTCAGCATATCCCTTAACTATATCCAAGAAACCCATTAGCATGTATTAAAACATATTAGCTTCAAACAGCGCTCCACGCACCGTATCGCATCAATAAAAGTGGCTTAAGGCTATACACCACCAGCAACGTAGATTAGCGACAAAAAAATCAATGAAATTTATAAATCCAAAAATCGATGGATGGTAATATGAAATTATTTAAATTTTCTTATCATTTTCATAATATCATTAGACATTTCATATTCAT
>NC_043010.1:53459595-53462095 GCF_006345805.1 Octopus sinensis | reverse complement strand
TCAAAGAATGGCCCTGCACAGATCCCAGATAGAAATTCCCCAAAACAAAAAAATAGCATTCAGCCAACACATAGACACTTGCGCCAACAACAAAACTCCAAGCTTCAGGATTTTTCCCCTCTACCAATTCAGGGACGATACAACCTGGAGCCAACGAATTAGTAAAGAAACTCTCTTTATTACAAAATACAGGCCCCTTCTGAACGCGTCTACGACAAACGACATATCCACCTCGGCCTTAGAATAACACAAATACACACGCAAATATTACATTCCTAAGAATCCATAAAAAATCAGCTCCAATCACTGCTATAATCCATAACGCACCAACTTTAAGTCATCCAACACCTCACTACTTTCACTCATTCATATTCTCCCTTCTCTTTCTTCTTCTCTTCTTCTTCTTCTCCTTCTTCTTCTTCTTCTTCTTCTTCTTCTTCTTCTTCTTCTTCTTCTTCTTCTTTTTCTTCTTCATCATCATCATCATCATCCTCATCATCTTCTTCTTCTTCTCCCCCTTCTCCTTCCTTCTCCTTCCTAACTTTATCACTAATGCTTTCAAGTATAACGCCTACGCAAATTCTATAAACAAAACATTCAATAGAGATATTTTCATGAATTGAACAGCAACTGCTAGCCTCCACTGACCATTCAAACTACTACATTCATGGCACTCCCAAATTCTTCGTCTTCTTCCTCTCCTCCTCCTCCTCCTCCTTCTTCTTCTTCTTCCCTACCAAGAATTCACAACGACCTCAAACCCACAAAAGTAAACAAGAGAGACAGAAACAAGGAAAATGCCATTTATATTTGAAAACTATACAAAAACTTTCCTTTTAAATTTTCTAAATTTAATTATTTTAAAAGTCGCAATGACTGAAACCGGTACTGAAATCTTCTTTATAAATTTATTTTAGCATTTTCTATCCTCACTTGTTTTTTCATATATATATATATATATCACCGTGATCACCGTGACCGACCAGGCCATCAGATGTTGTTACACATCGCTGGTCACAATGCGCTTCGCATTGATTTAGCCTTCAAATGACGCCACCCCGCTGGCTAACAGAAGAAAGAGTGAGAGAAAGTTGTGGCGAAAGAGTACAGCTGGGATCGCCACCACCCCCTGCCGGAGCCTCGTGGAGCTTTAGGTGTTTTCGCTCAATAAACACTCACAACGCCCGGTCTGGGAATCGAAACCGCGATCCTACGACCGCGAGTCCGCTGCCCTAACCACTAGGCCATTGCGCCTTCACACACACAACACACACACATATATAATATATATTATATATATATAATATATAGAGAGAGAGCGAGAGAGAGATTCATACAGTCAAGCAGACAAACACGCGCATGCACACACATATACATATCTGTATATATAAAAAGAGGCATATAACGTTATAGACACACTCATCTATCTATTTGTCCTATATATATATATATATATATATATAAGTTAACTATTACTTAACCATCCTCTCACACCGTCTCCGATGAAGGGATATAATTGATAAATATCCTGGAAACAGCTGTAAGACCTATCTATAAATGTTCTAATATCTACACAGCCTTGGTTTTTTTATTTCATTACCCAAAAAATTCTTGTGTGTGTGTGTGTGTGTGTGTGTGTGTGTGTTTGTGTGTGAGTATGAATATTCAACTGCTAAATATTTATGTTTATTGTGATACAGAAATAATATTACGTGCATACATTCACAGACACAAGTACAGAGACGCACACACACACATACACACTCACTCTCACTCACACTCACACTTATCTAAACAAACGCGCGCACGCTCATGCGTCTGTAAGTATGAATTTAGGCCAGTTTTGTATTTATGTCTGTAGATGTGCGTTTTACGTCGTACACTTAATTTGCTATTTAATTATTCATACCCATCTTGGTTTTTAATTTACAGTATCTAAATTGTTTATATTGCTTTAGAAGCTACAGAAACAACAACAACAACAACTATAACAATTACAACAACAACAACGTATGATTCAATAATATAATCATCCAAATGTTAAACATTTGCAACACCACCACCATTACAAACAGCAACAACAACAACAACAACAACAACAACAACTACTACTACTACTAATACTAAAAAACTACTAATACAACTACAACAATAACATGTGCAGACGCTGTAAAATCAAACGGAGATAAAAGTAATAAATATTGAAGTAGAAAAATAAACAGCGATATCAACAACAATATGAATAATAATAATAATAATAATAATAATAATAATAATAATAATAATAATAATAATAATAATAATAATAATAATAATGATAGCGAAAGGGATTTATTGCTACCTAACTCAGATACCAGGAAACCCAAAAATGGCAGAAATTCAAAAGATAGTGCTCATGGGAACTGCTCATATCCTACGCAAAATACTCTCTATGTAATCCCAAGGTTTAAAACAAACTTTTTTTATTTAATTATTTTTTTATTATTTTTTTTTAAATTTT
>NC_043010.1:53444595-53452095 GCF_006345805.1 Octopus sinensis | reverse complement strand
GAAGTCTACCCTACGTTCTTGCCTTCCACTCGTCCCGAACAGTCGGGCAAAATGCTGCTGAAAGGCCTCACACATTACATTTCTTGGCTCGAGCAATTCGCGCCCCTGTTCATCTACCAGTGACCGAATGGTGGCTTGTTGCCCTGTTGCGCCTCTGCCACCGGGCCTCTCTCGCGGCTCCAACACCTTCGTTCCTTAGAGCACGCATCCTAGCTCTGACAGCACATCCTTCGTGTTTGGCGTTGAAGTGTTGGTCGAGGGCCAACCTCGCCGCCAAAACGTCGATGCGATGCCGCTTCTAATTGCCTCTCTAGCTTCTTAACTAGCTCACCCTCTACTCTATTTCTATCTATGGCTAGTGCTTTGCTGTACCTAATCGCTTCTGCTTTTACTGCTCTCTTGAGGGCAAACCACCATTTGTTGTTGATGATGGCTCCCGTCAAGCCCTCTTTACTAGTGTGCTAATCCGGTCTCTGAAAACTTGTCTGGACGGGAATGATGCGTTCAGTTTCCAGTACCCAGGACCCTGTCTATGTGCCTTATCTAAGTCTAGCGTACACGTCACCAATTTGTGATCCGTGTAGCTGACTGTGTGGAATTGTGGACATCCTAAGTTATCCTTGTCTACTGTCCTACACAGTATCCTATCTAGATACGATCTCGACGACCCACTGCGGTTGCTCCATGTCCACGTTGGTGCATTTGGGTGGTCGAATAGATAGATAGATAGATAGATAGATAGATAGATAGATAGATAGATAGATAGATAGATAGATAGATAGATAGATAGATAGATAGATAGATAGATAGATAGATAGATAGATATGTTTCTTTATTAGCCACACAGGGCTGAACACAGACGAGACAAATTACAAGTTAGAGCTTTTCTTTTGGGGGAGAAGAAAAAGGGAGGTAGGTTTTCGATAAAAAGGGGTCGTAAAAAGGAAAGAATAAAAAACGATCAATAGGGATCGCGTATCACAGAGATGTCATGATATAAAGTGTAAAGGGGGAAACAGATAAGCTTTATCCATGGAAAGAAAAGCCTACGGAAAAAAACCACGGTAACCTCGGTCAATAATGTCTCATGTTAACACAGATAGATAGATAGATAGATAGATAGATAGATAGATAGATAGATAGATAGATAGATAGATAGATAGATAGATAGATAGATAGATATTTTCGTTACTTTACATTGAGCGAAAACACTGAAAGCTCCGAGGCTCCGGCAGGGGTGGTAGTGGCGAACCCTGCTGTACTCTTTCTCCACAACTTTCTCTGACTCTTTCTTTCTAGTTCTGATGTACCTGTATTTCAAAAGGCTAGCCTTGTCACTCTCTGTTTCAAGCTGCATCTCCCCGATAACTACTTTAAGGGTACACATGTCAGTGGAATGCTCAGCCATTTGCACGTTAATTTCACGAGAAGGCTGTTCCGTTGATCGGATCAACTGGAACCCTCGTCGTCGTAACCGACGGAGTATCGCCAACACATTTGAATTTAGACCTCCATGTAGATCGTCATTATCCAGTCTGTTTCTAGTATTGTTCTTAGTTTACTACTGTGCTTAGTAATATTTCTGGTTACGATATACAAAGGAGATGTAAGTGAAGTTATTATAAACGGAAGCTGAATGTTCCAAATGCAGTTGGATGATTCACCACAACGGATCATCAGGGAAAAATTTCAATTGTTTTCTAAAATGAGATGAAAGCCGATGATGATCCGTTGTGGTTAAGCATCCTCCTGCACTTGAAACATCCAGTGCAGTGGTTCCAGACAGCCGCAGTGTTGATACGTATGTGAGGAAAAGATGATATAAACTACTGCTTATCGTAATTTCTCAACAAATATAGTAGTAGTAGCGCTAAGCAGTGTTGAGAAGTAAACGAATTTAAGATTAGTTCAAATTTGTTTTGTGATACATTTTAACTTCTAAAGCCAATTTCACTGCAATTTACTGTGGAGAAGAAAATTCTCTGTTACGGTAAAAGGTGAAAAATCACCTTATCTCCTAAGTGTCACTCTTTATCAAACCCCTAGATGAGTTACTGGTTCCTTAGACATCCTAAGTAGGAGATACAGAAGAGAGATAACCCTGAACAGATTAAAATATTAATAACGCGCATGCGCTCAAAGACCACCGGCTCAAAACAAACATACTAATTGCAACACTGAGTAGTTTTGGGACGTAAACAAGCTTTTGTTAGTTCAAATGTGTTTGAGTTATTTACTTTAACTTCTGAAAGTTATTTCACTGCAGTTCACCGTGGAAAAAATATTCTCTCGTGGTAAAAGGGATAAAAATGCCTTGTTATCTAAAGATGTTTTTAGACTCTTTGCCATAAGCTGCAATTGGATCACATACGACATTTACTTTGCACCTTCATTTGCAATATATTGGGTTAACCGGAAAGTTCGTGCCGATTTATTGTAGCTTACCTTTCGACTTATTTTAGAACATGGCTGAGTCCATAAAATAAAATTTGACTACACCTGCATTTAGAGCACAGTTTAAGCTATCTTTTCTGGGAAGAAGATTTATGTTCCTATAACCTGTGTAAATTCTGTAACCCTTTAAAATGGAAAATAAGAAAGTTCATTTTTGGCATTTGATGCTTTGGGAACCAGACAAAAATTGCTGCAGCTCGGCTGGGATGTGTTACCCCACCCTCCATATTCACCAGATATTGCTCCTTTAGATTTTCCCTTATTCAGGTCTCTGCACAATAGTCTTAATGGTAAAAATTTCAATTCCTTGGATGACGTAAGAAGATACCTTGATGAATTCTTTGCCATGAAACCACCTCAGTTCTGTGAAGAGGGTATTTTCAAGTTAAAGGAAAGATGGAGACGTATTGTGCAACAAAATGGTTCATATTTGATTGATTAAAAATGTAATGGCAAGTATCTATTGACCTTTTTCTTTCCTTTAAAAATCGGCACGAACTTTCCGGACAACACAATAATTCACGAATCTATCTTGTGCTTACATATGTAGAAAAAAGCTCATTTGTGCCTCTAATATGCACCTATTCCAGAAACAGCTGTAATATATTAACAGCACCATCCTATCCAACACTTACAAGATTCACCAGTGACCCCCCCCCACCCCACCGCCATAGATTCTACGCAACAGCTTTAGTAGAATGAATAATAAAGACCCCTCAAATTATTTCCTACTACATCTTGAAGTGTACCCGTCTAATTTGAATCTCTATGAACACTCACCCTCTTGATCTTTTTGGTTTCTTGTGGATTAATACCGAAGATATCACCCGTATCATATGCAGTTACGGTTGTCCGAAAACGTCATCACGATATTATCTACCGATGAGACATGATATTGTAGCTAAGATTCTCTATAATGAAATCCGTTGGAAAAATAACCCCAAGGACAAAGAAATTAGAAACCACAATATGGTACAAGCCATAGCCACTCAATATAAAAAGAAATACTGATGAAATATCCAAGTGAAGACCTCAATAAAATACAAGCACAATAGACCTGATATAATGATATAACAGACCTGATATAACAACAGGCCTGATATAATGAAGATCAGTGAAAAAGAGAACATCTACGCTGAACTATTGAGAAATCCGCAGTTACTCTAACCAGATTATAAGTTCAGGTTTATACCTGTAATTATTGAGGCCCTGGGATATGTAATACACTGAACTATTGAGAAATCCGCAGTTACTCTAACCAGATTATAAGTTCAGGTTTATACCTGTAATTATTGAGGCCCTGGGATATGTAATACACTGAACTATTGAGAAATCCGCAGTTACTCTAACCAGATTATAAGTTCAGGTTTATACCTGTAATTATTGAGGCCCTGGGATATGTAATACACTGAACTATTGAGAAATCCGCAGTTACTCTAACCAGATTACAAGTTCAGGTTTATACCTGTAATTATTGAGGCCCTGGGATATGTAATACACTGCTTAAATACCAATCTTGAGTAATTAGGCTTCTCAAAACCAGAAAGGAGAAAGCTAATTCGAAAACTACTGATCCAATCCATCACCGGAACTGTAGAAATCCTGTAAAACGTCCCTGTTTATCATTTAAATATATATTAGTATGTCTAGATATGCAGCTATATGCATGAGAATACATATATAAAACAAAACACACAAGTCTGCACATATACATACATACATACATACATACATACATACATACATACATACATACATACATACATACATACATACATACAAAAATACCTTGTTGATGATGTTGAAAATCTAATGAAAGAATCTTGGATCCAGTCCAGGTTAGAAACCGGCTCTTTCTCTATTGGCAAGAAATCTTGAAATAAAACTGAACAATGACATACATATAGGCGTAGGAGTGGCTATGTGGTAAGTAGCTTGCTTACCAACCACATGGCTCCGGGTTCAGTCCTACTGCGTGGCACCTTGGGCAAGTGTCTTCTACTATAGCCTCGAGCCAACCAAAGCCTTGTGAGTGAATTTGGTAGACGGAAACTGAAAGAAGCCCGTCGTATATATGTATATATAGGTGTGTGTGTGTGTGTGTGCGTGTTTGTCTGTGTGTCTGTGTTTGTTCCCCCAACATCGCTTGACAACCGATGCTAGTGTGTTCACGTCCCCGTAACTTAGCGGTTCGGCAAAAAGAGTCCGATAGAATAAGTACTAGGCTTACAAAGAATAAGTCCTGAGGGTCGATTTGCTCGACTAAAGGCGGTGCTCCAGCATGGCCGCAGTCAAATGACTGAAACAAGTAAATGAGTAAAAGGAGTAGTGTATACATGCATATATATATATACTTATATCTATGTATGATGTATATACGAATGTATGTATGTAGAAAAATTTGAACGCCTCTCTATATATTTCTGTATATTTTTTGCATCTAATATTTCCGAATGGATTTCAATCCCATTCATATATTACAACGCTCTTTTGCTGTATATATTATTCCCCCTTTATGAGCTCTTTTATTAGTGTGTGCAATCTATTCATGTTTAACATATACCTTCCCAAAACGATTTTACTGCACGAGCGTGCGTAATTCTCATATTTTTTTCTAATTCGCTTATTAACTTCAGTCTTTAATTTCCCTTTGATATCAACATTCACGTCTATATGATTATTTCGCCTCCTACGACCCTGTCATTAACTATATAAAATGTCCTCTTCATATTATTATTAAGCTACATACGTTCCTTCATTACTTCTCATTCAATAATAATCATTAATATTTGATTCTTTAATATTTTCTTATTTCATTTATTACCCATTTTAATAATAATCACATAACTAAAGTTTCTCCGATCTCGAGTATTTTCGTTACTTTACATTGCCAAAAACGTATTTATCCCAACTAAATTCATATTTATTTCATATATACTCTTTTACTCTTTTACTTGTTTCAGTCATTTGACTGCAGCCATGCTGGAGCACCGCCTTTAGTCGAGCAAATCGACCCCGGGACTTATTCTTTGTAAGCCCAGTACTTATTCTATCGGTTTCTTTTGCCGAACCGCTAGGTGACGGCGACGTAAACACACTAGCATCGGTTGTCAAGCAATGACACACAAACACACACATGCATATATATATATATATATATACACACATATATACGATAGGCTTCTTTCAGTTTCCGTCTACCAAATCCACTCACAAGGCATTGGTCGGCCCGGGGCTATAGCGGAAGACACCTGCCCAAGATGCCACGCAGTGGGACTGAACCCGGAACCATGTGGTTGGTAAGCAAGCTACTTACCACACAACCACTCCTGCGCTATATATTTACGATCCACTAACAAAACTTTTGTCTTTAACCGAGGGAAATTTTAAGCTCAAGAACTCACACGTTACTCTAAAATTAATTTTGATACCAATTATCTTCCTTGCCTTTCAAATAAAGCCTTTAATTTTGAATTTAGGTCATTAAATGAATTGTATAAGAAATGGCATTATCTAAATAGGGTGTTCTACGATATTACTTAGATATGGTATTTTCAACCATTTTTTACGTATAGACTCCTGTCATTATTCTTTTCTACTCTAGGTACAAGGCCCGAAATGTTGGGGGAGGGGTCCAGTCGATTACATCGACCCCACTACGCAACTGGTAGTTAATTTATCGACCCCGAAAGGATGAAAGGCAAAGTCGACCTCGGCGCAATTTGAAAGACAGACGAAACACTGCTATGCATTTCGCCCGGCGTGCTAATGATTCTGCCAGCTCACCGCCTTGGGAGAAGTATTAAATTATATTATAACAAATCGACGACAGTACCTAATTCTTTTAGCCTGGTGCTTAATCTATCAGACACTTTTGACGAACCACTAAGTTACGGGGGCGTAAACAAAACAAGATAAGCTTCAAGTGTTGGTGGGGGACAAACATAATGACGTACTAACAGATATACTTATACATAAACTGCCTGGTATCGAACTCGGAGCCCTGGTGTTAGTAGTCAGCGCTTTTAACCACTATGCCATATGCCCGTGAGCATAATAATAATAATAATAATAATAATAATAATAATAATAATAATAATAATAATAATAATGATAATAATAATAATAACAACAACAACATCGAAAAATACCTTAGGAATGAGAACCCAGGTTCGAAATTTCCCCAAGACACCTGATGAAGGCTGGAGGGTATATCAGCCGAAAAGTTGTGTTAACAACAAGCAAGAAGAGGACAAATATCCGTCAAATGTAAATAATGTACATAATTCCTCATCTCTTAAATATAGAACTGTATAAACTGAAATATTCTGCCTTCAAATTCCGCCGAAATGCTTAGCGGTATTTCGTTTGTCGTTACGTTCTGAGTTCAAATTCCGCCGAGGTCGTCTTTACCTTTCATCCTTTCGGGGTCGATAAATAAAGTACCAGTTTCGTTTTGGGGTCGATGTAATCGACTTAATCCATTTGTCTGTCCTTGTTTGTCCCCTCTATGTTTAGCCCCTTGTGGGCAGTAAAGAAATATATATTTACTCTATTTGCTAGAAATAGCAACAAAATCGCCTCCCCCACCCCCCACCGAATAACTCATTTCCTTCTTTTAAAATGGCTGTAGGCAATTGAACAATTTTTCTGTGACGTACAAAAAGGACGTCTTTGATCTTAGGCTGCACAAGGGTTAACTGAGACTAAGCGAATAGGATATAATGTAACAAAACAATGACAATATTCGACACAGAAAAAAATTGCACGGCATGTATAAAAATGGTACTGTTTCGTGTCCTACTTTCTAAACTAAAAGTTAGAAGAAAATATCTCCAAATGTCAATACTTATAACTAACAACGAAAGACGAAAAATACAAAGTTGAATATACGACAAATTAAAAAAAAAAAAAAATGTTCAGTTGTAAAAGGAAAAAAAAAATCGATAAATATTCTCAACCTACCATCTACCAAACTACCTACGTATATATATACATATAACTTAATAGCATCGATTTATATTTCGTCATAAAGCAAACGCGTTT
>NC_043010.1:53437153-53444495 GCF_006345805.1 Octopus sinensis | reverse complement strand
GTAGACAAACAAAGCAGGGAATTTTACCACTCCCGAAACCAAAACACCCGCAGAAAACAAAAGCATCAGCACAAACATACTAACACCAAACTCACCAACAATGTTGACAGCCATAAACACCAACAACCCAGACTTAATGGAATACATTAGGTCAAACACCAACATAACAGAAAATGATACCAAAACAAAGAATCACCCACGCACAACACAACCACCAACAAAAAAATCAAAAAACAAATCAACACATACACAGAACACACACAGCACCCTGAAATCTCTCCACCCTGATGCAGTTGGGAGATTTCAAAAATACCTGCCCAAAAAACTATACAAAAACCTTCTGGGAGAAGACAGAGGTGGAGAACAAAGAACTTTTGGACAGTATGTGACATGCATAAGATCTGGTCATCAAATCTAAGTAGAGACTTCAAACTTGAAATCTTCAAAACCACAGTCGAACCAATTCTACTATATGGCTCAGAAACCTGGACGTTATCAAAGAAGCTTGAGAGGCGGTTGGATGGAACCTACACTCGCCTCCTTATGAGAGCTCAAAATATCTCGTGGAAGCGCCATCCAACCAAAATGCAACTATATGGGAAACTACCACCTGTGTCATCTCTTGTGAAAGGTAGGAGAGTCCAGTTTGCTGGACATTGTTGTAGAGCTGGAAAAGAGGTAATTTCTACTCTCCTCCTCTGGAAGCCATCTACTCGCAATGCCAGAGGGCGCATACTCTCCTACCCTGATGTAATCTCCAGGGATACAGGCATCCAACAACAGGACCTTCGTAATGCCATGATGGACCGTGAAGTCTGGCGTAGCATGGTAAATTCCATTGTCTCGACCATGGTCGAACAATGATGATGATGATGATGTGACTCTCTCTCTTTCTCTTTCGTCTATCTTTCGAGTGTAAAACACAACTTTCTATAGAAACATGCTCAAAATAGGCAGTATAAATGTACGTGGCTTGGGGTCGCCTTGGGAACAAGGCTACCTGTTAAACGACATCAAGTCACAAGTTCTACATATCATAGTCATCAGTGAGACCAAACTCCACAGCCAGCGGGCACTCCAGCATATGTTCGGCGTACATTTCGACATCTATTTTTCTCCGTGTCTGTCGAGAATGGGCGGAGGTGGACCTGCGGTGCTTCTTCGGAAGAGTCTGGACCTCAAAGTAAGAGCAATTTTCCTACACCCCCGGAGGGTAGGCTGGTCGTCTTGGATGTAGATGGCAGCAATGGGTGTGCTTTCCGACTGATAACAGTTTATGCACCGTCCTTAACAGGCCGGCCAGATTTCTTTCGACGTCTAGAGGTTTTTAGTGGGGGATTGGACACGCATCTAGACTACCCTGGACACGCATCTAGACTACGTGGGCAGAGATAGTAATAGAAGGCGATACAAATGCCTCAAGGACCTGCTCAGACGTTTCCAACTGTCTGACAGGTACCGACTGGACCACTCGAATGTGCCAATGTGGACAAGGAGCAACTGCATCGGGTCGTCCAGATCTTACTTTGATAGAGTATTCTGTTGGACGGTAGATAAGGATAGTGTATGGTGTCCACAATTCCATATAGTCAGCTACACAGACCACAAATTTGTGACTTGTACACTTGACTTAGATAAGACACATAGGCAGGGTCTTTCACGGCACGCCAGGCTTACAGGGACCGGATTAGCACATTAGTTAAGAGAGCATTGACGGGTGCCATCATCAACAACAGATGGTGGTATGCTCTAAAGATGGCCAATCACTCATCAACTTTTTCAAGTACCACTTGAAAAGGAAGGTGAGAATGGAGAGTCAAGTTTTGTCTCGTGAAAGTTTCAAAAAAAGGTGGGTGAATGTAACTAAGATGCGAGCGACGAAACCACTTTGAGCATGATCCTGTAAATCGAAGAGAGAGAGAGAGAGAGAGAGAGAGAGAGAGAGAGAGAGAGAGAGAGCACCTTGCTCTCATGTGTTTATTCCTTCCATGCCTGAGGTTACCGTGGTCTTTTCCGTAGGCTTTTCTTTCCTCGGATAAACTTAATCTTGCTCTTTTCATTTTCAAAATTTCTTCTGTGACACACGATCTCTTTTGATCGCCTTTTTTTCCCCCGACCCCTTTGATCAGAATTTTACTTTTTTTCTGTTTTTTTTTTGTTTCGGATTGTCTGTCTGTCTGTCTGTCTGTCTGTCTGTCTATCTGTCTGTCTGTCTGTCTGTCTGTCTGTCTATCTATCTATCTATCTATCTATCTATCTATCTATCTATCTATCTATCTATCGATCTATCTATCTATCTATCTGCCTGTCTGTCTATCTATCTGTCCGCCCACCAGTCGGTTTGTACGTCTACCTGTCTGTCTACATGTGTGTCTGTCTGTCTGTCCGTCTGTCTGTCTGTCTATCTATCTATCTATCTATCTATCTATCTATCTATCTATCATCTATCTATTTATCTATCTGCCCTTCTGTCTGTCAATACACACACACACACACACACATATATATATATACCCATCACATACACATAAATGAAACGTATACACGTACATACATAATTACATACACACGTACTCACACACATACACTTACACACACTCATGTATACACACACACACACGTACACATACCTACATCTGTAACTGCCAACACACATATTAAGCCTATATAAGGTACGTATACTCACACAAACCCACATACACACATTTATACGCACAAAACCTATACACACACGTATACAACTATTACGCCTTTAATTTATATCTTTGTATTAATTGGATATAGAAATGTGCACAGCGAACATAAATATCTGCATATATGCCTATGCGTTTCTATTCAATGCGATACAATGTAGCCATCATTAGTAGTCGCGCTATCATTTCTAGGGAATTAACTGCCGACTGCTAATAATTTCAATTCATTTGTGCAAATGAGATTATTTTATAGCGATGTCAGAATGATATTAAATATCATTAATTTAGTTAAAACTCTTCTCTGATGTCAACTGGTGTATCTCAATGGTTTTGCTGTGATATGTATGGTTGTATGGATATGTATGTATGAGCCTATGTATACATACATACATACATGCGTATATGATTTCGTGCGTCTGTTTCATACATATGTTTATTTATCTTGCCCCCACTTTCTCTTTCTCCACATATATATATGTACACACATACATACATACATACATACATACATACATACATACATACATGCACACACACATATATATATATATATATAATATATATATATATAAACACATATATACATATATATACACAAGATCATATATGTATATTTCTATGTATGTGTGTATATATATAAATATATATGTACGCATATATATATATTTATATGTTTATACATATAGATACATATACATATATACATGCATATATATATACATATATATATACACACACACACATATATATATATATAATATATAATATATATATATAATATATATATATATATATATATATATATATTATATATATATATATATATATATCTGGAGATAGATAGATAGTTCTCGCCTGATGATCGCAGTGATCTGAAACTCGAGCAGGGAGACGAACTCAGTTTTAGTTGCAATAAAAAACTGTATGTATGTCTCTCTCTCTCTGTATCTATCTACACACACACACACACACACACACACACACACACACACACACACTCACACACACACACATGTATGTATATATGTGTATGTACACGTGTGTGAGCGCACGCAGTGACCGGTGTATCGAATAACACTATGCTTCGGTCAAGAAGTTCATGAAAAATGATGCATATCTAGAATTGTCACCTTGGCTATGCTTCCCAAGAATTATCATCAATGCTAATGATATATAATTATGATTTAGTGTATAGGCGCTACTCCCATTTAATTATACGTTGTTCATGCAGAGGAACTTAGAAAAGTCAAAGACTAAAAAGGATTCTGCACAAGAAATCAGGCGTCCAGTAATTTATATTTGCACAAATGTAATTGTCTGTGCAATGCAATGAAATATGATAATATATAATACTAGGAGTATCGCCCGGCATTTCTCGGGTTTGTTTTGACCCTTTAGAATTGGAATGTTTGAAAAGTAAAAATTATGCATTATGTAGCTTGTTATTCTCTTTAAGTGAACATTTTTCTGGTTGAAATACACCGAAAAATGGCAACACAGCAGTTAAAAAATCGTAAAAAATAGGGATTTTCATAGAAAAAAAAAAGCACCTTTTTGATGTAAATAATTTTTGGTGTTAACATGGTCCAATTTGAATTTTTTCTTCTATGGAAGGAAGAGCAAGCCTTCTTCTATCATACTCTCAATTTTGGTCAACTTGTGCCGCAGGGTCTCTGAGGAGATAGTGTTAGTTAAAGGCTACCAAACCTGCCATACACAGACAACTTCAGGTTTATATATATAGAGAGATATAATATAATATAATATAGTATAATATAATATAATATAATATAATATAATATAATAATTTAAATTTCAGAATCAAATGTTCTGTGTTTTTGAGGAATAGTTTGATAGAAATGAGAATACATCAAACGTTAGTACAGCGAGTAAATTCCCATAACAAGGTGGATGATATTTCCTATGATTACAGTTAAAGGTCAAGTCACTGGTTAAATAGACATTAAAACTGAACACTCTAAAGATTGTATAAAGCAAAACTATGAAACTAATACCTATAGTTGAGCAGTTGCTTTGTCAGGTGAACCATTAGAAAATAAAAGATAATTTATGGTTTATCATTCTTTTACTTTTTCTACGTTTCAGTCTTTGGACTGCAGCTACATCTAGGTAAGTGCCCTGAAGGGTTTTAGTCGAAGAAATCGGCACCGGTGCTTATTTTTAAAGTCTGTTATTCTATTTTTCTCTTTTGCCGAACCGCTATGTAACAAATCAACCGTTGGTGGAAACAAACACGGACACATAGATATACATACATAGTCACACACACACACACACGCGCGTTTGCCAAACTGACTCAGAAGTCATTTCTCTGCTTGGGCATAAAGTTGAAATTAATTGCTCAAGGTGGCACACAGTCATACTGTATCTCAAACCATTGGCTGGAAAGCGAGCTGCTTATAATAGCTTATCTCTTATCTCGATGATAAATATCAGTTTAGTGATGAACTGGAACTATCATCTACCAGTCACTGACAAACTGACATTCATGAATTTGGATAAGTATTGATACTTATGCTGCGCGAAGAGTATTCTTATGCTTTATGACTGACCTTTTTATCATAATGGTGACACAGTGCGTTCCATTCGCACCCATTTTCCCTGCGTTCTAGTGACGCTCCGCATTTCCCCCGCTCTCTCATCAACAAGCTTCCCTGTATCGTTCGATGTTTTCTCCACGGAGAGAGAAAACAAAAAAGTTTTACTACGGAAACAAATTTAAATCGAGTTTTCTTCCAAAAATGTGAAACAACGTTCAAAAACTCCTCACAAAACTCACCAGTCGGTGATAAACAATTCGTCTTCCATGATGATACACATTTCAAAACTGAATGCAACAGTTGAGACTTTTCGATTACATCGACTTCAGCGTTTCACTGGTACTTAATTTATCGACCCCGAAGGAATGAAAGGTAAAGTCGGATCGGCGGAATTTGAATTCAGAACTTAACGGCGGGCAAAATACCTCTAAGCATTTCGTCCAGCGTGCTAACTATTCTGCCAGTTCGACGCCTTACAATAATGATAATAATAAAAAAAAAACATAATAATAATAATAAAAGCCAATAAACCGGATATTGTTGTGAAAGACCAAAACAATAAAGTTTGCTTATTGATCGACACGAGCATCCCCTGTGATCATAATATCTCGGCGAATGAGTTTGACAAGCTCAGAAAATATAAAGACCTGCTCATTGAAATTGAGAAAATGTGGCATCTCAAGGCGGTTACAATACCAGTGATCGTAGGAGCACTAGGAATGATCAAGAAGGGAACCGAAAATTATATGAGAATGATCCCTGGCTTACCATCCCTGCAAGAAGTGCAAAAGATTGTCTTAACTGGTACATCACACGTATTGAGAAGAGCATTGTCGATGTGAGAACTATTACTACCCATGTATTTTAATTTAACATTAAAAAAAAAATGAACAAACTAGTGAGTTTAGTTTAATGGCCTACCAATGTATACTATGAGTTTCTTTGCCCTAGGAGTCGGGAAGACACTCGGCAAGAAATGGAAGCAAATTTGAAAGAAGAAGAAAAAAAGATAACAATAATAATAATAATAATAATAATAATAATAATAATAATAATAATAATAATAATATAATAATAATAATAATAATAATAATAATAATAATAATAATAATAATAATAATAACAACAGGTGCTGCAGCATATACGACCAATTAAAGCTTTAAAGATGGAACCCCAAAATAGCTGCAGTCCAATGATCGAAATCAGTAAAATAATAAGGGAAGAAACAGACACAAATATAATAATTAAGTCCGTATGCTTACCAATACTTTTATATGCAATTAGATTCAATGCAACCGTCATTAGCAGTCTCATTATCATTTCTAGGGAATTAACTGTCGACCGCTAATAATTTCAATTCATTTGTGCAAATGAGAATAATTTTTTATGGTAATGTCGGAATTGTATTAAGTATCATTAATTCAGGTCTTTTCTCTTCTCAGATGTCAACTGGTATATTTGAGTGGGTGTATCGTTATGTATATGGCAGTGTGTATGTGTTTTGTGTATGTGTGTGTGTGTGTATGTGCCTGTGAGTCTCCGTGTGAGTGTAAACTCATAGCAAATACTTAAGAGGGGGAAATACATAATATATATATTATGCGTGCACACACACACATACATACACATACATACATATGCATACATATACGTATGTATGCATGCATGTATGTATATATATATAGTGAAAATACATACTCATGCACATGTATATATATGTCTATATATATGCGTATACATATATATTACATACATATACGTACGTATATATAAAATATAATATATATAATATATATGTATGTATATATATATAATATATAATTATACATATATATGCACGCACTTCTCCTTATGAGTGGATATGTATCTCGTACATATATATATATATATATATATATACATACACACACACACACACGCACACACACATACACACACACACACACACACATACATATATATATACATACACATATATATATATATATATAATATTATATTAAATTAAAGATAAAACCACTATCTTTAATTATTATTATTATTATTATTATCATTATTATCATTATTATTGGTTTTATCTCTAATTTA
>NC_043010.1:53424653-53432153 GCF_006345805.1 Octopus sinensis | reverse complement strand
TGTTGCATGTCTCGTTTCTCTGTTCGTTTGTTTTTTTTCATTGTTCGAAAAATAGTTCGTTTTCTATGTTTTTGTTTTTATGTTTTCGTTTCTCATTGTGTTCAACGTTTTTTTGATGTCCTGTACCCACATATGCATGTATATATACATATATATGCAGGTATGTACATATATGTATGCATATATGCATATATTTATATATTATTTATATTATTACACACACACACATATTAAATGTGTACGCATGCGTGTATGTGTATACATAGCAGTGTATAAAGTATAGGCATGCACTTACGTACACACTCTCACATACATAAACACATGCGATACATATTTTTTTAGTGCTTGCTTCTGCTATTAGAGGACAATTTCTAAAGTATTTTTGCGAATATAACGGCAGTAACAGAATTCTCGATATTTTCAGCTATTTCCGTTTATTTCCGGTGTTAATTGCCATATTTCACCGACTTTGTATATAGAAAGAAATCTTCTGTAAATAGGTTAAGCTATCCTGTCATTGCTATTCGCGTTTGCCAGTTAATTTACAACTTGCGAGTGCAATAAACACGAGGTCGCGTGCGGAGAGGATATATTTAATATGTGTATATATATATATTTATATATTTATTGTAATATGTATTAAGTAAATCTATACTAGAGTGTCCTTTCGTTATGGCCAGTATATGATATTTTATTGCTCTAAACATGAATACATGTTTTCCAAGCTCTTTACTACGATGCTTTAGACACGAAAGATTGTATTTATCTTATATTAAAGGTTCAAGCAAATAGACATACATACATACATACATACATACATACATACATACATACATACATATACATACATATATATATTTGTACATTTAAAATATATATACATCTAAAATGTAGAGCAATCTTCAGCTGCACAAAACATTATATAC
This sequence comes from Octopus sinensis, assembly GCF_006345805.1. Taxonomy (NCBI): domain Eukaryota; kingdom Metazoa; phylum Mollusca; class Cephalopoda; order Octopoda; family Octopodidae; genus Octopus; species Octopus sinensis. The sequence continues at coordinate 53,431,227 of NC_043010.1, read as the reverse complement.
ATACATATATATATATATATATATATATATATATATATATATATATATATATATATATATATATATATATAATGTATTTGTGCAGCTGAAGATTGCTCTACATTCTAAATTGATGTAATGAAATGATTGCTTTGTTCAATTAAATGGAGTCGCATGAAACGATCGTACTGCATTATCTCTGGATATCTTTGATGCTTATTTTGATTATATATATATATATATATATATATATATTATATATATATATATTATTTATATATATATATATATATATATATTGTATGTTGTGTGTGTGTGTGTGTGGTGTTTGTGTGTGTATGTATGTATATCATGTATATATATATATACATATATATATATAATGTTTTGTTATATATATATATGAATATATATTATATATATATATATATATATATATGTCATAATGTTGGTTGTCCCTTTTTTTATCACTTAACTGCCTGGATGTTTTGCGCTCTTGTCTAATATTGTATTTTATATCTATCTATCTATCTACTATCTATCTATCTATCTATCTATCTATCTATCTATCTATCTATCTATCTATCTATCTATCTATTAACTAATATATATATATATTTATAAATGAGGTGAAAAATTGATATTAATTTAATAATACCATTAATTAACACCGAGTGGCTTAGCACAAAAAAACTACGGACAAAATACAAATTTATACATAATTATTAGAGAGTTAACCACTATGTGGATAACTCTAATGCTAAGAATAGCCCCGATAGTATAGCCACAGAAAGAAGATGTTTCCAACTAGAAGTAACATACAGCGAATAAATATTCGTTATATTTCACTTTCCTTCCGTTAAATGTATGTTACTTCTAGTTGGAAACATCTTCTTTCTGTGGCTATACTATCGGGGCTATTTTTAGCACTAGAGTTATCCACATAGTGGTTATATATATATATATATATATATATATATACAAAATGAGACAAGAGCGCAAAATATCCAGACAGTTAAGTGATACAAAAAAGGGACAACAAAACATTCAGATAGACGATACAAAGAAAATAAGGGCGGGTCATTCTGAGTTTTCTTTCTTCTATCAAGTTCCAGATTATCGGCTGATTATACTCGAGATTGCTGCAATCTGACCTGCCCCAAGGAAAAACTAAGCTAAGAGCAATAGTTTCCTTGGAAGACCGCAGCGAATGCATACGAAAACAAGGACGGAAAATAACGGAGAATGTTACACAAATACAAATAACAGAACATAACAACAGGTGTCTTTCGATTAAGGATAAATTAGATTAAGCTGGCGTGTATGGAAGTAAAGCCTTACGGCAGGGATACAAGATTTCACAGGCACAGGGAAGAATATCGATGTTGCACGGACAACGGCTGAACCAAGAAAGAAAGGTCAAGCTATACATATTATATATGGGATTTTGTAGTCCCATACGTTCGAGTTCAGTGTTGCAGTGCAACATTTCGAAAAGGCCACTTCTATGTCCTCAGTTCGAACAATGATTTGTGACTGAACTTGTATGATATGCTTTCTGGTTTGTGAATTTTTCATATCTTTGGACCTCGTTATTCCGAGTTGTCTTTCATTTTACAGCTGCTACCTATCAAACAAATATACATCTCCGAAATAACATTGTTACCTCTAAAATTTCAGACCCAAAGAGACTAAACGTATTGACGTTATTTGCTATATATATTGCGATTTTGCTATATTTATAGTAAAATTTACAAAAAAATACCAAAAAAAACCCAACAAAAAATGAAACAAATTTACAAAAATATAACAAAATAAAACCATCGATACTTAATATGGAAAATAATAACAATCCAAGGAATAATCAATCTAGAATTTAAAGCATAGAGATTGATTAACAATCATAGACCAAAAGACATGCTACTTCACACTTTAAAACACATTCTAATAATGTAAACACTATAAAAACAAAACTAGTGAACAATATATTTGGAACCATCTGGATTTAGTCGTCTGAAAACCAGCATAAGTAAATATACATTAAATGTAAATATAATTATAGAAAGTATATTAATATAGAAAATATATTATAGGCGTAGGTGTGGCTGTGTGGTAAGTAGCTTGCTTATTAACCACATAATTCCGGGTTCAGTCTCAATGCGTGACACCTTGGGCGAGTGTTTTCTTCTCTAGCCTTAGGCCAAACAAAGCCTTATGAATGGATTTGGTAGACAGAAACTGAAAGAAGCCCATCGTATATGTATATATGTATGTGCATTTTTTCAATGTTTACAAATAACACGGAAAAATAAATAGTTATCAGTGTAGCAAAAATTCATCCAAATAGCAAGGATGTAACAGCCTACTTATAAAGGTAGAAATTCCAGGTTTTGGTGAAACGTTTTTGGCATTTCTATGTCCAACCCCATTTGGCATTTTTTAAAGTACTTCATTAAGTGGTGCCTTTACCTTATGTGTATTTGGGGTATACACTTGATAATAACTTACCAAGACTAGGATTGCTTGTAGCATTGTGAGTTCGTCGGGGGGCGGCATATTTCGTATTGCTGTTGTCCTTGATGGGTGTGGTCTGCTCCTACTTTCGTCGATTACTAGGTATTTTATTTTTTCCATCAAAGATTCGCATTCTTCTTGTCAGTTTTAGCCCTATTCACTTATTCTCTCGAATACTTTCCTTATGTGTTTGACGTGTTGCACCCGAGACTCGCTCTTTATCAAAATGTCATCGAGGTATGCAACGGCAGAGTCGCAATCACTTAACATCGCATCCATTATTTGTTGGAATATGGTGGGTCCCACTTTTACTCCAAACGGCAGTCGTTTGGTATTGTACACTGCACGGTGCGTGTTGATTGTTTGTAGCTGTGTGCAATCTTCCTCTTACTGAATTTGAAGGTACCCTTTTGAGAAGTCTAACTTCGAGAAAATTTTCCCTCCGTTTAGTTTAGCAAATACTCCTTCTGGGCTTGGCAGTGAGTAATTATGTGTGAGTAAACAGTCGTTTAATCCGGTTGAGAATTCTGCGCACACTCTTAGCTTATTATATTTTTTTTACGTAGACCGCTGGAGCTGCCCAGTCTGCATGGTCAATCTCTTCAATTATTTTTTCTTATTCTTCATGGTTCTTGACCTCAAGCATTTGTCTTATGAAGAAAGGCTGAAGACGCTCGACCTTTATTCTCTAGAAAAACGACGCCGTCGTGGTGATCTCATTCTCGCTCACAACATCATAAGCGGAAAGTGTAACCTCTCGAAAGAGCTGTTCTTCACTCCTGCTCCAGAGCGTCGGCTGCGGGGTCATTCCAAAAAGCTCTACCTGCGACGATTTCATCTCAATCAAAGGAGAGGGGCTTTCTCCGTCCGGGTTGCGGCTCCGTGGAATAAGCTGCCGGACGAGATAGTGAAGATGCCGACGACCGCTCGGTTCAAAGTCTCCCTTGACCACAAATGGCCTGAACTCTTTGCATGAACACCCTCCCTGTACATAACTCCATGTCCCCCTACATGGCCTTGCTTTTTGCTTTTTGAGCCAAAAAATTAACTTAACTTAACTTTACTTAATTACATTCAGGTTCTCCAACCTTTCTAGTTTTTTATTGACCTGGTCTACCGCTGCAAACGGCACGTTCCATTTGGGCCTGAAAATAGGTTTTGAATTTTCTTTGATAGCAATCCTTGCTTTTGTTTTTGTGCAACAGCCTAAAACTTCCTAAAAATCTTTTGGGAAAGTTTCTTTCATTTTTTGTCTCAGGTCATCGACCTCGTTCGATCGTTTGACTGCTCCGTTTACGTTATTGCACAAAACTCTTATGGGTGTATCCCATAAATTAATTTTCTCCATACAATCGGTGCCAAATAAATTCATGAATTTTTCAACACATAAACATGCACTTTTTTGGTTCGACCTTTGAACATTATACAGGGTGCGGCAAAATTATCTGACATATTTGTAGGTTTAATAAAAAAACTGAAATAAATCCTCAATTTCAATGGACAAAATATTTACAATATTAATTTAGCCATCTTTTTAATTCGTTTGACACTCTATCTATCTGCTCTATATTTAAGAGAAGAGGAATTATGTTCATTATTTACATTATTTACATTTGACGGATATTTGCCCTCATCTTGTTTGTTGTTAACAAAACGTTCGGTTGATATACCCTCCAGCCTTCATCAGGTGTATTGGGGGAAATAATGTAAATGATATTCTATGTATGTATGTATGTATGTATGTATGTATGTATGTATGTATGTATGCATGCATGCGTGTGTGTGTGTGTGTGTGTTTGTGTATGTATGTATGTATGTATGTATATATGTATTGTCTGTCTGTCTGTCTATCTATCTATCCATGTGCTTTTCTGTCCATCTATCTCAGTAGATTATCTATCTACTGGGTTAAGTCTATACTTATTTTATTTATCTATATATCTCTCTGTCTATATTCATAGTCACTTCGTCTCTGTATCTGTTTATATCTCTTAGTATCTGTCTATCCACTTATCCGTCTGTCTGTCTGTCTGTCTGTCTGTCTGTCTGTCTGTCTGTCTGTCTGTCTGTCTCTCTGTCTGCCTATCTATCTATCTATCTATCTATCTATCTATCTATCTATCTATCTATCTATCTATCTATCTATCTGTCTATCTATCTATCTATCTATTTATCTATCTATCTATCTATCTATCTATCTATCTATCTATCTATCTATCTATCTATCTGTCTGTCTAACTATCTATATACACATACGTATATATGTTCATAGTACATCCATATGTATACACACCTATACATAACATACATACATATATATATATATATATATATTATATATATATATATGTATACATACACATATGTATATAAATACATACATATAAACGTATGCAGGAACTTACGGACACGCGCGTGCAGATACATACATACATACATACATACATACATACACAGACAGACACACGCACACTTACACTTATATACTCATATGGATACATATTTTATGACCGTGTTTGTATATGTGTTTTTATGGACACAAATTTTCGTAAACAAACACAAAACACACACACACACACACACACACACACACACACACACACAATATCTCCCTCACACGCACATGTCATATTCACATTCATGCAACAAACTCAAACGAAAACAACTCTAAACCAAATATATTTTTTCTCCATTCACCTGTCCTCCATCCCACCTAGATTACCACTGCTACCGCCTGCTCTGCATTACCTCCCCTTCTCTCCCGCTCTTCTTTAACCCACATATATTTCCACCTCTACCTTCATCCCCCGTGCCATCTTCTCTTAAATAACCCTATTCCTCTCTGAGCAGTAAATATTAGGCCGTGTCTTCAAAGATTCTTATATCGTTTTTACACCTGACAGTTTCTGAAATGTAGTTTGTAATTAATTATTAATGCCGGCTTCATTACACACATCAAAGTCATTTATTTATTCACATCACAGCAAATCTTTTTTCTTATTTTTTCCCCCAATAGTTTTATTTATTTTTGTTGACACATGCACGCATACATACACACACACACACACACACACACATATATATATAAAAACATGTATATATGTGTGTGTGTTTGTATATATATATATATATATATATATATATATATATAGATAGATAGATAGATAGAGAGATAGATAGATAGTTATGTCTGTATGTGTATATATACATATAAATAGATGTTTGTGTATATATATATATATATATATATATGTACACACACATATACCCGCACTTTTATCAATATATAAAAATATACGTTATATGCGTGAGTATGCGTACATATCTGTTTATACACACACACGCACACACACACACATAATATTATATGCATATATATACATACATTCTTTACATATACATAAGTATTCGTGTGTGTGCGTATGTGTGTGCGTGTGTGCGTGCATGTGTGTGTGTGTGTGTGAGTGCGTTTGTGTGTGTGTGTGTGTGTATGCATGCATTACTCTACATGTTCCATATACAACATACCATATTAAACACAGATACACAAATACATCCGCACACACACACACACTTTTAAATTCACGCATACACATTTATCACGTTTCACTTAAATTCTTTTATGTTTTTTTATTATTCAATATTATATTACGATGTATTATTTTCTATACTGTAACTATATTATATTCGATTTATATTATATTACTTTTATAATAGATTCCATTTCATTCCATTATATTATATTATATATTATATTATATTACATTTTATTATATATGTATATGTGATATTAAATTATATTGTATTATATTGTATTGTATTATTTTATATCCTATTTATTATATCCCGTACAACATTATTTTACTTATTATTTCAAATGTATTACGTTAGCAACGAACGCACCTACATCAAAAAAGAAGCGGTAAATATTCTGTTGTGCTTAGGCCTGTTCTGTGGCTCGATATCCGATTGAGCATTTTTCTTATTACTTGCTTTCTTCAAAGAATTAATGTTTTTTTTCAGATAAATTCGTTCGGTTTTGTTTTCTTGTTAAGCGCAGCGTCTTCATATATCTGAAAGG
>NC_043010.1:53394653-53414653 GCF_006345805.1 Octopus sinensis | reverse complement strand
GGATTAACCATAGTCTCCAGTAGCTTCACATAGCTGTCTGAATTGAGCCATCGGGCCCTGTTTAGAGATTTCGGGCGGCATGATGTCACTCTCACTGGTGACGCACCCAAAAACCATCACTGTTTAGGAGACCTTGTTTTCATGATGTCCATGTGACGTCTTACGAACTTTATTGTGTTCACAGAGCATTAAGCTGCAGTAATGATGTTCGCCTTTTAATACCCGGCGCGAATCTTCACGATACTCTTTTACTCTTTACTCTTTTACTTGTTTCAGTCATTTGACTACAGCCATGTTATTCCTAGTAGGTACATTAAACGTTATTCCATTCAGTAATTTTGGCACAAGGCCAGCAATATGGGTAGGGGGGGGCAGCAAGTGACACTGAACAATGTAGTCCTAGATACACTATGACTGAACAATAGACCTGATTGTTATACTGTAAAACAACATTTATATTTTCCTTACTATACTCTTTACTCTTTTACTTGTTTCGGTCATTTGACTGCGGCCATGCTGGAGCACCGCCTTTAGTCGAGCAAATCGACGACCCCAGGACTTATTCTTTGTAAGCCTAGTACTTATTCTATCGGTCTCTTTTGCCGAACCGCATCGTTCTTAGCTTTCAAATGATGCCACCCCGCTGGCTAGTTGGACAAGCCAGCATTCCCTCTGATCGGAAGGATGATCTCAGGATTACCAATTTACAGCTGAGTGAACTGAGGACAATGTGAAATGAGGTGTCTTGCTGAAGAGCGCAACGCGTCGCCCGGTCTGGGAATTGAACTCATGATCTTACGATCGCGAGTGTTACACGCCTAACTACTAGGCCACGTGCTTTCACGCGCGCACGCGCACACACACACACATACATATGTGTATGTGTGTGTATGTCTGTGGTATTTTTAATTTAATAAATAGTCTGTCTCTACATTTTATATTTACACGACTTCCAGTTCACATTTTTATAACCTTTAGAATACACACACACACACACACACACGCACGCAACACACACACACGCACGCACATACGTACGCAACACACACACACGCACACATACATGCACACACAGATACACATGCTCATACACACACGCAGAAACACACGCGCGCGCACACACACGCACGCACGCACACACAAGCACGCACGCACACGCACGCACGCACACGCACGCACGCACACACACGCACGCACGCACACACACGCACGCACGCACACACACGCACGCACGCACACACACGCACGCACGCACACACACGCACACACGCATACGCACGCAGGAACACGCACGCACACGCACGCATTCGCACGCAGGAACACGCACGCACGCACACACACGCACGCACGCACACACACGCACGCATACGCACGCACGCACACGCACGCACACGCACGCACGCACACACGCACACGCACACACGCACACACGCACACACGTTTATTTTTCTACAAAGCATCACAAAGCAACAATTACTTTCTCTTGTAATAGTAATACAGATATTATCTCATTTAATATAAATGCAATAATGACGTCTAACGTTTCTACCTTTATGGAATCTATCTGTTAAATTTCAATAGAACTGGAAATTGGTACAGAGGGAACAGGGAAGGCTGAATCGATCTGTGTCAAATATGAACTGAGCTACCGAATTCCAAACCGAAATCAAATCAATTTTTCTCTTCCATTATCTTAGCATGATATTGATTATATTAATACATTCGAAATATAAAGATAGTTTGCAATTTTGGATAACAGCAGCTTAAAGGGTTGTTGCTATCATTTGCCCAAGGTGATAATAACTTCATGATTATATGGAGAATCCTAACCTTTTAAAGAAAAAATATATATATATATAAAAAAAACAAGCAAACAAAAAACAAAACAAAAAACAAAAAAAAAATCCCAAAAGAAAAACGAAAGAAATGTCTTCGAGTGAGTGAAGCATTGCTCGCGTGGTTTCTTTTTACTGCCGTCAGCCATTTTCAGCTGTTTTGGGTCTGTGCCGAGATTTCGTTTCAAATTCGTCACAAAAAGATGTTTAATATACTATTTCTGTTTGTAACGTGCTTTCTCTTTCCAATCTTTTACCAATCCCAGAGCATCTCAGTACTATCGGGAATACACACGCACACACACACACATACAACACACACATACACATGCACACCCCCACACACAGCTTTCAATTCCCTCATTCTAGTTATCTTCATTTCTATAAATAAAATTCCTGCTTCTTTTGTATTCTGATGGGTTTCTCAGTTCGTTGGGAATTATATATTTTATTCACTCGGATCGATATCTCTATCTCAGGGCAGTTTTCTTTCATTTTTCCGTTCCCTTATAATCATACAAGGGATGTTTGCCCTCATCGACATCAACAGGAGTATCCAAAACCGCCATTTGCCAAAAGGTTGCCATTTTCAGTAACAATTCTCTGTGTGTGTACATGCACCAGTTCTTTTCTCTATCGATTTAGTAGCTTTGGCAAATTTTCTGAAACTCAAAGTTGCCAATTCTGTCAAGTTTATTCAGTTTTGGCAAAGGCTGTGTAACGAGAGGAAATGTGACCTAGTGTGTTTTTGGAGTCACCATACGTTTAAAACGTTGGTTCGTCTGTTCGGTTTCATTACATTTCTTAGATTGAATCTGACTAAGCAATCAACAAAACTTTGGTATCAACTCGAATTCCTGAGCTTGGAAGACAGCATAAATTTTTCTCATGGTTCACTTTAATTTTGTTCCTTTATATATATATTGTATAAGGCACGTAGCTAAGTGGGTCAGAGTATTCTCTTTTACTCTTTTACTCTTTTACTAGTTTCAGTCATTTGACTGTGGCCATGCTGGAGCACAAACCTTTAGTCGAGCAAATCGACCCCAGGACTAGTACTTATTCTATCGGTCTGTTTTACCGAACCACTAAGTTACGGGGACGTAAACACACCAGCATCGGTTGTCAAGCGATGTTGAGGGGATAAAGACAGACACACAAACGTATACACATATATATACAAATATATATATATATATATATATATAATATATATATATATATATATATATATACATATATATACAACGGGCTTCTTTCAGTTTCCGTCTACCAAATCCACTCACAAGGCTTTGGTCTGCCCGAGGCTACAATAGGAGACACTTACCCAAGGTGCCACGCAGTGAGACTGAACCAGGAGCCCGGAACCATGTGGTTTGTAAGCAAGCTACTTACCACACAGCCACTCCTACGCCTATAAAAATGTGTGACTTACAGCACCTAGGTTTCCCAAGCGGTCACCCATCTAAGTACTAACAAAGCTCGACGTTGTTTAACTTCGGTGATCGGACGAGAACTGGTGCTTTCAACGTGATATTACGATTGTAAGGACATGAGTTCGATTCCCGGGGGCGTGTTGTGTCCTTAAGCAAGACACTTTATTTCACGTTGATCCAGTCCATTCAGCTAGCAAAAATAAGTTGTACCTGTAATTCAATGGGCCAGCCTTGTCACATTCTGTGTCACGCTAGATATCCCCGAGAACTACGTTAAGGGTACGCGCCTCTGTGGAGTACTCAGCCAATTGCACGTTAATTTCACGAGCAGGCTGTTCCTTTGATCGAATCAACTGGAATCCTCGTCGTCGTAAACGACGGAGCGCCAGTTTTTAAATTTATATGTAGGATCAAATATGGATGGGGTGGTTGTGTGGTTAAGAAGCATGCTTTGCAAATCAGATGACTATAGGTTCAGTCCCACTACACATCTTGGGCGTATTCTACTATGGCCCCGTGCCGACGAATGTTCTTGTGAGTGAATTTGGTAGACGGAAACTGTATCGAAGTCCGTCGTGAATGTATATATATATGTATATATATATTTAAGACGGCGAGCTGGCAGAATCGTTAGCACGCCGAGCGAAATGCTTAGTAGTATTTCGTCTGTCTTTATGTTCTGAGTTCAAATTCAGCCGAGGTCGACTTTGCCTTTCATCCTATCGTAGTCGATAAATTAAGTACCAGTTACGCACTGGGGTCGATATAATCGACTTAATCCGTGTGTCTGTCCTTGTTTGTCCTCTCTGTGTTTAGCCCCTTGTGGGTAGTAAAGAAATAGGTATTTCGTCTGTCTTTACGTTCTGAGTTGAAATTCCGCCGAGCTCGACTTTGCCTTTCATCCTTTCGGGGTCGATAAATTAAGTACCAGTTACGCACTGGGGTCGATTTAATCGACTTAATCCATTTGTCTGTCCTTGTTTGTCCCCTCTATGTTTAGCTCCTTGTGGGCAATAAAGAAATAAGAACTGGCAGAATCGTTTGCGCGCTGGGTAAAATATTAGCGGCATTTCTTCCAGTTCTTTACCCCCAGAGTTGAAATTCCGCTTTTGTCAACAGCCTTCCATCCTTTCGGGATCGATAAAATAAAGTACCAGTTGAGCAATGGAGTCGATGTAATAGACTTTCCCCTCCTCTCAAAACTTCTGGCCTCTTGCCAAAACCAGAGAAAGTTTGGGCGAAAGAGTATAACAGGGGTCGCCCAACCCCCTGCCGGAGCCTCGTGGAACTTTAGATGTTTTCGCTCAATAAACACACACAACGCCCGGTCTGTGAATCGAAACCGCGACCCTCCCACCGCGAGTCCGCTGCCCTAACCACTGGGCCATTGCGCCTCCACTAATATATGCATAATATAGATTAATTTCGTTTCTACTTTTTATCTTATTTAACATAGAATAAACTCATTTATAAAGAGAAAAATTAGCTATTTCTCTCTTCTAAAAATTCATGTATCGAATCGACAACAAAGAAGATATCAACCTCAGCCTGAGTCACGTAAAAACGTGTGGTGATGTCACGACCCGATTCATACTTGAAATGATTGCTGGAAGAACGAAGTCGGAACTGCTGGTTGTTTTGCATGTGAAAGATTGTTTAGTTCTGCGAACTAGAGGAAGAAGAACTCGATACATGAAAAAGAGTATATATAAACACAGTCACATAAATATTGGCTTCAAATTTGGCACAAGGCAAGGCCAGAAATTTTGGGGGAGGGGAGGGGATAAGCCAATTACATCGACCTCGGTGTTCAGCTGGTACTTGCTTTATCAACCTCAAAGGATGAAAGGCAAAATCGAACTCGGCGGAATTTGAACTTCGAGCGTAAAGACGGTCGAAATACTGCTAAGCATTTTATCCGGCGCAGTAACGAGTCTACCAGCTTGGCACCTTACACACACACACACACACACACACCACACACACACACACACACACACACGCATACACACACATACATGATGGGCAACCACACAATTTCCGTTTACTAAATTCACTCACAAGGCATTGCTCAGAACACCACACAGTGGAACTGAACCCGTAACCACATGATTACTAAGCAAGCTTCTTAACCAAACATTCCTGACTATGGCTAAACAACTCCTTCGCCTTTATTGAGATTTCATCAGCAACCAACAAGCAATATATTAATTCCCTCTCTGATACTTCCCATATATGTTATTTTTTCTGTCCACAGAGACTCTTGTTTACGACTGCTCAGTGCATTATACTAAGTTTATTTTATACACAAGTATTGGCTAGAATGCATAGATATATTTTGTCATAGCATCAGATGCAAATGCTGTTATCGCATCAGTAATTTCAAGATAGCGTCTGATCAATGCCAAAAATCAATACGTAGATAAAAAAAAAGTAAAAATTGCTGAGCTGACAGGAAACTAAGTGCGTTTGCGATATAGTCTATTTATACATACATACAAACATATTATATATCTGTGTGTGTGTGTGTGGGGGGGGGCTGTATGTGCATATGCTAAGGGAATATGCGTTAATGCTCACTCAATCCAAATATAAGCAGAATATGGGATACTGCTTTTGTAACATACATTAGTTCTCCATATGTATATATAATATATATATGTATATATGTATATATATGCACACACATATATATATACCCATATATACACACATATCATATATATATAGTTACACCTACACAGACTTCTTTCTTCCGTTTGTCTGTCCTTGTTTGTCCCCTCTATGTTTAGCCCCTTGTGGGTAGTAAAGAAATATATATATATAGTTATATATACATATATATGCATATGTACATACATATGTGCTATATATATATATATATATATATATGTATATATATATACACACATATAGATGTATATATAATATATATACATGCTTATATATACATATAAAATATTGCCAAATACTGTACATACATACATACATACATACATACATACATACATACATACACATATATATATGTGTGTGTGTGTATGTGTTTGTGTATACTAACTCCGCAGACATTATACACATGTATGAATGTGTTTACACACACACACATACACACACATACACACACACTCTCTCTCTCTCGCGCACACACACACAAAGATGTTTTACACCAGTTCACATTTTGATTATTTCAGCAAAATACAATAAATGAATAAATAGATAAATAACGAAAGAAAAATACTTATATGTGAAGAAAGTGCAAAATTTAGCTTAAATCTGATACTTGTGGCGATTTTAGGAGTTAACGCGCGCGTATTACTAAGTGTTACGTTAGTTATTTAGCGTCCCGTGTGCGGTTCTTGTCCGTTGTTGATGGAGGGATTTCATTTATTAATAACTAACGCTACCTTAACCCCTTTCATTATACCGCTCCGTGACGTTGACGTTGACTGTGATATCTGTCTGTCTGTCTCTCTCTGTCTCACACTGCTTTCTAGAATTGTATATCTTTTTCTTGTTTCAACCATGAGGCTGTGGCCCAACTGGGGCACCGCCTTGAATTTTTTTTTAGCAGAAAACTCGATTTGAGTGCTTAATTTTTTTTTAAAGTCTGGTACTTATTCTATCGATCTGTATTTGACGAACTGATAAGTTATGGGTACGTAAGAAACCAACACCGGTTGTCAAACGTGGTTGCGGGGACTCACAAACACCGATACAAAGACACATACATACATACATACATACATACATACATACATACATACATACATACATACGTACGTACGTACGTACGTACATACATACATACATACATACATACATACATACATACATACATACATACGTACATACATACATACATACATACATACATACATACATACATACATACATACATACATACATACGTACATACATACATACATACATACATACATACATACATACATACGTACGTACGTACGTACATACATACATACATACATACATACATACATACATACATACGTACATACATACATACATACATACATACATACATACATACAAAAGTACAACACCGATTTTCAGTAGCCTTTGGTTCCAAAGCCTTTTCAAATGTTTTCGGGTTATAGCTTTTTCCGAACAAAATAAAAGAAAAAAAATTTAATTAACTTAAATAATTAAATGAAATGCAGGTACTTTTGTATTGTTCATAGATGGTGGTCATGGTGGGGCACCGTCTTGAAGGGTTTAGTCGTACAAATCGACCCCAAAATTATTTGTAAACTCTGGTACTTGTTTCACCGTCACCTTTTAGCTGAGTTTCTAGGTGCGAACGAGTCAACATCGGCGGTCAAGCGGTTGAAGGCATAAACACAACAATACATACACAGACATTCGCATACACACATGCATATATATGTTTGTATTGTGTGGTAAGTAGCTTGTTTACCAACCACATGGTTTCGGATGGCACCTTGGGCAAGGTTTCCGATAAATCGTTATCAAAAAATATATTGAGTTGTCCGGAAAGTTCGTGCCGATTTATAGCAGCTTACCTTTTGACGTATTTTAAAATATGGTTGAGTCCATAAAATAGGATTTGACTACACCTCCATTTAGAGCACACTTTAAGTTATCTTTTTGTGGAAGAAGATTTATGTTTCTATAACCTGTGTTAATTCTGTAACCTTTTAAAATGGAAGATAAGAAGGTTCATTTTCGGCACTTGATGCTTTGGGAACCAGACAAAAATTGCTGCAGCTCGGCTGGGATGAGTTACCCCACCCTCCATATTCACCAGATATTGCTCCTTCGGATTTCCACTTATTCACGTCTCTGCAGAATAGTCTTAATGGTAAAAATTTCAATTCCTTGGATAATGTAAAAAGATACCTTGATGAATTCTTTGCCATGAAACCACCTCAATTCTGGGAAGAGGGTATTTTTAAGTTAAATGAAAGATGGAGACGCATTGTGTAACAAAATGGTTCATATTTGGTTGATTAAAAATGTAATGGCAAGTATTTATTGACCTTTTTTCTTTCCTTTAAAAATTGGCGTGAACTTTCCGGACAACCAAATAATTTGTTAGGAGAAATAACAAAACTTTCAGATCACCTAATGTACTTTTTTTGTGTGTGTCCTTTTTGTCAATCTCTCTCTCTCTGTCTTTTACAATTCTCCCCTCTCTATAAACTTACCACACACACACACACTCTCTCTCTCTCACTTATTCTATGTATATGTATATCTCTTGAGCATGCTTCTATTCCTCTCTCTATTGAAGCGACATGTAATCCCTTCATTTTGTTTAAAACTTCATCGTTGTAATGCTTTGTTTTCATTTTGTGGTAGTTATTTTGCAAAAAATCCTAGCTTCCAAATCCTGTTTCCTGATTGGGAAAAAATGATCAAACTTCAAACATCTGTAGTATTTGTCTGTAACATGTTCGCATGTACGCACACACGCGCCTACACCCACACAGACTTCTTTCTTTCTCTGCCTTCCTTTCTTTCTGTATCTGTAAAAATTTAGGAACCAAACAAATAATTATCTTTTTATTTACTTTAGATTCCTCAACAACTTTCAGCTGTAGTTTTGCAATCCAAATAGTTTAAAAGCAAATTTTTCTGAGAGCGATATGATACCGGTCTCTCCTTACAAAAACAAACGGGTTTTACAACGGCCAAAACTGATTCAGTTTGCGACACAGTTCCACATGACATACTCTTTTGAATATCAGTAAATGTGAAACCGGTTAAGTACCAGTTAAGTCTATCTATCTATCTATCTATCTATCTATCTATCTATCTATCTATCTATCTATCTATCTATCTATCTATCTATCTATCTATCTATCTATCTATCTACCTATCTATCTATCTATCTATCTATCTATCTTTTTTTCTCCTTTTTCTTTTTTCTCTTTCTCTTTCTTTTTCCTTTCCTTTTTACGATCCCTTTTGATCGAAAACCTACCCCCTTTTTTTTCTCCCCCAAAAGAAAAGCTTTGCCTTGTAATTTGTCCCGTCTGTGTGCAGCCCTGTGTGGCTAATAAAAAAACAAATCTATCTATCCATCCATCCATCCGTCCATCCATCATCTATCTATCTATCTATCTATCTATCTATCTATCTATCTATCTATCTATCTATCTATCTATCTATCTCTCTAGCTCTCTACAATGGACGGACGATAGTCATATCGGCTCCACGTAAGTTGGCCACTTTTACATGTTTAAAACTCCTTTTTGTCAAATATTTTGTTTTAATCGTTGTGCAAGTTCATTCACTAAAAAACCTGAGAATTATTCACGTAGAATTCCGCCCCTGTATGGGCGAAATTACAAAAAAACTTTCAAAACTTTCGTGGGTTTTTTTAGCCATTTTTTTTTTTGAAAATGGCAACTAGAAACCACGTGGCTAGCCCGCCAGTCATGCAGAACGGTAGCAAAACACTATTGCTACCACTGGCTACTAAACATCGCAGCGTGAACACCGCTGTCACCACCATCACCACCACCACCAACAACAACAACAAATCTAACGAACGCCGCACTCACCATCGCCACTGGCCACCACGAGGCTGAGTTGCAAGTGAAGCGTGACGCAGAAACAGAAAACACAGGATGCTCTGTTAGCATACGCCGAACCTGACAACTCCACCACCATCAAGCAACAAATACAAAACAAAGGTCGCAAGGCCAAGCACCGTCAACACCATCAGTGAGTCAACCACCACCACCAACACCATGGCAGAATCTGCTACTAAAACTGCTATCCCTACTAAAGATATCGCCACCAATAACAACACCAGCATCACCATCACCGCCACCAAAGACCGTGCCGTCAATGCTACTAATACTACCAACACCACCGCCGTCACCAAGAACGACAATAACAACAACAACAACAACAACAACAACGACGACAACAACAATTCCCTTCAACCACTGCTCACTCCATCACCAACAAGTGAAAAAATAACGACGACAAGCAAACGAAATGCCGAAATTTGCGCTAATGCAGGACTAAATTACGCAGGCAATTTTCCACCCCTTGCTAGTTGCATAATCAGCAACCACAAACCTACAACCCACACCCCTGCCATCAACACCAACACCACCGGCAGTAACAACAATAACAAAACAACAACAAACTTCGCCGAGGCGATAAAAGAAAAGGTAACAAAAGTTTCGTTTACTACACAACAGATTAAAGATTGCAGAAACCTTATTACAAATCAAAACGGAAAAAAATACTCTTACACATACCTCAGCCATACTGAATGAGGAGAAAAAAAAGACAATTGTATATAAAATCACAAATAAAAAAACAAAAAGTCCAGAAAAGGCAAGCACAGACAAAGTCGAAAAGTGCTTACGCCCCATCTGGGGATACAAGGATTGTGTGACTTGGGCGAACAAGTTCGCACACGTACAGGTGGTTTTTCAGAATGAAGAGTTGGCGAAGAAATTCTCAACGATAACCCTTCATTCTGATGAACTAACGTTGACACCGAGTTACCTCGGCCAGAAGGTGACGAAAGTCATTATCAGTGGTGTCCCCCAAGTGACTACAACACTGTGGATTACATCCGCATTAACATCCGAAATGGAGGACTTAAACATCCTAGATATCGGTGTTTCGGAAAACAAGGACTGGCTGGGAAAGAGAATAGAGTTCCTCTTCCACATAAGTCAAGAGGACATAAATAAAATCCCCACCCACGTACATCTTGAGGATGGCCGCAAGTTATACGTAGTAGTCGAGGGCAGAAGGCCACGATGCTATACATGTGGCAGTGAGGCACACCTCAAAAAGGAGTGCAAATCTGCCGCAAAATTACAACAACAACAACAGCCACAGGAAAAATCACAAAAGCCAGGATTATTGCCCACACCACAATATGGACAGCTAGTCAAGAAGCTGTATGCGGAAATGCAGGAAAAACAACAAAGAACAAGCCAACCCAACCAAACAACACCAACACCAGCGCCAAGAACAGAATCATCACCACCAACAACAAATAAACCAATTCCAACACCAAGAACGACAGCAAAACCCAAAGGAACAGAAAAACAAAGAAAACACACACAAACTGATCCCCCATCCCTTATACCGCACTCAACACACACAAACACTCAACAACCAACAACAACGAAAACAACAACACACCACTTACACAGACATACATAGAAGCCCACAACATACCCCTACCCCCTTCTGATTCCTCAGAAATTTCGTCGGAAGACGAAACCAGTGAGGAATGGCAAATAGCTACAAAGAAGAAATAAGAGCAGAAACAGAAACACAACCAACCAAATGCAAACACGAACAAAGCAGGGGGAAATACATCTCCCGAAGACATTTCAAAACCCAACGCAAACAACAGCCACACCAACACCACAAAAACATATACAGCACAAACATGCTCACAGCCATAGACACCAAAAACACAAATTTGATGGAATACATCCAATCAAAAACAAACATAACAGAAGAGGACAAAAAAAACAAACATCACCTACACAACACCACCAGACCACATCAAAATATTACACATCTCCAAAAGTCTGCACCACACACTCAAAGGCATTTTCCCCAGTGCGGTTGGTAAATGCCAAAAATATCTCACAAAGAAACTGTACTGGGATCTTCTCGAGGACAAACCAACGGAGGAGAAAGCAAAAACTTTCGAGCAGTAAGTAACCCTCTGTATTCTAATTCATTAGAACTATGATCAAGATTGGTTGTGTAAATGCGCGTGGCTTGGGGTCCCCTTGGAAACAAGGGTACCTCTTAAATGACATAAAGTCACATAAGTTAGAAATCATAGCCATAAGCGAGACCAGACTCCACAATCCGCGGCCCTAAAGACCATGTTTGGCGGACAGTTCAACATTTATTTTTCCCCCTATCTGCCGAGAATGGGCGGTAGTGGCACCGCGGTACTTTTTCACAAGAGTCTGGATCTCAAAGTAAGGACAATATTCGTAGACCCGGAGGGTAGACTGGTCGTCCTGGATGTCGACGGCAGCAATGGGTGCGCTTTTCGACTCGTATCAGTTTACGCACCGCCCTTAACAGGTCGGGCGGATTTCTTTCAACGTCTAGAAGTTTTCTTGGGAACGTCTCGTCCTTTACTCTTAGTGGGGGATTGGAATGCTACCTTGGACACGCATGTAGACTACGTGGGTAGAGATAGGAATAGACGGGGATGCAATGCCTCAGAGACCTGCTCAGACGCTTTCACAACTGTCTGACAGGTTCCGACTAGACCACCCGAATGCGCCAACGTGGACATGGAGCAACCGCATCGGGTCGTCGAGATCGTATCTAGATAGGATACTGTGTAGGACAGTAGATAGAGATAGCATAGGATGTCCACATTTCCACATAGTCAGCTACACGGATCACAAACTTGTGACATGTACGCTAGACTTAGGTAAGACACTTAGGCAGGGTCCCGGATACTGGAAACTAAACGCGTCTTTCCCATCGAGACAGGTTTTCAGAGACCGGATTAGCACACTAGTAAAGAGGGCTTTGACGGGAGCCATCATCAACAACAAATGGTGGTTTGCCCTCAAGAGAGCAGTAAAAGCAGAAGCGATTAGGTACAGCAAAGCACTAGCCATAGATAGAAATAGAGTAGAGGGTGAGCTAGTTAAGAAGCTAGAAGAGGCAATTAGAAGCGGCATCGCATCCGACGTTTTGGCGGCGAGGTTGGCCCTCGACCAACACTTCAACGCCAAACACGAAGGATGTGCTGTCAGAGCTAGGATGCGTGCTCTAAGGAACGAAGGTGTTGGAGCCGCGAGAGAGGCCCGGGTGGCAGAGGCGCAACAGGGCAACAAAGCCACCATTCGGTCACTGGTAGATGAACAGGGGCGCGAATTGCTCGAGCCAAATAAAATGTGTGAGGCCTTTCAGCAACATTTTGCCCGACTGTTCGGAACGAGTGGAGGGCAAGAACGTAGGGTGGACTTCAGTGCCTACCTACATAGCCTACCACGACTCTCGACAAGAAAGGCAGGGTGCTGCGAAGGTGCCATCACGGCGGCGGAAGTGCGGGAAGCGATGGCAGAATGCTCGAGGGACAAATCACCGGGTTTGGATGGTCTACCCTACGAGCTTTACAATTGTATGCCAGACTTGTTTGGAGATCTCTTGGCGGCGGTGTACTGCAACTGGCAGCAAAACGGGAGCATTCCTGGTTTTGTGAGCCGAGGAGCCGTAACACTGCTGAAGAAAGATCTAAACAAGGGAAATGTAATAGATAACTTTAGGCCCATCACTCTGCTTAATGCAGACTTGAAAATGTTGGCCAAGGTGTTAGCCAAGAGGTTGGCGCTTGTCATCGAGAAACTGGTCGACAAGGCGCAAACATGCGCCGTGCCAGGCCGGACCATCCATGACACCTCCATCTGATGCGCTACATCATAGACAGGGTAGTTAACGAACCTGGCATGGGTGGGGCCCTGATCAACTTGGATCAATCGAAAGCCTTTGATAGGGTAGACCATCGATACTTGGAGGCAGTCCTGAGAGCGGCTGGTTTCGGTCCCGTCTTCCGCGGCTGGATAGCTGCCTTGTACAGAGGCATCCGTTCGGTAATTCGCGTAAATGGACATCTATCGAGACCTTTCGACATTGCACGTTCGGTCCGTCAGGGATGCCCCCTCTCGGCGCTTCTATACGTATTGACTCTTGAGCCACTACTGCGGAAGCTGGCGACTCTAAGGGGCATCCCGCGAGAATTGGGATGCGGGACGAGCGTGTCTGCATACGCGGACGACGTCACCGTCATAGTGTCAAGCCACGAGCACATCGAGCTGGTCGTGGAGACACTGAAAAACTACGAAGCGGTGACAGGAGCGAAAATCAACCGGGAAAAGTCAGTGGGCTTGCGACTAGGCACCTGGAGAAGCAAGCCCATGCCGTCCACCAGCGCCTCCGTCGTGGGACGCTGGACCGACGGCCCGGTTGAGTTGCTCGGGGTCTGGTTTGGTCCGACCTCCAAGTGGAGAAGAACTGGAACGAGATAACGAGTAGGGTGGTCACTCTCGCCCGGCAATGGGCCGAGAGGAAACTGTCCCTAAAAGGTCGAGCGGAGGTGGCGAACACGTACATCGCGTCCGTCATCTACTACCGCCTGACCGTCGTACCTTGTCCCGACCCTACCATCACCAAACTACAACGCATCCTCTTTCGCTTCTTGTGGAAAGGATGCGTCCCGATGGTCAGGCGATCCATTTGCTGTCAACACCCGTTAAAAGGAGGGCTGGGCATGCCGTGGTTGATGATGCGCAGACACGCGCTGAGACTGCGACATCTCTGGCTCTATGTAGACAGGTGTGGTCGCCGTTTGTGAGGCACGCTTTCCCGCAGCTCGTCTCCATGACCGAACTGCAGTCGTGGATCAAAAAGAGGCCGAGGAAGGGCGAATGGCACCGCGAGTGTCGCGTTGCTCTCAAGCAACTCTGCCGTCCTGGGTCGACCTTAAGTGACTTCAACACAACCAAAGCATTCTATAGGGGTTTAGTGGAGGGGAGGTACGACGACGAGCTCGGGGCGAACCTGGACGTCGACGAGGAGTACCTGACCCGCCTGTTCGGGACGACTTTCGGGCCAGGGCCCATGGACAACTTCCAGAGATCCCTGGCCTGGCAGTGCTACCGAGAAGCGCTACCCGTTCGGGATAAGCTCTACAGACACGGCTCGAGAAACACGGGGCCGACCTGCCCGAGATGCGGTCAGAGCGACGAAACCGTTCTGCACGCACTCGTTCAGTGTCCAACAATTTCCGACCTGTGGGCTTATGTCGAACAACTGCTGTCACGTGTGGGACGAGTCGGTTTATCAGCTGAGTCTATCGTCAATATTGTCACGCCTCCTTCCTTCAAACGGGAAGGAGAGCTATTTTCATCATCCTTGTGGCTATGGCGAAAGAATGTATCTGGTGGACGCGTCTGAAAGGATTGGAGACAAACACTTTCCTCTCTGGTCAATCTCTCATCAACTTCTTCAAGTACCACTTGAAAAGGAAAGTGAGAGTAGAGAGGCAAGTTTTGTCTAGCGAATGTTTTAAAAAAAGATGGGTGAATGTAGCAAGAATGGCACGTATGAATGACGAAGCCACCTGAGCATAGTCCTATGAACCCAGAAATCGAAAACAGAGAGTTGCTTATTTGCAAAAAAAAAAAAAAAAAAAAAAGAAATATAAAATGTGACTTCATTGACCGAGGTTACCGTGGTCTTTTCCGTAGGCTTTTCTTTCCACGGGTAAACCTCACCTGTCCTCCCCTTTACACTTCATATTGACATTTCTGTGATAACGATCCCTATTGATCAATTTTTTTCCTCTCCCCCTTTTTTTTTTTTTTTTTTTTTTAACCCCCCCCCTTTTTTTTGTCCTCTTTCTCTCCTTTTACGATCCCTTTTGATCGAAACTCCCCTTTCCTTTTTTTTTTTTTTTTTTTTTAAACCTTCAAAAGAAAAGCTCTACCTTGTAATTTGTTCTATCTGTGTGCAGCCCTGTGTGGCTAATAAAGAAACATATCTATCTATCTATCTATCTATCTATCTATCTATCTACCTATCTATCTATCTATCTATCTATCCATCCATCCATCCATCCATCCGTGTGTCTGTGTGTGTCCGTCCGTCCGTCCGTCTGTCTGTCCATCTATCTATCTATATACACATACACACACACACATATCAAAATATATATTACATGCACTAATATATATTTTATTGAATGCGGTAGTAATGTCTTTTTTTTAATATTCTTCGATATTCTAGAGAATTCTACCAAAAGATCTGAGATGGTACCGCGTGCGTAAATTAATTATAAAATTAATCACTTTGGACAGTTGTAAACGGTTCTGTTCTTCCCTTCGTTCATATCGTTCACTGTGGACAGAAAACGAGCGATTGACAAGACTGGACAGCAATCGTTAATCCAACTTCGAGACTGTATTTGTAATTTCTTTTATTAAATGCTTTATTTAATCGGATAAACTAAACACTGTACATTCTTGGCATTCAGGTAAATTTAATTATTCACCCGAGTGCCAAGAATGCTTCAGATATGCAAATTAACGTGCCCGGTTTAATGAGGTGTTTAATGATAGTAGTTACAAACTGCGAAGGCCTAGTGGTTAGTGTGCTTCACTTACAATCGCCGGATCGTGGTCCTCATTCGTGGACCGTCTATGCATTTTGTTCTTGAGCAAAATTCTTCATCTCCCGTTTCTCTGCGATCACTACGACATCTGTGTGTTTGTCCCCTTAACATCGCTTGACAACCAATGCTGGTGTGTTTACCGATAGAATAAGTCCTGGCGTCGATTTGCTCGACTACAAGGCGGTGCTCCAACATGGCCGCAGTCAAATGACTGAAATAAGTAAAAGAGTAAAAGAGTATACTCGCACTTAACTATGCACGAAATTTCAGTTCTCAGTATTTGATAAGACGACCATACATATCGAAACCAGTAATATTTTATAAAAGTCACTTAACGTAACAAATACAAAAGAAACTTTAAACATACTTTTGTGTTGTTTCCACCTTTAATTTCTAACTATAACTTTTGATTTGTATGGATGCACATTGGGGAATAATTTGAAACCCAATGTAAATTAAATATTTTCGAGAAGAGAAGACGGTTATATTCTGTGGTGTCTGGGGAGAGTAATTTTTTTTGTGCCTTAAAATTTCCACTTATTTCTTATTTTTATTTTCCTAAAATTTTTGTTGCGTCTTGCAACCTTTTCAAGACGTTTCAAGACTATTCAAAAGGTTGTAAGAGGCAACGAAAATTTTCGGAAAATATAAATAAGAAATACGTTGAAATTTTACCGGTGAGTGTGTTAAATTATAAGGCACAAAAAGAAAATTTTTCTTCCCAGACACAACAGAATATGCTTCAACACTCGAACTCACATAAAGAATCTTGCAAACCAAACCCCAAAACGAAAGACGGTTATACTTTCCTTGATAAAGGCCTAAGAAGACTTGAAGCTAGTTAGAGGTGCACCTATCCAGATTTCGTGCCCATGGAAGTTAGACGTTGAGGTGTAATTATTTTATTTACTTTTCACAGCCAGATTAAGATTATGTGTTTATAAAAGACTGTATAGTAGGTTACATTATCTTTCACACATACTGAAATACTTACATACGTACGTATGTACATTTGTATACGAGGGGTGCTAAAAAGTTCCTGGTTTTGGGTAAATGAAAATACAGGAGGTTTAGTTAATTATGAGTTTATTAAATATATTCTCCTCTCAGATTGACGCACTTATTGCAGCGGTCCTCCGGTTTTTCTAAGACCTGTAAAAGAACCTGGTAGGTTGGGCCTCCAACCAGGCCTTCCGCAACACCCTTAAAATCAGGAACTTTTCAGCAACCCCTCGTATGTATCTATCTATCTATCTATCTATCTATCTATCTATCTATCTATCTATCTATCTATCTATCTATCTATCTGTCTGTCTGTCTGTCTTTCTGTTCTACATATATATATATATATATATATATATATATATATATATATTTAGCAATTAAGGACAACTACTTAATAAGGAAAACTTAACAAGAAATTGTCAGGTAGATAGCGTAAAAACCTCATAAGAGAAAAAATTTCGAAAATAATTATTTCTTATTGAACATATTAATTTATATATAGAGGGCATTATACATACATGCCAGGAGGCATTCTCACATACACGCCATACGCTAAGAGGGACAATCAGTCATTTCTACCAAAAATATTACTAATCCCACCGAATGCAATTTTTCAAAGAAAGACATTTAAAAATATATAGACCTGTATCACAGTGATTTCATACTTACGTAATCATCAGCAGGCCTGAATATACCATAAATAAATAAACAACGACCCCGCTTCGCTTAAGCCGATCAGCTAACTGATCAACATCAACGAAGCACATGGTTGAATTTATATATACTATATCCGGATGAATGGCAAACTTTTACGAATTGCATTTCGGGAGAGGAAAAGTTTTTTCGGAATAAAAATTTAGCAATAAGGACAACTACTTAATAAGGAAAACTTAACAAGAAATTGTCAGGTAGATAGCGTAAAAAACTCATAGAGAAAAAATTTCGAAAATAATTATTTCTTATTGAACATATTAATTTATATATAGAGGGCATTATACATACATGCCAGGAGGCATTCTACATACACCCATACGCTAAGAGGGACAATCAGTCATTTCTACCAAAAATATTACTAATCCCACCACGAATGCAATTTTTCAAAGAAAGACATTTAAAAATATATAGACCTGTATCACAGTGATTTCATACTTACGTAATCATCACAGCAGGCCTGAATATACCATAAATAAATAAACAACGACCCCGCTTCGCTTAAGCCGATCAGCTAACTGATCAACATCAACGAAGCACATGGTTGAATTTATATATACTATATCCGGATGAATGGCAAACTTTTACGAATTGCATTTCGGGAGAGGAAAAGTTTTTTCGGAATAAAAATTTAGCAATTAAGGACAACTACTTAATAAGGAAAACTTAACAAGAAATTGTCAGGTAGATAGCGTAAAAACCTCATAAGAGAAAAAATTTCGAAAATAATTATTTCTTATTGAACATATTAATTTATATATAGAGGGCATTATACATACATGCCAGGAGGCATTCTACATACACGCCATACGCTAAGAGGGACAATCAGTCATTT
Source organism: Octopus sinensis (assembly GCF_006345805.1). Lineage (NCBI taxonomy): Eukaryota > Metazoa > Mollusca > Cephalopoda > Octopoda > Octopodidae > Octopus > Octopus sinensis. The sequence goes on along the minus strand of NC_043010.1, from coordinate 53,395,648 downwards.
CTACCAAAAATATTACTAATCCCACCGAATGCAATTTTTCAAAGAAAGACATTTAAAAATATATAGACCTGTATCACAGTGATTTCATACTTACGTAATCATCAGCAGGCCTGAATATACCATAAATAAATAAACAACGACCCCGCTTCGCTTAAGCCGATCAGCTAACTGATCAACATCAACGAAGCACATGGTGAATTTATATATACTATATCCGGATGAATGGCAAACTTTTACGAATTGCATTTCGGGAGAGGAAAAGTTTTTTCGGAATAAAAATTTAGCAATTAAGGACAACTACTTAATAAGGAAAACTTAACAAGAAATTGTCAGGTAGATAGCGTAAAAACCTCATAAGAGAAAAAATTTCGAAAATAATTATTTCTTATTGAACATATTAATTTATATATAGAGGGCATTATACATACATGCCAGGAGGCATTCTACATACACGCCATACGCTAAGAGGGACAATCAGTCATTTCTACCAAAAATATTACTAATCCCACCGAATGCAATTTTTCAAAGAAAGACATTTAAAAATATTAGACCTGTATCACAGTGATTTCATACTTACGTAATCATCAGCAGGCCTGAATATACCATAAATAAATAAACAACGACCCCGCTTCGCTTAAGCCGATCAGCTAACTGATCAACATCAACGAAGCACATGGTTGAATTTATATATACTATATCCGGATGAATGGCAAACTTTTACGAATTGCATTTCGGGAGAGGAAAAGTTTTTTCGGAATAAAAATTTAGCAATTAAGGACAACTACTTAATAAGGAAAACTTAACAAGAAATTGTCAGGTAGATAGCGTAAAAACCTCATAAGAGAAAAAATTTCGAAAATAATTATTTCTTATTGAACATATTAATTTATATATAGAGGGCATTATACATACATGCCAGGAGGCATTCTACACACACGCCATACGCTAAGAGGGACAATCAGTCATTTCTACCAAAAATATTACTAATCCCACCG
>NC_043010.1:53377153-53389653 GCF_006345805.1 Octopus sinensis | reverse complement strand
CATTGCGCCTCCACTCTTACGACTTATACACGACTAAATACGGTAATTATTTAGCGTCGTATGTCAGAATAATTCCAGATTATTCAATGATTTTTAGAATTTCTTTCCACAGAAAACATTGAACAACAGATTTATGGTATATCTTCTTATTCCAACGAGTAACCTTTCCCTTCATTATTTTAATCCCGTTCATTATATCTTATATTCTTCAGTTATCTAACATCCATTCCATTGTATTCGTTTTTCAGACGAATTCTTTTAAACTAATAATCTGATGTTTTACTAGCAGTATCGCCCGGCGTTGCTCGGGTTTGTAAGGGAAATAACTATATAAGCATTTTTAGAGAGTTACTTCCCTTATAGATGCCAATTCGGGCTTTCTTAGCCATTTCTGTTTTGGTGTCTTCAAGCCATGAAGTCGTTGTTCTAAAAGAACGCTGGTCTCCTTGACAACGCTTTACGACGTTGATTTCCTTACACTCCCTTTCCCACAGCTTCACGAAGGAGGGAAGAAGGGGGAGAAGCAAACAGGTGCAGGCGTGACCATGGACGCCAACTCCGCCGCCATCGACACACGAAAAATTATGCATTAAAATGGAATAAAAAATGATGTTAAATTATTTTTAAAATCGTAGACTCATCGTAGACGCGCGCTAATAGCCAGACGGGCTCGATATTAATCACGACTATAGGATACCCGAATTTGGTTAAACTGCACCGCAAAATGTGGGAGTAGTTAGGAATCTAAATCGAAGGGGACAGACACTCACACAACTACAGTTTTATATATATAGATATATGGTGTGTTCTTGACGTTACAATTCCACTGTACTAACAGCTACCAATTTCGTTCTTGAGAACAAACGGCAGGTTTCTCTCTCTCTCTCTCACTCGCTCTTTCTCTCTCGTTCGTTCTCTCTTTCTCCTTCCCTCCCTCTCTCTCTCTCTCACTCACACTCACACACACATATACACAGATACACGCACAAGCAGACGCAAACATCATCAATTTAACCAAACTTGTAATAGCTCATGTTATTTTATGAGAGATTCGTTATATTTTTATCTTATTGTATACATAACTAACTAAATTGCTTCTTTGCACGAATGCTTGGCTTTACAATTCAACCAAATGTGTTGATTTTCCATTTGGCTCAAATATGTGCGTATGTGCGTACGTACATACATACATGCACACATATACACATACATACATTTATTCCTTCATTCACTCATTCAGTCGTTCATTCTGTTGGGTTGGTGCATAATTACTGCGGCTTTTTTCAAACAAATTTCGTTCAACAAAAGCAATGACAATATTTAACAAAAACATTTATAAATGACGGTCTGTCCGTCTGCCAAAGAAATGAGAAGCAGTAATTGAAGTAGATGGTGAATATGCTCCGGAATAATAATTTAAAGATGGTTTTGTGTTGTGTGGACGCCCACAGACGATGAAGTGGGCTAGCCCAATACGTAGATATAGAGGGAGAAGCCTATATACGTCGAGGTCAGAGTAGTAGAAGAGAGCAGAGTTGAGTAGAACGTGCGACGTACAGTGGGGACGAGGATTTCGTAACTCACACAGCCACTGTGTAGTATTGCGATATAACATTTTGTTATGTGTTGTTATTGTTTTTGTTGAATAAAATTTGTTGAAAAAAAAAAGCCGCAATAATTATGCACCAACCCAATATAAATACAAATGAAACTGGCACTTGGTCGGTTACGACGACGAAGGTTCCAGTTGATCCGATCTACGGAACAGCGTCCTCGGGAAATTAACGTGCAAGTGACTGAGTACTCCACAGACGCGTGATGCAGAGTGTGAGAAGGCTGGCTCATTGAACTACAGGTACAACTCATTTTTGTCAGCTGGGTGGACTGGAGCAACGTGAAATATATATATATATATATATATATATATATATATTCATTTTCTTTGGAATTAATCGATATGCAGGTATTCTATTTCAGATAATACCCAAATAACCTAATGAGTATATCTGACAGTAAACTCATGGTATCAGTTTGCACATATCACGAAATAATACTTAAAGGATATAACCAAAATTTCCAGCTGGGTATATAATATACTTCATTAATTATATCATACTTTAGTTAATACTACACGTGTTTCAGTGTTGGAAGATTACAATATATATACATATACATGACTGTATACACACACACACACACACACACACACACACACACACACAAAAACACACACACACACACACGTACACACACACACATATATATATATATATATATATACATACATATATAAATACATATATGCAATCGTCAGATTTACAATTATTCCAACACATCTTCAGGTTCTATTTCAAAATATCATATATCTAATTTTACTTCCCTTTAAAAATAAGCAATGCAATTAAGCAGCAAATATAATTAAGCAGAATGTTCTGAATTCAAATTCTGTTGAGGTTGATGTTACCTTTTATCCTTTCGGATTCGATAAAATAAGTACCAGTTGAAATTTGGGGTCGACTGTATTCGACTTAACACCTCCTCCTCCGTACTTGTTGGCCTCCTCCTAATCTGAACACCAAGCTCCACATTTGTTTCAAATATAGCTGCTCAGATTATACAACTCAAACGTTTTATATTTTCTTGACAACATCTTACGAATACATGTTCAAGTGTAGTTAACGGTCTTTGCGTGTTTCCGAATGGCTGACATATGCCTCCCACGTTGCAATCGCTTTAGTTTTAGATCAAAACACTTGATATGCAATTACATCTCCCTATAATTTTCTTAGTTTTCCCGAAACATAATACATCAGATGCTTTTCAAAACCAATATCCTTAAACCTTTCCCGCAAAGTTTCACACATAATCAATAAATAGATTTCCTGTTGATACAAGTTTTAGTTTAGTTATATTTGTTATTATTGTTTTTCTCTCAATATGGTACCGTCTGTATTTCGCCCAAAATCTTAGTTCAATATTAATATTCTCAACAAAACAAACTATACTTTAATTTAATAACACTGCTACTTTTACATATTACAAATTGATTTTTAATAACAACATGTATTGTACACAAGACCACGTACATGCTATTGAGACGAAGTAACTTCTTCTTCTTCTTCTTCTTCTTCTTCTTCTTCTTCTTCTCTTCTTCTTCTTCTTCTTCTTCTCTTCTTCTATTCTTCTTCTTCTTCTTTCTACCGCTTTTCCTCTTTTCTCCTCTTTCTGATGAAGGAATTGCGCCAGCCTTGTGTCAGCCTTATACAAATAATATCTGTGTTAAAAATTGTTCCCCTAGTATTATTTCTTGTTTTCCCTCATCCATTATATATATATATATATATATATATAATAATTATATATATATATAGATATATATATATATATATATATAATATCTCACCATGGTCTCTCCCGTTGTCTGACGACATATGAGGGTTCGGCAATTTCTTGCCGAACAACCACACAGATGATTTGTTTATAGTAATCGAATGTTTGTGTTCAGATAAGCTCATTCTCTCTTCCAAATTGACATTACCTGTACACGTGTACCGTGTGCCACATGTGAGATGACAAAACGATCGCAGAGCAACGTAAAAATGAAGTCCTTTACTCAGGAACACAACGCAGTACCCAGTCTGAGAATCGAAACCACGATCTCGCAATCGTGAGTGCAACACCCTAGCCACTAAGCGTGGCTTAGTGGTTAGGGCATTCGGCTCATGATCGTAAGGTCGTGAGTTCAATTCTCGGCAACGCGTTGTGTCCTTGAGCAAGACACTTCATTTCCCGTTGCTCCATTCCACCCAGCTGGCAAAAATGAGTAGTATCTATTTCAAAGCACCAACCTTGTCACATGCTTTCTCACGCTGAATCTCACTCAGAACTAAGATAAGGGTACACATGTCTCTGAAATTCTCAGCCTATGCAAGTTAATTTCGCGAGCAGGCTGTTCTGTTGATCGGATCAACTGGAACCCTTGCCATCGTAACCGATGGAGTGGCCAGTTATATATATATATACACACGCCCAAATATATTTGCATAGGTATATATAACCTATATACCATATATATATATATATATATATTATATATATATATATATATATATATTATATATATATATCTGTAAATATAATATGTGACAATTATTCGGTAGCCATGATAAATCTCCGAGTTTCAGATGTCGGGTGGAAACCAACGCCAGCATCTTCAGCTATCGGGCCCGATAACTGAAGAGAGATGCCGGCGTGGGTTTCCACCCGACATCCGAAAACTCGGAGTTTACAAATAATTCTTCTATTTACATAATATCGAGGCCTCTTCATTCTTTTGTTGTCTTACCATTTCTATCAATATATGTATATAATCAATGAATAGATAAATAAATAATAACTACATACATCATACATACATACATACATACATACATATATATATATATATATATCTATATAATATACTATATATATATATATATATATATATTAATATATATATATATATAAAACAAATCAATAAATGGTGGGGTTGTGTTGACCGCACGTGGAGAAATGATAGGCAAGGAAAAATTAAAAAGGAAAATTTTAATGAAAATGGGTGTATGGAAAATTTTGAAAAATTAACAAAATATATATAAATTAATTCAAACCGGTTATCAATTTTTTGTAATAAAGGGTGTTATGCATATGAAGCTAAAATGATAATTTTATAATTTAAGGTTTATTAACACCCTTTATTACAAAAAATTGATAAACCCAAATTGAAGAGCTTAAAACCCACAGAGTTGTCTCCCCTTACTCACAGGAACTGGACAACTACTTCCTGTTTTAACATTCACTTAACAGACATCCTTAATTAAATTAAACAGCACATGGATTTAATCACATGGATCTCAATCCTCCAAGGTAATTTTTTCAAGAACTATCATTAAACTCGAGATACACAAAGACTTTACAATGTATCGGAATACCTATTTTTTAATTTTTGTACATGTTTATTATTATTTTTTTGCAAAAAATAATGTAATTTTCTTTTTTGCCCCTCCTCAAACATAAACAAAAAAGTTTTTTCTTTCCACCTTACAATTCTTGAAATGTCACATTGTGACGAAAACCGGTTTGAATTAATATATATATATTTTATTAATTTTTCTAAATTTTCCATACACCCATTTTCATTAAAATTTTCCTTCAATTTAGCATTCTGCCTTTTTAATTTTTCCTTGCCTATATATATATATATATGTATATATATATATATATATAATTCTTTCTTAAAAACGCAATACAGATACAACGCCAACTTTCTGAACGCTGGTGCTCCGGAACCTCTCATAATCCGGTCTAATTTATTAGTCGAAACTTCAAATTCATGTGGCCGCTTGACTAGTTCGCTAGTGCCTTAAATAGTATCATGTATATCAATCTACAAGTATCTGTATTTCATTTAATTATTTCAGTAAACTTAATATTTAATTTAAAGTGGGATGACCAGGCTCCGAAAAATCGGTGTTGTATCTGTATTCACAGTATATTTTGTCTCTTTATAATTCGTAGAAATTAGTTTGGTTTTTACATGAATTTGAAGCGGCATTGTTCTACGCAATCTATTGTATTCTATGCTTGGTATTTTTTATATAGGGTCCTATGGATTTATACATATGTAATTTATACATATACAGTGTGCGTAAGATATTTGAGGACAGATTTATGTTTATAAAAAACAGTTATATAATAATAGATAATAACTTTATTTTTCAAAAAATGCTATGAGCATAAAAATAAACATTCTTTTCTCAAATGTTATTTCCATAAAGCCACCTTCAGCTTCCACAACTGCTCCTATACGAGATCTAAATCATCTACATGTTCGAATCAAGTGGTCCTGGTTCATTTTGGACATTACTCTGACTTTGTCAGCTTTCAAAGTATCTTTCGTGCAATGGGCATGTTCATTGACCCCTCTCTCAGCAACGCTCCTCATGCAATTGTCCAATGGATTAAGATCTGGGGAATTAGGAAGCCAAATGTTAAGGGTTATGTGATCATGAAAATTGTCAGCCATCCATTCGTGTGTTACTAGAGCCATGTGTGATAGTGCAGGGTCTTATTGAAACACATATGACCTTCCATTGCATACGCTGTCTATTCAGGGCTTAGCAATTATTTCCAGGACCTCAATGTAGGCGGTAAAGTCAACTCTAGGGCCTTGTGTAAAGAAGTCACATGTCCTTCATTTTTGATAACCCCTAAAACCATGACAATTGCAAGAAATTTTGTATGTTTGTAACTTCAGAAGGGTCTGCACATAACCATCTGTCATTTCTTCAGTTAACTTTTTGATCTTGGTCGAAGTTTTCTTGTTTGAGAAAAATCAAATCAAATCTTCTCCTGCTGGATTTTTCACTTTGTTAAAGAGCCTTTTAGATCTGATGTAGTGGTTTTCTTTTGCTTGACCTTTCATCATCATATAAGACTTTGATGTCTTCGTGAACATCATTTCTGACACATGGACTGTTCCTTCTGACACAGGGAAATCTATTGCAATTAACCTCATGGACTTTCTGGGATTGTAATCAATAGTTTGTTGAACTTGCTAGATAAATCCAGGTGTTCTGATGATTTCAGAGCATTTAGAATGCTTTTTATGCTTTGCTACTGATGGATACGTTTCCAGCATCAGTCTCTAGTTCCTTACAAACTTTGTAGACGAAAGATTTAGAAACTTTTAAAAATCGCGATATTTCTAAATCACTATGCTCAGCCTTTATAACCACAATAACAGCATCCCTCTTAATTTCTTGAGTAAGCTGAGGACCTCACATTATTTTCTAAAGCAAATATTTTACAGAGTTAGCAAAAAATGGGCACATTTTCTAATATATTATGTTATTTGATCAGATATTCATTTGTCCAGCTCCATACGAACACCCCAGTTCAGTTTTTACATTTTTTAAAGTTTTGTTAAATAACACCACTTGCTGTAGTGAACTAACTTAACAAACTATAAATTATTTACTCGCTATAAAACCTTGTTCGCTTTTAAATATTTCAAACAAAAACTTCTTATCTATTCATCATATATTAAATATAATTTTTCAGATATCTTATTAAAATAATCTAAACTTCTTTAGTTCTTTTAGTCAAAATATAAAATCAAGAGCAATTTAGATTTAATCTCATGTATATGTTGCGTCCTTTTAAAGTTTATTTGTGTATCGTATATCTGAGCATTATTTAGTTAAGTGTAAAGATAATTAAGATAGAAACGAAAATGTGTTTTCTTGTAGGTTAGCAGTGTAATTCTTAAAACTGTTTCTTTTTTCTTTTTTGCATTTCTAAACTTTGTCTAAAGATACCCATATAAATAAAAGAAAAAAATATTACTTTTTTCTTAAAATATTTATCATTCTTGTCCGTGTATTTTTTTCCATATATAAATCGATTGAATATATTTATTAATACTGATATAAATTTTCATTTCGTATTTAGGTAGTGAACCTTCTTCGGCAAAAATGCTTAGACAGTGTCAAATACACAGCTGGTATTATTCTAGTAAACATCGGTCTGAAATGTCCAAACTTTTACGGTTATCTACGGAAACGTCCGAGAAAAGAATTGTTTCATTCTAAGTATAAATCTACAAGGAATATATCGAAATAATGCACAAATGGGTACAACTATTTACACTCACTGATATAAGTCACTCAAATTGAAAATATTATTAGAATAACTCCTCTTCTATACAAAACTACCACTCAACATAATCTCTGTTCCAAGCGAAGAGTTTACGATATCGTTGAGGAAAAAATCTTGAATGCATTCTCTTTGAAAGTATTCAGGTGTGCATCATTGTATCCACTTCTTCACAGACATTGAAAGATCAGACGTCTGCTGATATACGCTCATCCTTTCATCTGATGATATATTGCGGTAGAGTCGTGCGATTTCTTTGGGCATGTATTCTAGGTTATTAGACAAGGAATGCTGCTCAAGGAACTGCTTTCCAAGTCTTGTGATGTTATCAGCCTCCTGCATGCAAACTCGGTCAAGGAATGCACTTCGACACTTGGCAGATAATAGTTATTGCTGAAGGGATGTGATACGACATTCTAAGGCACTCTGGATCGATGTTAAGCTTTTGCCGCCTTGTATGTATGTATGTATGTATGTATGTATGTATGTATGTATGTATGTATGTATGTATGTATGTATGCATGTATGTATGTATGACTGTCTACATATAACAAATCCAAATCCACGGTTGCAAAGCAAGCCTGCTACTGCGAGCATTAACATCCCGCTCTGAAAGATGATTGATTTGTGATGATAGAAGAGATCGGGGGAAAATTCGTTACAAGCAACGTGAAATACTCCTTCTAAACGCGTTCAGGGACGCGAATTTTTTTCCCACGAGAGTTTCAGACCCCAGTAATGAACCCATTTGCATACAGCCTATCAGAACTCACCTTGAAAATTCACATACTGTGTATTACTACAGTACAGCCAGTCAGGCATAGAATAGTGTATGCCACTCTGTGAGTACAGCATAGCAGGGTTCACATAAGCACCACCCCACCCCCATCATCCTCATAGATCAATTGAACACCATCTCTATATGTAACTATGCTCAGACTGAGATTAGTGATACTGCATGTATCCACTGATATATTCAAGGAGGGCACGACACGACACAACGCCATATTGATTACGATGTTACCAGATCAACACCAACATTTCAAATTAGGAATGTACAAAATCAGTCACAAAATTAGGAAACTACACTCATTTACATTTTCTAGTAAATTACGCAAATTGGCAACACTTATGGCATCATTTGTGGACAGCTTTCCATTCACTTTATACACTAAATTTCACATATGTCACCCCTATTAACCCGTTTAGAACAGTACATTTTGCTATAACGCACATTTTCGTCTGAACTTAACCAGAGAATTTTCGTGACTAGGTGGACACTAGTTTGATAGTTGAGCTCTGATTGGCTGTATTTTCTTTTCTTTTCACACTGTAGAAACAGCACTATCAAATCATCGCATAAACAAGAAACGTCGGGGTAACGAGAAAATTTGCGTGCCCGATCGATCTGCTAAAAAATAGCAGCCAAATCTCCCTCTCAAACTACATTCTACCGCTTTACAAAGAAAGAGCAGGTTGGACGAAGTAGTTCTCATAGTAGAGTGTTTGAATAATAATAAAATGAGCGCTAATGTTTTGTCATACTTGTTACACTCTCCACAATACTTTATATGAGTGAAAAGCTTTCAAATACCAAGCGCTGACGGGTAGATTGTGGACAAAAAGAAGTAGACAGGAGTGGCTGTGTGGTAAGTAGCTTGCTTACCAGCCACATGGTTCCGGGTTCAGTCCCACTGCGTGGCACCTTCGGCAAGTGTCTTCTACTTTAGCCTCGGGCCAACCAAAGCCTTGTGAGAGGATTTGGTAGACGGAAACTGAAAGAAGCCCGTCGTATATATATGTATATATATATATATATCTATAATAATATATATATATATATATATATATATAATATATATATATGAGTGTGTGTGTGTGTGTTTGTGTGTCCGAGTTGTCCCCTCAACATCGCTTGACAACCGATGCTTGTGTGTTTACGTCCCCGTTACTTAGCGGTTCGGCAAAAGAGACCGATAAGTACTAGGATAAGTACTAGGCTTACAAAGAATAAGTCCTGGGGTCGATTTGCTCGTCTAAAGGCGGTGCTCCAGCATGGCCGCAGTCAAATGACTGAAACAAGTAAAAGAGAGCCTGGTTTTGTATGGTGTGTTTGTTTGGAATTAGTGGTGCAGCAAAGAGAAGGGTCACACGTTCAATCATCGAAGATCCATAGAAGGAAGGTCACTAAATGGCTTTGGATGAAGAAGGCAGACCAATGGATTGTACCTACTGGGATGCAAGTTGGGATTTTGTCACTCCTAGTTGGGTCAACTGGGAAAGGTTTTGGGAGTCTAACGTTAAACGACCCGAAATCCTTTAATATCCTGTGAACATCACTGACGTCGCTTCCTAGAGTGTCTTTGAGATTTATCTAGGAACTACTCTTTTGAAAACTATTTTCCTTTACACACGTTACCTCTCTAATTTTGCGATTCTAAGACCTGTTTCTCATTTTGCAGCGTGCAAGGTGTTTATAAGCCATTTAAGAAACACACAAAAACCGTTAGATTCACTTCAACATTTAAATTTAATTTGCCAAAATATTTTCGTAGCTTTGAGACAGCGACCTGTTCACTGACAAAATTCCGTGCTGCAAATTAAATTTAAATGATGGGAAATTAAATTTAAATGTTGAAGTGAATCTAACGGCTTTTGTGTGTTTGTTACATGGCTTATAAACACTTTCCACGCTGCAATTGTTTTCGTTCCAGCACACGATCTCAGATCAGGTCACTTGTTTCTTATTTTGATTTCACACAATCGTTGCTCGCTTAACAACTTTATTCTAAGCAATATGCTAATAGGTCAACAGAGCAAGAGGTGGGAGTCTAATTTCGAAAGACCCGAAATCCCTTAAGACTCCCGTGAACATCACTGACGACGCTTCTTAGAGTGTCTGTGAGGTGTATCTTTGAACAACTGCTTTGAAAACTATTTTTCTCTACACACGTTACTTCTCTAATTTTGCGATTCTAAAACCTATATATTTATTTTCTTTTCACACAATCGTTGCTCGCCTAACAACTTTATTCTAAAACAATATGCTAATAGGTCAACAGAGCAAGAGGTGGGAGTCTAATTTCGAAAGACCCGAAATCCCTTAAGACCCCCGTGAACATCACTGACGACGCTTCTCAGAGTGTCTGTGAAGTGTATCTCTGAACAACGGCTTTGAAAACTATTTTTCTCTACACACGTTACTTCTTTAATTTTGCGATTCTAAAACCTATATATTTATTTTCTTTTCACACAATCGTTGCTCACCTAACAACTTTATTCTAAAACAATATGCTGATACAAACGTTGCACTGCAGAAGATAGTTCACTATTAGAATAATACGTTAGCCAAAATAGAGTGGCGTGATGCTAGAATTTATGTACGTCTACGTTATGTATAATTTTTGTTGACTACAAAATACTTTGAGGTTAAATACACTTTGGTATTCTGAATAGGTTCATGCTCGTATTTCATCAAAAAAATACTTAGTTCAGTAAATTAAAAATGATTTTTACAGCAATCTCAGATCATAAATAAAAACTAATTATATTTAATGTTCAAAGTGGTTATTAGTACGATTACTTTGTTGAGGAAATTTTTTTCGGATGTTTTAAATTTCTCTTTTATTTATTTATTTATTTATTATTTATTTATTATGGATAAATCGAGTTAATATATTAAATAACATTTGGGTATAATTTATGATTGCAACAAATCTCTAGATTTTTAAAACCCACACATTGATAATCACAGGAGAATATTTCAAAAAATGAAAGAAAAATAATCCTCTTGCGATTTACACAGTTTCCGTTTGAGACGTAGTCATTGTAGCAAATAGTTGAGATGAAACGATTGTTCATTCAGTAGAAATGTGGTCTCCCTTCATGTGTCATGTCTACACGCATTGGCAATCGGAAATCTCCATGCCATGGTTCGTAGATAATTATTTTTTTCGTTTTCTCGTCTTTTACTTATTTCATTAGACTACAGTCATACTAGGGGCACCGCCTTGAAGGTTTTAGTCGAAGAAATCAACCCCCGTAATTATTGTTTTCAAAGCCTAATACTTATTCTATCGATCTCTGTTGCCGAGCCGCTAAGTTACGGAATGTAAACACACCAACACCGGTTGTCAAGCGGTAAGTGATAGAAGACAAACGCACACACACATCGGCACACATAACAAGCTTCTTTCAGTTTCCGCCTACGAAATCCACTCACAAGGCTTTGGTCGGCTCCAAGCTGTAAAAGTAGACATTTACCCAGTGTGTCACGCAGTGGAACTGAACCCAAAACCATGTGATTTGGAAGAGATCCTCTTATCACACCGCCTGGAAGGATACAGCCATGGTTTCTCCTTCCCTTCGCCGTTTTATCTACAGTTCATTTATGTTAGTATCCTGTTCTCCTAAGCTTGACTTTGAAGCTCTTCCCATCTAATTAACTCTTAAGCAGGAAGACTACTTCACGTGGACACCAGAGCATGTCCATACAGCGTTGAGTCTGTATGACAGCGGTCAAGAGGCCCTACTCTACTTAATCCGCTACAACTGATAGACAGAAATTAATATCAGTTTATGGGGATCGAAGACGTGACTGTATTTCACGGTATTGCAAATGAAATTAACATGGGATCTAAAACTGTTCAACGAACTGACGAAGAAAGTTACGACGAAACACTGCGATTAACTTAACTGAAGAATATTTCCATAGAAACTCTTAACACCTCTTTATTGATCCTAACTCTAACTAAAAGCAAGATTTCCCATCGACTTAATGTCTGTACTACAAACTCAGTATC
>NC_043010.1:53359653-53372153 GCF_006345805.1 Octopus sinensis | reverse complement strand
TGAAAATACACATTAATATTATAAGGACAGATATAGACATGAATACCTATACTCCTACATACACCCTTTACATATATAAAACCAAACAAATGCTTACGAATTTAGAACAAGATATCTGCGCCTGCGCACATATCCAAGTACCCCATACTCGTATACATACACATGCATACACACTCAGACACACATAGGTGTTATATACACGAACACAATACATGCATGCATACATACATGTGTAGATACTCTGTACGCCTATACCCATGTATGTATGTATGTATATATATATATATGTATATATATATATATATATATATATATATATATATATATAATATATATATATATATATAATACGTATATTGTATATTTGTGTATGTTTATATGCGTGTATATATATGTATGTAGATATATTTGCGTATATAAATATATATCTAAGTATGTATACATTTGGTATATTTCATATATTCGTACGTTGATATATATATATATCTATATATAATATATATGTGTGTGTGTGTATATATATATATATATATATATATATATATATATATATATATAATGTGTATATGTCTTGTGTGTGTGTATATGTGTGTGTGTATGTGTGTGGTTTGTGTGGTGTGTGGGTGGTGTTGTAAAAATGCATAGATACATATACGTACACACACACATATATATATATACACACATACACACATATATGTATATGTAAGTACGTATGTATGTATGTATGGGCGTGTCGATATGTATATATGTATGTATATATCTGTTTGTATGTATGTGTGGTGTGTGTGTGTGTGTGTGTGTGTGTGTAAAACATGCTATCGCGTCATTAGCAAAGGATTCTTGGCGTGTTCGACAGGAATATTCTGTTGAACATCGACGACGGCGTCAACGACGATGGTTGGTAACATATAGACATATAACAATGATGATGATGATGAAGATGATGATGATGATGACGAGGTTGACGACAACGGCACCGTCACCGTCGACGACGACGACGACGATGACGACGACGACGATGACGCCGAAATCGTCGAAGATGGCGACGGCGACGACAACAACGACGACAACGATGACGATGACGTTGCCGGTGATAATGAGGACGATGGCGATGATGATGATGATGATGATGACAATGGTTGTGGCCCAACAGAAGCCATACTACTACTACTACTACTACTACTACTACCACTTAAAATTGTTTTGATTTTTGTTTCCAGTTCAAAATGGCTTGGTGAAGTGTTCTCGAAATTTCCTTGGTTTTCCAGTGATCTGCTGGATGTGTTCAGTTTGTGGTTAGACATAGTTTGATGTTGTGCAGGCGTTAAGTGTTAACGGAAGATCGCCTTTGATTTAAGAAACGTGTGTTTCTGCTGCAAGAATCCACAAGATAAGCGAGTTCTAATCTGGCATATAAATTGGTCATCGTTCTTGGAATAAGGCTTGGCTGCTAAGGGCTTCTACCAGAACTGCTTTTATCCATAGACATGCATAGACATACTGCGCTGGCATCCGGGGCTCTCACAGGTCTAAAGGCTCAATTCTGAACTGTGTATGCTGTGGTCTTTAACAATAAAAAACCTTGTTTCTTATTCGCCGACATATATGGTACAGCTCTCTAGCCGTGTTTTCCTTTTTAGCCTCTTAATATGCACATTTGTTTTCAATTTCCAAGCAATACATATTCTTTTATTCTTTTATTTGTTTCAGTCATTTGACTGCGGTCATGCTGGAGCTTCTTTCAATTTCCGTCAACCAAATCCATTCACAAGGCTTTGGTCAGTCCGAGGCTAAATAGAAGACACTAGCCCAAGGTGCCACGCAGTGAGACTACCAGGAACCATGTGGTTGGTAAGCAAGCTACTTACCACACAGCAACTCCTGCGCTTATACGTAAATACATACACACATACACATATGTATGTACGTGCCTTTGTTTTTGCCTTTGTTCTCCACCCCAAAAGCTTGACAGTCGGTGTTTGTTTTGGGTCATGTCGATTAGCGGTTCGGCAAAAGTGAGCGATACAATAAGTGCCACACATAAAAATAAGCTCTGGGTTTCAATTTGTTGGAGAAGACACCTTAATGCTTTTCCTCAACACGGCTAAAACAGTTCAATGACTGGAACAAACAAAATATAAGTATGGCCGTCTGTGTTCAGATTGTAACGAAGTGAATTGAACTGTTTTGTGTATTGTTAAAATGGCCGCTAATTCCACAGAAGGGTTTAGTAGTGATGGTGATGGTGGCGGCAGAAGTGTGGGGGATAATGCTATAATTCATTAAGGATCCGACAGATATTAGAGTTGATCTTCTTATTTCATACTCGGTCAACTCCTAAAGCAGCAGATTCCATGAACAGATAAACATTTCAGTCGGGAAAATCACTTTGAAGCCATGAGCTTGGAGGATCAGTGCCACTGTGAGGTACTTTGGATGAGTGTGTCCTGCTATTGTCCCCGCGGGCCGACCAAAGCCTTGTGAGTGAATTTGCTAGCCGGAAACTGTGGAAGACCGTCATTTATATTAATATATGTGTATGTCATATATATATATATATATAATATATATATATATATATATATATATATATACATACACACACATAATATATACATGCACTCATTCACACACACGCGCACACATATATTTTAGGTAGAAAGGAAGATGAACACACGTAAGCTTAATGCATATATTTACATGGAACACAAATTACAAATAACGGAATAAAGTAAACAAAAGGAGTTTTGTAATAGTTGTAACTCGACAGCTGTTTCGGGATCCCACGGTTTATGCTGTAGCCACATTCGTGGGTAATAGATGTGCATTGTGTCGTTAAGTAACTTCCGTCGGCAGAATAATATAATGACTTTCAGTATTTATAGTGTGAAAGACCCTGGAAATAACCAAAACAAGAAGACGCTGATCGTTTTAAATAACTCCAATGGGTTATTTTTAAATGAAAATGGGTGGATTTTAGATGAAAATACTTAACGCTAAGGGTTAGATAATAAAGTGAGTGTACTATGGCTATGATAGTTTAGAAAAAAATGTTTTTTTCCCATCAGAATTAGTTGATGACTAGTGAGATAAATGAAGGATGCAAAGTAATTTAAAAATAAATGGATGTTAATTGAATAAATATCAACGAGAGAAAAAGAAGTATTAAAGTAAACTTCAGGTATATAATAATATCGAGGCACTCCGTCGGTTACGAGTGTTCCAGTCGATCTTTTGAAATACAGGTACAACAGAAACAAAGAGTGAGAGAAAGTTATGGTGAAAGAGTACAACAGGGTTCGCCACCACACCTACTGGAGAATCGTGGGGCTTTAAGTGTTTTTGCTCAATAAACACTCACAACGCCCGGTCTGGGAATCGGAACCACGACCGCGAGACCGCTACCCTAACAACTGGGCCACTGCGCCTCCACAGATATAATAATATAAAGTGTAATTGAAAGAAGAAAATATCTTTTGCTATTGAAACCAGACAAGGCAGCGAACTGACGGAGTCGTCAGCACGCTAGATTAAATGCATGATGGCGTTTCTTTGGTTTTTTACGCTCTGAGTCCTAATTCCGTTGAGGTTGACTTTACCTTTCGTCCTTTCGGAGTTGATGAGATAAAGTGCCTGCCAAAGTGCCTGCCTGTTGAGCACCGGGGTTGATGGGATCGACTAACCCTTTCCACAACAAAATTACCGGTCTAGTAATTACAGTAGAAGGAATTATTAAAATCCTTTCTTGGAAAACGAGTGGGTATATAAAGAAATTGTGGAGGCGCAATGGCCCAGTGGTTAGGGCCGCGGATTCGCGGTTTCGATTCCCAGACCGGGCGCTGTATGTGTTTATTGAGCGAAAACACCTAAAGCTCCACGAGGCTCCACAGAAGGCGGTGGCGACCCCTGTTGTACTCTTTCGCCACAACTTTCTCTCACTCTCTCTTCCTGTTTCTCGAGTAACGTTGCGATGGACAGGCGTCCAGTCCAGCAGGGAGTGGGGAACACATACGCCACAGAAACCGGGAAACCGGGCCCATGAGCCTAGCTAGGCTTGAAAATGGCGATGTTTTTTTTTTATATAAAGAGATTACGTTGTAGAGGGGTGGCATGGATGATCTAGGTGAATACAAGGAAGCGATACTAATATAAAGATATTTACATAAACAAATAAATTAATAGGTTAAGACATACATAAACGGACAATAAAAATTGTGACGGTAAAACCTCTTTAATATTAGATAAATAGGATGATTAGATTCTTGAAGGGCCAATAGGCATAATTAGAATTTCCAAACGAAAAAAAAAATGGAGAAGAAATATTTATTAGAGTTGTAGGTTTGAGATAATTAAATTGAATAACATCGGCTATGAGATGATGGTGAACAACATGTTACTATAAGACTGGGTAAAGTAACGTTAAGTAAAATACGAACATATGTATGTGTATGGGTATAATATATATAATATATATATAGAAATATATATATATTATATATATAATATATATATTATATATAATATATATGTATATATAGTGTATGTATTATATATATATATGCTATGTATATATATATATATATTATATATATATATATGTATATATATGTATATATTTATATATTATATATATATATATATATATATATATGTATATATAGTGATATATGTATATGCATATTTATATATAAATGTATATGCATGTGCATATATATGTATATATATCTGTGTATATATGTATATATAGATCTGTGAATATCTACGTTATATATATGTATATATATATATATATATATATATAACTATATATATATATATATATAGATAATATATATATATATTGCATTATATTAAATATACCATTATATTAAATGGTTATGAATTCTAAGCTCTGGTCGTAAAATGAGGGTGGGGAGAAAAAAAAATGTTAAAATGTTCTAAATAAATAAAACTACAATGGAATAAAACCAAAATAAAATCTTCTAAGAAGGCTGGCTTAATGTGAGATAGGAAATAGCATAGTACATAAAGATATGACAAACTAAATTGGCGAAAAGAAACGAAGAGGAAAGGAAGTTCCGAATTTTTTTAAGGACCATAAATGTGAAGATGAGTGTGTAAAATAAGTTCAGATAGCTAATATGGCTAGAAAGTAGATCGAACTGTGAGTAAAATGATTAATAATGTATATAGAGATAAGCTGTGAATATGAAAGATAGGTCAAAATAGAAGGTATGGTAGAATAGTAGATAAATAAGGTTAAATACTGGGGGTAATCTGGGGCTAAATAGTTTCGGTAAGTAGGTGTGTATACATAGAAGTACGCCCATGTGTATGCGCACGTGTATCTCGATATCTTCATACGATAGTGTGTGTATGTGTGTGTATGTATTTGTGTGTTTGCATATGTATATGAGCGAATGTGTGCATACGTATGTATGTATATATGTATGTATATATACATACATACATTTATACATACATATATACATATATATATATATATATACATATATGTATATATATAGATGTTTCTATGTATATATATGCGTATGTATAAAATGAGACAAAAAATGGATAAATAAATATATATCCCACAAAGACATTTATATGAGCTGTTACATATACATGGGAAGTAATACATTAAAATAGTTCTCTACAGCTGTTTCAAAGATTCGACGACTGGTTAAGCTCTGATTCATATAATGCAAACTGGCTTACATAATGGAGGAAATCATTATAATCAGCAAATATGCAAAAATATATTCTATTCACATGAAGTATTATATCTAATATCTTCAAGCTGGAATCGCATTTGTTACCCATACTTCCGATGAAAATATTCGGCGGTTCTACTTTGAAGATATCAATGTAATTCTTTCCTTAATTGCTGTGCATAAAGATTGCTTCGAACCAGTCACCGAATCTTTGAAACAGCTGTAAAGATATTTTTCACTGTGTGTTCTGAATATACATATGTAATTTCTGAATCAAATGAATTACGGCCGTGTATAATTGTTTGTATATTTTTTTATCTATATATTGCCCATTTGAGATATGTATTTTTTACAGTCAACACATGTTCTGAGGGTCTTTTTTTTTTTTTTAACAAGATTAGGTAGTTGGATGTTAAGAATCTGACCATTTCAAGCACAGTTCGGCTTATATATTACACGCTTGTACTAGAGTTTTCTCACCGACTACGCACGCACTCTCTCTCTCTCTCTCACACACACACACAAACACACACACGCATATACACACCAAACAAATACACACACACACACACACGCATATACACACCAAACAAATACACATACAAATATATATATATATATATATATATATATATATATATATATTATATATACATATACATTAATATATATACACATACAAATATACAAATATATAACAAATATACAAATCATATATATATATATATATATTATATATATATATATATATATGTAGTGAAATTTTGTTTTGACATTTAAAAGAATCTACTCTAAGGAAAGATACTTTATTAATTAACATAATTACACTAAATGAATTAATTTTTTAATCAGTAACTTTTGTGATATAGAACCTTGAGGGCATGCAATATTCTTAGGTTTTCTATAGGGGTTAATAGCAACAATAACGATAATGACTAAAAAGAAAAAGAAAAAAACGTGGAGAAACCTAATTCAGACGTTAAACAACTTATGACCTTCTTTAAAGAATGATACATCTATACAAGCGATCAGTAATCAAAGTGAAAAACTACATTCTGGAATATACATGCATGCATAGAAACACAAACATGCATTGATGCATACAGAGTTATGCATTCACTCTTCAGTTATACATATATATATATATATATATATATATATATATATATATATATATATATATATATATACTATTATTATACATATAACATATGTTGCGGTCGGCATTGTATATATATGTATGTACACACCACACACAAACACACACACACACACACACACACACACAACACACCACACACATACACACACTCATATATATATATATATATATACATACGGAGGCACATGGCCTAGGGGTTAGAGCAACGGATTCGCTGTCTCTTCTGATCTAAGCATCTTAATATGATTTCAGTGGTGTAGAATTTATAATGTAATTATTTTTTTTCATTCCAGGTGCCATTATATTAAATATTTGCGAAGAGTACTCATGCCACACACAAGAAATTCAACTGAACTGTCAGATTTCCAAAGAGGTCGTATTGTTGGGCAATCTGATGCTGGTCTTAACCAGCGAAAAATTGGCCGAAAATCTTCAAATTCCTCTTGCCACTGTTAATAGAATTATAGTGCAATTCAAAAGCCAAGGAAAAGAATCAACAGATTCTTGTCCTGGCCGACCTGGGCCCTCAGAAAGGAAGCTAGAAGTTAGTCCAAGAGCGTGTGTTACATATCAGCATAAGCTTGGGTATTATGGACGAGCAGCTAGAAGAAAACCTCTCCTTCACCCAATTAATATCATGTACAGGAGATGTCAGAAAAATCCAGTTCATTTTGGGATAGAGTGATTTTCTCAAATGAATCCAGATTTGCATTATTTTCAGACAGCGGACGTGTTTGGGTCTGGTGGCTTCCCAATCAAGAATTTGATTTGAAACGATTCCAACCAACTGTGAAACATGCAGGTATCTCTGGAATGGTATGGGGAACTATCACCAGCAATGGTCGTTCTGAGCTGATCGAATGTGTTGGAACCATAAACTCTAAAAAATACATTGAAATACTTAAGCAGGAACCATTTCCGATGTATTCACACGATAACATAACGAAAAATTAGTTTTTATTCATGGAAGATGGGGATCCATGCTACACAGTGAAAAGTAATCAACAATGGTAAATTAAGTACTAGTTACGCACGACCCCAGTGCGTAACTGGTACTTAATTTATCGACCCCGAAAGGATGAAAGGCAAAGTCGACTTCGGCGGAATTTGAACTCACAACGTTACGGCAGGCGAAATACCGCTAAGCATTTCGCCCGGCGTGCTAACGTTTCTACCAGCTCACCGCCTACTATGTATGTGTATGTATGTATGTATGTATGTATGTATGTATGTATGTATGTATGTATGTATGTATGTATGTATGTCTGGATGAATGGATGGATGGATGGGTAGGTGGATGGATGGATGTACGAACTCGTGCTTGTATGTGTTTTAAAAATATATGAGTCTTTAAGTGAAAGGTATATTTATACGTCTATATATATGTGCGACCTTGTGTCTGTGAATTATGTGAATGGATCTATTTCTGTTCATGTGTACTTCCATACATGTGTAACGGACGTACAAAAGCGAGTGAATATACGTGCATGCAATTTATTCTTTTAAACCCCTAAACAGAAAACCTACGAATATAGCGTAGCCCCAAGGCACTGCGTCAGACATTAGGACAAGATACTGATTAGAAAAATAATTAAATTAAGGAAATTATGTTAATTAGCAGAATTATTTTTTTTATAAAAGGAGCATGTTTTCTCAAACTAGTTTTTAAAAATGTAAATATAAAATTGCATTTCAAATCTCATACTGTCTGTGTGTCTGTTATACACATACGCACCCGTATAGATATAGATATACTCTCACAATGCATATATATATATATATATATGTGTGTGTGTGTGTGTGTGTTTTTGTGTGCACATGCACGTATACATACACACAAGCATCTTAATGTATATTGCTGACGTCAGGCTTTATAAACATGTAAAAATGGTGATTCGGTGAATCTCGAGGCAGATAAAGCTGTAAATAATAGCAATGTATATATCTGAATCTCTGTCTCTCTGTCTCTGAGTCTATCTCTCTCTATATATATATACATCTATAACAACACTCTACAAGTGTATACGTTTATCTGTATACAGTTGTGTGTGTATTCTAATGCACGATTTAGTTATGAAACATCTGTAGTATCGCATAATATTGATGGTAATTTTGCAATATTATGTATTTTGTTTTATATAAAAATATACCTGCACATCTACATATATAAATGTGCGTATATATATATATATATAGTATCTTATATATATATATATATAATTATATATATATATAGATATATATATTCCAAGAATGTTAGAGGTTGTGAATCAACCAACTAGGGATAATATCTATCCAATACTGCTAGTAGAATATCCAATTATTAATACACAAGTGTTTTTTATTGCATTGCAATTACATTACCGAGTGTACTAAATGGGTGAAGGTAAAGAGATATTTTACCATTAATTTATAAAGCAATAAGAAAATGGAGGGGATCAAGAGGTGGTATTCACCAACTTTTAGACATTTTATTATGTCTATTTATTTATTTACTAAAATGACAATTACAAGAATATACATACATGTTTAACATATTATGCTTTACATATATAATATATAAAGATATCAATATATCATATATGTAAGCATAATATGTTATACATGGATGTATATTGTTAAAATTGTTATTTTAGTAATTAAATAATTAAGTTAACATAATATAATGTCTAAAAGTTGATCCCCTCCATTTTCTTATTGCTCTATACATACATAAATACATACATACATGCATACATACATACATACATACATACATACATACATACATACATACATACAAACATACATACATACATACACACATACATACATACATATACATAAACTTAGCGGTTTGGAAAAAGAGAGCGATAGAATAAATACCAGGCTTTAAAAAAGTCCTTAAAATGTCTTGGGGTCGATTTGTTCGACTAAAACCCATCAATGTGGTCCTCCAGCATGGCCACAGTCAAATGACTGAAACAAGAGAATAAAAAGATATATATTTGTACACACACACATTCACACACACATATATATATAATATAATATTTATATATATATATATATATATATATATATACACACACACACACATACATATGAACATATGTATTATTCAAGCTGCGAAAGAAGATGTATTTCTGCAAACGTACTGCACTTGTGAGAATCCAGTTCGAAATTTCCTCACCCAGAATATTTGAGACTGTACATACAATCATGCCAGCAAAATCACATGATGTAAAGACACAGTGACAAAACCCGAAGAGCTGGAATCTATGAAATTTTATGTTAACATGTAACATAGAGGTGACAGAATTATTATAATTTTATCTATTTTTTATAGCATTAATATGATATATTTATTTATTCCTCAAAATTCTATAGCAATGCATCTTCTAGTAAATACTATTATTTTTTTTGTTCGAAGACATATCGCTCTGTATTCAGATAATTTTTTTGTATTTTACTACAGAGAGGTGGGGGGGGGGGAGAAAGAGAGAGAGAGAGGAGGCACATGTATATATAATGAAAGAGACAGTTTCTCATTAAATCTGTCTATCAATCTATGTGTATATGTGTATATATATATGTATAGTATATATGTATGTATGTATGTATGTATTTATGTATGTATGTATGTATTATGTATGTATGTATGTATTTATTTATGTATGTATGTATGTATGTATGTATGACATATATATGTATGTATATATATAATATATATATATATATATATATATATAATATATATATAATATACATATATATAGTTAATCCAAACATGAAAACACAAAGAGAAAACACAACAATGCGAGGACGTGGAACAAGTATAGTGTTATTGGACGCTCAAGAAAGGAAAGAAAGAAGGAGGATTTAACGTTTCGAGCGGAGCTCTTCGTCAGAAACATTGGAAAAGGAAAGGTTCAAGGAAGGAAAGACGGAGGAAAAAAATCGCCAACGGTACACACGCGGTCACATTTTGAATGCATATATATATATATATATTATTTCCAATAATAATGCATATGACTTTTGATGTTTGCCGTGCTTTATCGTTTGTTGTCCTCTTTAACAATTATATATCCGCTGCATCGGATATATACCGTCTCGGCTATAATCTTGGAGCCCTTGTAATCTGTTACAGCACTGACCTAGCGTACCTTGACCTTTAGATCACCTGTGAACTAAACTCCCATATTTTGTATATACATATGTATGTATGTATATATGTATGTATACACATACACACACACACACATATATTTATAGCATGTAGAAGAGGTGTGTATAAAAGAACATGTTATTGCCAAAAGCATGTCATGCTCTTGGTAGCACATATATGTATGCGCGCACACATATACTATGCGTGCTGTGAGATATACATATATAAATATGTATGTTGTATATTATAATATATAGTATATATTATATATATATATATATATATATATATTATATATAATAATATATATACTACACAACACATATAGGTGTAGGAGTGGTTGTATGGCAAGCAGCTTGCTTACGAACCTCATGGTTCCGGGTTTAGTCCCACTGCGTGGCACCTTGGGCAAGTGTCTTCTACTATAGGCTCGGGCCGAGCAAAGCCTTGTGAGTGGATTTAGTAGACGGAAACTGAAAGAAGCCCATCGTATATATGTATATATATATATATGCATGTGCGTGTATATGTTTGTGTGTCGGTGTTTGTCCCCCCCAACATCACTTGACAACCGATGCTGGTATGCTTACGTGCCTGTAACTTAGCGGTTCAGCAAAGAAACCAATAGAATAAGTACTAGGCTTACAAAGAATAAGTCCTGGGCTCACTTTGCTCGACTAAAGGCGGTGCTCCAGCATGGCTACGGTCAAATGACCAAAACAAGTAAAAGAGTAAAAGATACATAGATGTATGCAAAATTATAGATGTGTGTAAAATCATATACACTATAATTAATTGAGGACAGTACATTCTGGAATATATTGTAAGCTCGACCTTTTCTTACTAAAAATCAATAATGTCCTTTTATTTTATGACTTTATGTTTTGCTCTATAATCAATATGTCTCTCTTTGCCCATCCATACTTCTAGTATTTAGGGTTTTAGACTGAACATTTTATTTCAATACTAGCACAGCTCAAGAACGAAAGTTTCGTATTTTAAACTGCAATAGTTTAAATCAAATATTCGCTTTAACAAGTAAATCTATAACCATATGACATCAACATGGTGACACAAATAGCAATTTGTTGCTAGATATATTCATTACTCATATGATGTTTCGCAACCGCGGGCAATAAATTGTATACATTAGTCGTTAGATGTCTCGGGGGCTTCCGTCTACGCATTTTTGTAGCACTCGTTTACATTTCTGTAGTCACGAGCATATTACTTCCGTTTCAGTTTGTTCTCCATTAGTTTATATTCAAATTTTCGATATTATACATGAGTAAATATCATACATAACTACACATACACTCACACACACGTCTATAATGTAAATACATAAAATAACCATAGATAAATATCTCACCTGGGGTACATTTTTTCAAGGCAGTGCTCCAGCATGGCCACAGACTATCTATCTATCTATCTATCTATTCTATCTATCTATCTATCTATCTATCTA
>NC_043010.1:53349653-53352153 GCF_006345805.1 Octopus sinensis | reverse complement strand
AGCAGACTAAAATGACACTTGTTTACTGGTCATGTTTCAAGAATCCTGCGAAGAATTCTTGCAGTTCCAAACAATACTGATTTTTGTAGGTGTTCCACCTTTCGATTTGTACTAATTTTTTTGAGCCATGCTGGTAGTTGAGTGCTGATACATCCAAGTGCACCAATTACTATTGGTATCGCGTCTACTCTCTTCATTGACCATAATTTTCGTAGGGGGTGATTTGGCAGAATTCACTAGCACGCCGGGAAAAATTCTTGGCAGCATTTCATTCGTCTTTAGGTCCTGAGTTCAAATACCACTGTGGTCGACTTTGCCTTTCATCCTTTCGGGGTCGTTAAATTAAGTACCAGTCAAATGTTGGGGTCGATGTGATCGACTTACCGCCTCCCCACAAATTCCAGACCTTGTACCTATAGTAGAAAGGATTATTATTATTATGATTATTATTATTATTATTATTATTATTATTATTATTATTATTAAGACGGTAAGCTGGCAGAATCGTTAGCACGCCGGGTAAAATGCTGAGCGATATTTCGTCCGTCTTTACCATCTGAGTTCGAATTTCGCGGAGGCCGACTTTTCCTTTCATCTTTTCGGGTTTGATAAAATGAGTACCAGTTGTGTGCTGCGGTCGAAGTAATCGACTTAAGCCCTCTCCCGAACTTGCTGGTCATGTGCCAAAATTTGAAACTAATTTTTCTGCAAAAATAAAAATGTAATAAAATTTCTATCATTGACTTCACTCAGTCATTGGATTACGTCCACGCCGAGACACTTCCATGAAGTGTTAAGTCGAAAAAAAATGGTCTCGAAACATACGTTCAAGTGTGGTATTTAAAAAGATATATTAGAATGTTTTCCTCATTCATTATGGATATAATTCTAATTAATCCAACATTGTTCGGATTGGTGCTCTAAGCATGTTAGATCCCATTTAACTATGCCTTTCAAGTGGACGGCATTTTAAGGAATGTTCCTCCGCAGGTATAATTTAACCGAAAATCAATGCTATTCTCAACAAACCAGTTTTTAACACTTGTGGTGAACAGTTCCCGGGCGAAATGTTTAGCGTATTTCGTCTGCCGTTACGTTGAGTTCAAATTCCGTCGAGGTCGACTTTGCCTTTCATCTTTTCGGGGTCGATTAAATAAGTACCAGTTAAGCACTGGGGTCGATGTAATCGATTATATCGACCTCGGCGGAATTTGAACTCAGAACGTAAAGACATACGAAATACTGCTTAGCATTTCGTCCGGCGTTCTAACGATTCTGTCACCTTGTCGCCTTAGAATCAGTAAAAATATTGATGAGAGACATTGAGAAGGGAGTAAAAAAAATGCCAATCAGTTTTGATGATATTTGATAAAGTCGTTACTTAATTGGTTTGAAGCATTGAATTATCTGTCAATGATACAAATGTTTGAAAAAAATCTTATCAGTAATACATGTGAGAAATTAGGCAAAATATGTGATATCAATAAATAAGAATAAAGATAAAAACATTTTATTTCCTTACGTAAGTTGTTTTTTTCTATATGATCCTATAATATTTCATGAGAGTTTCTTCTTTTCAAATATATATACAAAAAAAAAAAAAATTAAAGAGTTCGAAAAAATGTTTTGCTACCGGCAGGGCCAACATCGTCAATGATAACAGTAATGAAAACATTAACAATATCATTTTCACTGTCGTATTCCGTACACTGTACAATTTTCTCCGAACATTTCAGCCCATTTCAACCCCAGTATAATTTTATTGCCGACTTTATCTTCAATAATAATAATAATAATAAAATAATCTTACAAAACACGAGAAGGCGGCAATGGATGTTTGTGTTAAGGGACTACATAAGTGATAAAAATTCAAATTCGGAGAAAACTTGGCTGTTATAATCTACTATAACTACTATGGAAATACCAAATGTCTGTCTAACTACCACTCTCTTTCTCTCTCTCTCTATCGATTATTTTATCTATCTATCTATCTATCTATCTATCTATCTATCTATCTGCTTAACCATCAATCTACTTATGTTTTATCTATCTATCTATCTATCTATCTATCTATCTATCTATCTATCTATCTATCTACCTACCTACCTACCTACCTACCTACCTACCTACCTACCTACCTATCTATCTATCTATCTATCTATCTATCTATCTATCTATCTATCTATCTGTTTGCCTACTTATCTGCCCCCTCTATCTCACTCTCTCACTCTCTCTCTCTCTGTCGCTGTCTCTCTCTTTCTCTGTCTTACTGTTTATCACCATAAAAAATAATAACATTTAAATATCCGTTTATCCCACGTACAGGAGCAATAAACATAGTCATTTTTCTATTTTATTTCCTTATTTTTATTCTCTCTCTCACATGAGTACACTTTGTTTTAGCACGTTTCGCTTTGTTTAAAAGTATAAGCTTATATTCACCGTTCAATCCTGGTTGAATCAAGCAAATAGTAAATTTAGTTGTTGAACTACCAAAGCG
>NC_043010.1:53341604-53349553 GCF_006345805.1 Octopus sinensis | reverse complement strand
GACTAGTGGTATTATTTTTTCGATCTGACCCATATCTAATGGAATTATCTTTATCATTGCTCTTAGCTAATAAAAGATACCCGTTGCATTATAAACATGTTTGCATCTCGTTGACACACCGATAATTATCCTTAGGAAAATTTGTTTACACCCATTCATACTTATAGGAGATATGCTGCTTATATAAACTCATCAATTTAGTGAGGCTTATACCACGTATCATACAAAACTATAGGAATAAAACTTTGATTAGATTTAAGCTTTTTCTTCGATGTAACATGACTTTTTCAAGCACACATTTCTCTTTACTCTCGTTATTAGATGAAGTTAGAGATTCACTGATAGAATACAGTAGCAACATGTATGCACGGTATATTTAATTTCATAAATTTTCACTGTCATATAATTTGTGCAAGCTTTCGTAAATACTTTTGAAATTAGATTTGTGCTTGTACAACTATTAGCATTCTTCCTATGTTTTACAGACTACACCTGGTCAGGTGGAATGGATTTTATGCATGTTTGTACATTGCTACAACACTGGCACACAACATTGTCACTCTTCCACATAAAGCACATGAACTGGTTTTGTTATATTATCAGCCATCATTAGAATACCGCTTTCATTCCATAATAAGGTTGTTAATATGATTAGGTAAATGTTACAATAGGAGAACGTCGCCACAGCTATACCAAGGGAAAATTCTATTGTACTTATTCAACCACAGTAACTGAAAACCAATAGGTATTTTCTTTTAGATAAATCAAATAAATAAATTACTATGCCGCACAAAATTTTTTGTAACCTTTTTGGCAATGCAGGCAGTAAATTAAATAGGATGGTATAGCTTTGTTAGGCTATATGCAAACTAGTGGAGAAGAGAATACATTTATCAAAAGTTTTTACTTTACGAACATCAGGGTTTAAGTTGCCAGTTATTTCTGTTTAGTTCATTCGGATTCGTCTAATACTCACTATTGACATTCTTTTGTTTTTCTTCTCCTACCTGAAGTCCCTTTTGTTTTGCTGCTGACCAACTTCCTAGCTAGTCCACAGCGAAGTTTCTGTCTATAGTTCGTCTGTCACGAATCCTGCCCTACAATGGCATGGATTGTAAGATAGGGTATTAAAGAATCGAAGGAAGTCTATCTTTAATAAAATGCTAATGTTCGTGCCCGAGGATTTCCCATCACAAGGGCCAGTCCTTGCTGCGGTGTGGCCGCTTGTTTGCTTCAATGACCTCATGGTTTCCGCCAGTGTAGCTTAAGCTACTGACGTGTCTCTCATGTTGGGCGACTCAAAGGATAAAGGCCCATTCTCCGAGGAACAGACGGTTTTGCGAAGAGCTTACGAAATCATCAATGAAAATTCAAAACCAAAAAACCCCGAAGGACGACAGATAAGAATCCCGAACAGTGAAAAATCGAAGATGGTCTATATTCAGATCAATACTTCCGAAAATAAAATGTTGTCTATACTGTCCGTCGTTCTGAAAACAATGATTTAACTTCAATAATTACCGTATGTCATGGTATATAATACAGTGCTTTTTTTCTCAAAATAAAATGTCTCAAAATTCACTCCGGATCCTATAAGTGAATCTGAGCCTCTCATATGCTAATCTTATCCTTTACGTTCCAGTTTCCCTGAGTATGCCCTGCTGAGATTGGGTGTGTGTCTAAAACGCCCATATGTCTTTCATGCCATCAAATATTTCCTATTCAAGTTCTTAGGTAACAATGTCGCAGAAATACTAGACATCTTGGGGTATGAATAACCAATCCTTCAATTTGATAAACATTAAACCGATAAAGAATAAAAAAGCACACTGACAATCCATGTTTGTATATGCTTAGAGATAAACTAATCAAGCATTAATTAACTTAACCCACAATTATGATGTCGGGGTGGAAATTTACTCCGCCATCTCTTCAGGTATCCGGCCACCGATATATATATTAATAATAAATAATATTCAACAACCGTCTACATCTTTCACTGCCTTAAACCTGATAAAGTGTCCGCTAAATAATTCATATATTTCGAACTCTACAGATTATTAAACAAAAAATACTTATAACTGATAAACTGGGTGAACTGGAAATCAATTTAAAAAAAGGTTCAATCAACATCTATATTCTTTGAGATACCTAATATATCTTCGAACACAGATTAATCAAAATACACATGACCTTTGAAAAATTTCAGAATGGTCAGAAAATGTGTTGTGAATACAGTAGAATACACTAAACTCTACAAATAGAATGACTACAACTGTAAACTTTACTTCTCATGTGAAACGAATATTTTGCTTTAGAAATATTTCATCTTGGACAAACTTTCATAATGTATTCATATGTATTTTGGTAACGAATATAATTTTGTTCTTGACATATTTTTAATTATTTAACAACAGAAAAATGTCTAGTGGCATAATGCAATCATGAACGTTCTAAAAATAATAAAGATAATTCTTTAGCAAATGGAAATGAAAATATCGGTAGATGTTCGGAACAAAAGAGAGCGAAGTATTGGCTGTGTGGTTTAGGAAGGACGCACTGCTACCAGGTGGTTCCGAGTTCTGTAGAGTTCGAAATATATGAATTATTTAGCGGACACTTTATCAGGTTTAAGGCAGTGAAAGATGTAGACGGTTGTTGAATATTATTTATTATTAATATATATATCAGTGGCCGGATACCTGAAGAGATGGCGGCGTAGATTTCCACCCCGACATCATAATTGTGGTTTAAGTTAATTAATGTTTGATTAGTTTATCTCTAAGCATATACAAACATGGATTGTCAGTGTGCTTTTTATTCTTTATCGGTTTAATGTTTATCAAATTGTCTCCCGTCTATCAAATTCATTTACAATGGCTTGTAAGTGAATTTGATAGATGCACTGTCTGTCTGTCTGCCTGTCTGTCTGCCTGTCTGTCTGTATATATGTACATATATATTATTCTCACATACAAACACTCACGCAGGCGAAATGGTTCTGAGATTACCAATCCTTTATTATCTCACCTTTGAACCTCTTTTGTCAAAATTTTCCCCCATTCAGTCGCCAAGCTTGAGTGCTAACTCCACAAGTTTTTTTCTATTCTCTCTCTGTTTATTTTTTCTTATTCTTTACTGTTGAAGAGCGTAGACTCGAAATGTAGAAGACTTCTTCACTTTCCCGGGAGTCAAACTAATACACTTGCTTGTTGTTCATACACCTGCCTTCGCCTCTCGTTTTTATATAAATTTCAACTATATATACATGTCTATACATACATTCATATATATATAATATATATATATATACTAGTTTAAAAGCCACCCGAAAGGGCAGCTTTTAAGCTAGTATATAGCTTTTAAGCAACTGACCCCGAATTGGGAGATCTGCAAACGGAAATCTGATTTGTTTTGGAGAATTTGTTGCAATTCTTAGCAGTATTTCACCCATCGCTAAGTTCTGAGTTCAAATTCTGCCGAGGTTCACTTTGCCTTTCATCCTTTCAGGGTCGATAATTATCAGTGAAACACTTCCCATAAAATTTCAAACCTTGTGACTATAATAGAAAGGATTATTATTATTATAAATAGGCGATGTGGCAGAATCATTAGCACGCCTTTACTGAGTTCAAGTTCCGTCGAAGTCAACTTTACCTTTTATCCTTTTGCAGTCATTGAAAGAATTAGCAGGTGCTGACCCCTTCTCAAAACTTCAGACGTTATGTCTATAGTAAAGAGGATTGTTATTTTGCTCTAGATCAAGTCTGATGAAGTCGATTCGTGAGAGAAAGCATTTCAGTACCGACGTATATATATATATATATATATATATATATATATATATATATATATATATATATATATATATTACCTTTTACTATTTTACTTGTTTCAGTCATTTGACTGCGGCCATGCTGGAGCACCGCCTTTAGTCGAGCAAATCGACCACGGGACTTATTCTTTGTAAGCCCAGTACTTATTCTATCGGTCTCTTTTGCCGAACCGCTAAGTGACGGGGACGTAAACACACCAGCATCGGTTGTCAAGCAATGCTAGGGAGACAAACACAGACACACAAACACATACACTCACATACATATATATACATATATACGACAGGCTTCTTTCAGTTTCTGTCTACCAAATCCACTCACAAGGCATTGGTCGGCCCTGGGCTATAGCAGAAGACACTTGCCCAAGATGCCACGCGGTGGGACTGAACCCGGAACCATGTGGTTGGTTAGCAAGCTACTTACCACACAGCTTGTACATATATATACATATATATCATATACATCTGTTAAGAGGTAGCTGGTTGAGTTGAACGTACAAAACCTAAAGTGATGCAATAAAAAAAATGCATTGTATCGTCTATCAACCCCTGCATGTTGGAATATCAAAGTCGATCTCGACAAAATTTGAACACTGATCCTAAAAAAGAACAGAGAGTGCAACACATTTTCTCCTCTACCGCTTTTCCAATTGAGAGACCGACCACCTTTATAATGAGAGGTTTTTGCTATTCTCAACAGATAATGATATATTGATGAACGTAAATACCATGATTCAATTCTTGTGACAAAATACATGCTACAATGGCAACGGTGTTTTGTTTTTCTTTTTTTTTAATTTCTTTCTGTTGAGAAGTCTTATTGAAAAGAAACATCTCTATTGTGTGTTGGCCTTTGCACGTGTACACAAACACACACAAGTAGACCTACACCCAACCATGCACAAACACATTCACAAATTTCTACATACACGCGTATACACACACAGAGATATACACACAAATACGAAAATATACGCGTTTACATTATAAGGACCCACTTAAATAACACACTATGTTACACACATATTCGGACACCAGCACATACTGTCATGCATTAAAAGACTTATATATATATATATATATTATATATATATATATATATACATGCACACACACACCCAGAGACACATACACACACATACACACACATACACAAACACACGCGTACCAAAACAGTCACATATACGTGAATTTATATACAAGCGTACACTGATCCAAATTATCTGACACAGTCGTCATTGAAACATACAAACGTAAAGGCATACAGAAGTGGAGGCAGTGGCGTATACACAAACGGACATGCGCATCCCCTCGCGCTGCCACGAGCACTCTTACAGAGTCATAGGCAGCTATATATATAGGGAGAGTTTACGAAAAAAACAAAAGACGAAGACAGGTGGTGTACAAAACAAACAGATGTAGTAGTATAACGCTCAGGAATAGAAAAAGTCTTTTACGTTTCAAGCCTACGCTCTTCTACAGAAAGGGACACAGAAAAAACAAGGAGAGAGAAAAAATGTGCGTAGTGGCTAATGATCTATCATGGCGACTGATACATATGTATATATAATTTGGGAAAACAAATTTCCAAATCAATCAGTTGTAACCCTACAGCGTTATATGCATCCACACATCGTACTTTCGGATCTTATTTATCGCATACTTATACATTTGTGAAGGCGCATGGCTCAGTGTTTAGGGCATCGGGCTTATGATCGTAAGGTTGTGAGTTCGATTCCCGGACCGGTCTGCGTGGTGTGTTCTTGAACAAGAGACTTTATTTCACGTCGCTCCAGTTAACTCAGCTGTAGAAATGAAATGCGACATCACTGGTCTCAAGCTGTATAGGTCTTTGCCTTTGACTTTCCCTTGGAGAAGATCAGTGGTGTAGAGAGGATGGCTGGTATGCATGGGCGACTGCTGGTCTTCCATAAACAACCTTGCCCGGACTTGTACCTCGGTGGGGGGTAACTTTCTAGATGCAATCCCATGGTCATTCATGACCGAGGAGTGTCTCCCATTTATATATTCATCTATAAATATACAAAGTATCTGATAAAAGTCAATATTCAATTTTGGGGGATTAATCGATATGCGGGTATTCTATTTCAGATACTACAAAAATAATCTAATGCGTATATCTGATAATAAACTCATGATATCAGTTTTCACATCACGAAATAATACTTAAAAGATATAAAACAAAATTTCCAGCTGGGTATATAATGTACTTCACTAATTATGTCATGCTTTAATTAATACTTATGTTTATTAAATATGAAGGAACTGCATATTTAATAAATATAAGTATTAACTAAAGTATGATATAATTAATGAAGTATATTATATACCCCGATGGTAATTTTGGTTATATCCTTTAAGTATTATTTCGTGATGTGCAAACTGATATCATTAGGTTAGTTTTGTAGTATCTGAAATAGAATACCCGCATATCGATTAATCTCCCAAAATTAAGTATATATCTATCTATCTATCTATCTATCTATCTATCTATCTATCTATCTATCTATCTATCTATCTATCTATCTATCTATCTATCTATCTATCTATCTATATATATATAGCAATAAGAAAATGGAGGGGATCAATATGTGCTTCATCAACTTTTAGACATTATATTATGTCAACTAATTTATTTACTAAAATGGCAATTATAATAATATACATACATGTATAACATATTATGCTTTACATATAAAATATATTAAAATATAATATACAGGAATATAAAGGAATATAAATTGGGAAATTTTTTTTCCCAATTTATATTCCTGTATGTTATATTTTAACAATTTATATTCCAGTATGATATATTTTAATAATTACTGGTATCTTTATATATTAATATATTTTATATGTAAAGCTTAATTGTTATACATGTATGTATATTATTGTAATTGCTATTTTCAACACTCCTACCGATATCGAATCTCAGCAACTAATGTAGTATGAGTTCATAATACCATCACTATTTGCTCAATTATGAAGAGCCCCGACAATTAGAAACCGGTTGATTATATAAACATTTTGTCGCGTAAATACTTTTGTCCAGCATAAGAATTCCAGTCCATTTCCCCATTTTATTTCCCGTATAATTCACCGTGTGAATTTTTTTCTAATTATATATATATATTTATAAGTGGGGAGGGGGCGGCTTAGTGGTGAGGCTGTCAGCATCATGATCGTAAGATTGTGGTTTCGATTCCTGAACTGGGAGACGCATTGTGTTCTTGAGCACAACACTTCATTTCACGTTGCTCCACTCCACTCAGCTGGTAAAAAGGAGTAACCCTGCGATGGACTGGCGTCCCGTCCAGCTGGGAAACACATACGCCATTGAAACCGGGACACCGGGCCCATGAGCCTGGCTAGGCTTTAAAAGGGCGCATTAAAAAAATATATATGTATATATGTATATGCATATATATATATGAGTGTGTGTGTGTGTCAGTTTGTATGTATGCATGTGTATACTATAGCATATATATATGTATATATATTTTAATATATATATATATATAATATATATATATATATATATTATATATATAGATAGATAGATAGATAGATAGATAGATAGATGTATACATACATACATACCGACACACACCGCGTGCGAACACACACACACATATATACCTACACGAGGTGCTTCAGCGCAGTTTCCACCAAACAATTTTACTCACAAAGCATTGGTCAACCCAGAGATATAGGTCATATAAAATCCTTGCCAGAGATGATGTGCAGTGGGGAACCGAACACGAAACTACATGTTTGCAAAGCAGGTTTGTTAACCACACGGCCTAAAGCATAACGTACATGAGCATTCAAAATGAATAACAAGCACATCAATGATTTATAACAAGATATATCATAACAACTGCATCAACAACAAAAAAAAAACAACCACCACAGCAACAACAACAACAACAGCATTTGCAGAAATAGAGAACATAGACAATTTCAATAAACAAAGCAAAACACTGATAGACACCATTTTCTGTTTGTGACAGGAGAAAATATGATACGATGCTTAGGTAAATTTCTGTGGTTTCCTAGCATGTAATTGAATTAACATGTATTTAAGATACAC
>NC_043010.1:53326604-53339104 GCF_006345805.1 Octopus sinensis | reverse complement strand
CTCAACTTTTGACAACAAATATTAATTTGTTCACGTTGGAGTAACCGAGTGGTTCGGCAAAAAGATAACGATGGAATAAATACCTGACTTTAATAAATGAAAAATACTAGGGTCAATTTCTTCGACTAAACAAGTAAATAAGAGATGAAAAAAGCACAAAAGTTTAGAAAAAGAACTAATTAAATTTGTAAATATTTCGGATGCATTTTGGTTAATGAGATTACCATCTCTAGATTCTTAACTTAATTAGAAAGCATTACATACATGCATACATATATGTATGTATGTATGTATGTATGTATGTATGTATGTATGTATGTATGTATGTATGTATGTATGTATGTATGTATGTATGTATGTATTTATGTATGTATATATGTATGTATGTATTTATGTATATATGTATGTATGTATTTATGTATGTATGTATGTATATATATATACATATATGTATATATATGCATATATATATGTATATTTATATGTGTGTGTACATATATATATATATATATATATATATATATATATATATATATATGCACATGCATATATGTATATATGTATATATATGCATATATATGTATATATATATGTGTACACACACACACACACACACCACACACACACACACATATATATATATATATATATATTATATATATATATAAAGTCACCTAATCTTTGTATGTAGGATGTGTGTGTGTGAGTAGGTAGGAGGCATGTAAGCGTGTATATATATATATATATTATATATATATATATATACACACACGCTTATATGCCTCCTACCTACTAACACACACATCCTACCTACACATACACACACATATGTATGTAGCTGTGCTCAGTTCTATCAGCGATCGTTATCAAGTGTCTTATGCATGGATTTGAAATTTAAAAAAATATGTTTGAGATAAGTCGTTATTCATAAGATTAACATTTTTCTCTGTTAATCTTGTATATTACAGCGTGCAGGATCTACGCATATTTAGTTACACGAAGACATATAAAGATTATGAATTAGACGTATAGTGCATATATAAATGTTTTAAATATACGCTCGAATGAAGAGGTTAATCGTTTCCCTAAATTATAATCATAATTAAAAAAGGCGGCGAGCTGGTAGAATCGTTAGCACGCCGGGCGAAATGCGTAGCCGTATTTCGTCTGCCGCTACGTCCTGGGTTCAAATTCCGCCTTTCATCCTCTCGGGGTCGATAAATTAAGTACCAGTTGCGCATTGGGGTCGATATAACCGACTTAATCCGTTTGTCTGTCCTTGTTTGTCCCCTCTGTGTTTAGCCCCTTGTGGGTAGTAAAGAAATATATAATCATAATTAAAACTGATACACGAGGAAAACTACGAAGATCATTTTACAATATTAATAACTAATTTGAAGGTGGAGAGACGGGAGAATCGTTAGCACGCCGGACGAAATACTTAACGGCACTTCATCCGTCATGACGTTTTTGTTTGAAATTCCGCTGAGACAGGCTTCTCTTTTCAGAGTACCAGTTGAATAATGGGGTCAATGTAATTGACTTACTACCTCTTCGAAACTTATTGGCCTTGTGCCAACTTTGCAAATCAATTATATTCGTTTCTACTCTAGGCATAAGGCCCGAAATTTTGGGGAAGGCGGGCAGGGGATTAGATCGACCCCAGTACGCAGCCGGCGTGCTAACGTTTCTTATTTCTTTATTGCCCACAAGGGGCTACACACAGAGGGGACAAACAAGGACAGACAAAGAGATCAAGTCGATTACATCGACACCAGTACACAACTGGTACTTAATTTACTAATTTTAGTAATGGCTGAATGGCGCTTCCATCCTCCGCGTAAGTGGACGCCTTTTTATGAATATATGAATATACATAAATATATGGCAATAATAAATCTCTGAACGAGATGTAAACAGTAACTGCACGACAATGTAAGGTATACTAGCCATCTCAATATGGCTAACCACTAAGGGTGGGTGTTACTGTAGCTTGTAGCCCCAGGAGATCATCTTCTCCAGCTGGCTTTAGGCACACTTTCTGTGCCCTTATGGTATTTGCAAAGGGAGGTCATCCCTCCGTCTTCAACCTAAGTGACACACACGGACTGCAGTTTCTAGGTATTTGCCTGTCTTCAGCGTACGGCAGTCACCGGTTGTCGATGAAGGGAGTCCCAATGCAAATCCTTATATCGTTTTTTCCAGTAACTTTTCGTCACTGATCTCGAAAAATTGTATGCAAGCAATAATAAATCTCTGAACGAGATGTAAACAGTAACTGCACGACATAAATATATGCTTTTGAATATAAGATATGTGTGAGGAAAGCAGCCCTCAACTTACATGCGAGCACAAATATACAAAGACACGTACGTACACATGCGTATATATCGGTAAATTTATGAATGCAGAGAGAGAAGAAAGAGAGACTGAGAGACGGATAAATAGAGGGAGAAAGAGAAAGAATGACAGGAAGGAGAAAAACTGGAAAGGAAATGTAAATATCGGTCGAAGCAGAGAAATATGAATTGGGTAAGAAAAAAACTGGGAATGGAAATG
Organism: Octopus sinensis; assembly: GCF_006345805.1. NCBI lineage: Eukaryota > Metazoa > Mollusca > Cephalopoda > Octopoda > Octopodidae > Octopus > Octopus sinensis. The sequence continues at coordinate 53,336,545 of NC_043010.1, read as the reverse complement.
GGGGAAGAGACGAAGAAAAAGAAGAGGACAATTAATTAAAGAATGACTGTACGTGTGAGAGAGGGATAGGTAGAGAGGGAATGACGGAGAGACGGTGAGGATTAGAAAGCAGTGAAGGAAAAAATAAAAGTTGAGTATCACTTATGGAAGAGAGGGGGGAGAGAAAGTCAGAGAGAGGAGAAAGAAGAGAGAGAGAGAGAGAGAGAGACAAAGACAAACACAAAAAGAAAGAGAAAATAGAGAAAGATAGAGAGAGACTGACGGAGAGTCGGAGAGGATTAGAAAGGAGTGAAGGAAAAAATAAAAGTTGAGTATCATTTATGGAAGAGAGAGGAGAGAGGGAGAGAGAGAAAGTGAGAGAGAGAAGGAGAGAGCACAGAGAGAAAGAAAGACGGAGAGAGAGAGAGAGGGAGAGAGAATAGTGAGAAAGAAAGACAGAGAGAGAGAGACAAAAGCAAACACAAAAAGAATGAGAAAACAGGGAGAGATAGAGAGAGACTGAAAGAGGGAAAAGACAAAAGAATGAATGATAAAGGCAAGGGGGATAACTGATATGAGAAATATTAACAGTAACGAAGAGAGAGGGAGAGATATATTGGTGAAAAAGAAAGTGAGGGTACAGGGAGGTACAGGGAGAGAGAGAGAGAGAGTGAAAGAATGAGAGGGAGGAGAGAAAGAGAGAAGGAGATATAAAGAAATAGTGAGCAAGAAATTAAATGTGTCAAATCTCATTCCATATTTTAAGTAGACAGAAGAGGATATCTTTAAATAACCTTACCGTCTGCTTTCATTGATTTTTCTTCCTTTGACGTGTCACAGTTTAAACACGTTAACGAAATGGTGAATATTAGCAGCCATTTTGAACATACATATACATATATATATGTTGTGTTGTAAATAAATACATTTACATAATTATGTTTAGTGAAAATTCACTTAGTTCTGTGCATATGTATGTGATATACAAGCTACAAGCACGCACACACATACATACACACACGCGTACATGTATATATATATATATATATATATATATATATACATATATACAAAATGGGATAAGAACGCAAAACATCCAGACAGTTAGGTGATACAAGAAAGGGACAACAAAAAATCCAGATAGACGATACAAAGAAAACAAGGACGGGTCATTTGGAGTTTTCTTTCCTCAGTCGAGGTCCAGATTATCTTTGCAATTTCGACTGGTTATAATCGCTCCCAGAACCACACTAACAACTTAGGAAGGAAATTAAGGATTTCTCGGTTTTCTGTGAATCAATTTTTATGAAACTTTCCCCAGCTGGTTTGCACACAAGGGCATCACCATTGTTGTTTTCATTATTCTGATTAGCGTCCTTTCATTTTTTTATTTCAGATTCTTTAGTTTTGGGATGAACCATGCTAATAGCTTTTGAATGAAAATTGCCCATCTAGACATTGTTTTTCAGAAAATGAAGGGTAATTATACATATTAAGCATACATTGAATATATATTTAACAGAAAACCATAACAATATTATAACGTTTTTGACATAATGAACTATTTAGCCACATTACCGCCATTTCGACGGATAACTTCAAAAACCCTATTAGTCATGGAATCTGTCAATTGCGTAATAGTAGAATGTTGAACTGCCTCTACTGTAGCTTTGATGGTCGCCCATCATTTTCGTTGCGTCTTGCAACCTTTTAAATAGTCTTGACTCTTGAGTCAAGACTATTGAAAATGTTGCAAGACGCAACAAAAATTTTAAGAAAATAAAAATAAGAAATAAGTGGAAATTTTACCGGCGAGTGTGTTAAATTATAAGGCACAAAAAGAAACTGACTCTTCACAGACACAACAAAATATGCTTCAACACACGAACTCACATAAAGAATCTAAGAATCTTGCAAACCAAATCCCAAAACGATATACATATATATATATTATGGCTGCCAACTCGGGTTTAAGTATTGTCATCGCCTGATCGAAATTCCCACACATGCGAAGGATATGACCAACAATTTTTGTGATAGGTTTCACTGTGCTTTCACAACTATGGTTGTGGATGCTGATTTTGTTATAGTGGGGAAAGGATTTGCACAAATCCAATCCCCTACTACCCGCGCCCCCACGCACCCGTGAATCCCCCATTGCCCCTGCACCCCGACGCACTCGTACACTCCACCCCACACGAACACACATATTTATATACGAGGTTGTGCTGAAAAGTTTTCCTGGCTTTGGGTAAAAGAAAATACAGGAGGATCAGTTAATTATGATTTTATTCAACATATTCCCCTCTCAGATTCACACACTTACTGCTGTGGCCCCTTCATTTTTTCTTGAAATCCTTGAAAAAAAAAACTCAGAAGGTTGAGCCTTAAGCCAGACCTTTCGCAAGACACTTAAAATCAAGAACGTTTCAACACCTCCTTCTGTTTATACACACTCACATCAAAACACCGATTCGTCAATGGGTTTCGTGAATCCGTCGTACTCATCGATACTTTGGTAATTTTTATGCAGCAAAAACGACGACCTATAACATGTCCTTAAAACGACACAAAATCCGCCATTTAAAACAAACACAAAAAACAATTGCAGTGCTTTATTCGTATAAATACATTTTTGCCGTGACGCATTTGAATTTATGGTAATGTCTTCTGATTTAGGCAGAAAGCCAATAATTTTGGAGCGAGAAGTCGGTCAATTCCATTAATTGACGTACTTGAATGTAACATTATTGTATCAATCTCGAATAGAAGTCAGATTTGATTTAGACGGGATTTGAATGTGGCGAATCATTAAAAATACCGCAGGCGTGGATCTGTGCCAAGAAGTTTGCTTTCCAACCACATGGTTCTTGGTTCAATCCTACTGCACAGCAACTTGAACACTTGTCTTCTACTATAGCTTCAGGCCAATAGAACACTTGCGAGTGGGTTTGGTAGACGGGGACTGAAAGAAGCCTGTCATAAACACACACAAACACACACACACACACATACACATACACGCACACACACACGCACACACACACACACACACACACACACACACACACACACACACACACACACACACACACACACACACACACACACACACACACACACACACAATAAAAGGATAACATTTTTCGAAAAAAATTTTATCAGTGGCCAGCATATGAAAAATATATTTTCAGGTGAAAATTATAAATTATAAATATGGGCAAAAGAAAAAATTTCTTTGCCTTTTAAGGTGAAAATTATAAATACAATTATAAATAAGGGCAAAATAAAAACAAATTGCCAATATGCTGAAAAATAGACGCTAAATCGTCTAACCACATACAATATTTTCACTATAATTGCACTCATATGCTGGCCACTAACAAAAGGTTTTCGAAAATTTTTAGCCTTATATTAGAAGTAAATATTTTAACATTCACTACGGGACTGGCAACCACTGTACGTGTGTCGCCTGACCGGCTACACGTGTGTCGAGGCTGGCTACTGAATTTCTATTTTGATATATCTGGGTACTTATATGTACACATGACTTTGTGTCTGTTTTTCTCTGGGCATGTGTAAGTATTGTATTTACTTTCATAGGGTTCCTCGCTGGTGAAGGAAGAATCCTTTTGGATTAATCCAGAAATCGGAACCGATACGAGTATAGATAAGTGTTTATGAATTTCTGTTGGCTTGCTTTTCTCGTTTCGACATTCAGTGTAATTATAGTAAAAGTACTGTATGTAGTTAGACGATTTAGCATCTATTTTTCAACATATTGGCAAAGAAATTTTTGTTTTGTCCTTATATATATATATATATATATATATATGTGTGTGTGTGTGTGGTGTGTGTGTGTATGAATGTATGTATGTATGTATGTATGTATGTATGTATGTATGTATGTATGTATGTATGTATGTATGTATATATCGTGTTGGTGTGTGGGTGGGTGTATGTGTTTATGTGTGTATGTTTGTATCTGTGTTTGGATTTATTTGTTCGACTAAAAATTATTTTAGGCGCTACACCAGCTTGGCTGAAGTTTAATGTCTGAAGCAAGTAAAAAAATAAATAAATAAATAAACAGAAAGCATTTTTCCGATGCTTTATCTTTCCGACTTCTTTGAAATTTTGATAATAATAAACGAGAATGAAAGTATGTATCTCGATAATACTAAAACTCTAGAGATGTTTGTGTGTACCCGAAATAGCTCAGAAATAGTATATTATATATTAATTTTGTTTCTGTGCATATTTATTTTCCTACTTACCTTCGGCAGGGCAATACAAATTTTTGTGATATTTGGACCTCTATTTAAACGCAATCTTCGTTTCTTATTTCGATATAAAAAAGGACATGGCTTCCGCGACGTCAACCATATACACGCATACAGAATACACAAACATATAATAAATGTCATGGCTGTCAATCAGCACAAACACACGTCCGTAATCTGTGACATATACACACAGTCTTCGCGCTCTCTATGAAAAAAAAAGAAAACGCCGACTGTTTGACGTACACAATATTTTAATCATTTAGAAATATTTTTAACTGAATGTGATATAATCAGCCTGAGTTCGTTAATTTCCGTAATTTTTAAATTTATTTATTTACATTTGTTTTAACGTGAAAGATAGGAGAAAGTGAAAGTTGTATGTTCGTGTATATGAAATGGACATGTGTGTGTGTGAAAGAGAGAGAGAGAGAGAGAGAGAGAGAGAGAGAGATGAAAGAGAGAGAGAGAGAGATGAAAGAGAGAGAGAGAGAGAGATGGAAGAGATAGTGAGAGAGATGGAAGAGATAGTGAGAGAAGGGGTGTGTTGTACATACATCAATACATATGCGTACATCTTTGGTCTTCTTTGTGTGCATGTGTGTGTGAGAAAGAGAGAGTGTGTGTGTGTTGTTCTCATGTGTGTGTAGTAGTATTTTCTTTCCTTCTCTCGCCCTCACATACACACACATCCATTTCACATACACGTTCATACGTCTTACTCTGGCTTTTCTCTTTCACTTTAAAACAAAAATAACAGGTGATTTTCAGTATAAAAATTGTTTTAAAAAACCCCTATTATGAACTACTATTATTTTTTATAACTTATTTTCAAATTTCTGATTTTTAATGAATAATAAAGAAAATGAATTTTTGAAAGTGCAAAAAATATTTTGTGTTATTTAAAATTTTTAATAGAAGTAACAAGTAACAAATTGAAGTAATAACTTATAATAAATTTTTAGTTTTAATAAAAAACTAATATTTTCTAAATCAAAATATTTTATTTGAAATTTTATCCTTAGCTGTAATATTTTAAGTAAAAATTTTTCTTGTTCTGTACTTTACCAGCTGTAATGAGTTGTCCTGAACTGTAATTCCCCAGGTTTATAATGTTAAGGATTTTGTTTGTCTCGCTTGCATTTTCACATGTAAACCATGTTTTTTTTCCCGGCTATGCTAATTAATAATGTGTCAACTGTGTCAATTAGCTGTGTCGTTGATAATTTTTTTCCTTACCTCAATGAGCCAGTGGCATATATAAAAGTCCCCTTTTACAACTATATTCATAAAAAGTATAGAACTATATTATCACCCTCAAATTTGAGAAACTCTCATAACTTTTTCTTTTAAAATTTCATTGCATAAAAGTGATACCATGGAATTCCTCGATTTGAGCTCTATCATTTAAGCTTAATTAAAATATAGTTTGTTTTTAAAATAAAAGAAGTTAATTATACTTAAATCCAATTTTATGCCTTATAGTTTTCATATTTTACCTCATAACTTTTTTGATACGAATTTTTGCTGCATGGGACCAAAACTATAAAATTATTCATGCTTTCTTCTGTCATCGAAGCTTTTAAAAGGAGAAAGCTATTTAGATCTAAGCTTGATTGGTGGCGTTGCTTACTCTCCTATAACGTTGTTACAAATTTTGATGTAAACGTTTTTCTATTGGATCAAATCTCAATTTTGTATGCGAAAATGTAGCTAGGGATCAGCCATCTTGAAAAATGTTAACAGTTTTAAATTTGTTTAAGAACTGAATTAGCGACAAGCTCTGAAAGTTGCTGCGTGTGAGTAAATTGCGACCTTAAGAATATTATTCAAGTACTGCCGTAGTTGAATTCCATATATAAAAATGAATAAATAGAGTCAAGAAGAAGGAGTACGTTTAGACAACTATTTAATAAATACTACGCATGTTTCGACACAACATAGATCCACATATATACAGGATGTAAATCAAGTACTTGTTCAACTCTATAATCGCTGTCCCCTAAGTAAATCTTTGACTTTGATGCTAACACATCCAACTGGCTCTTTTGAATGTAATAGCATTTATAAGTTTATAAGGAATGAAACTTATTTACAAAATAAAGGGAGAAATGATATAATTTTATGAATGTATTACTTTGATAAAATATCTATAGATAGGAGCGTTACACCATAGGCAAATGTCTTCAACGTTATCCCTGGGTCATCCAGTACATCGAGAAGGAATTTGATAAACGGAATCTGTGTAGGAGGCCGTCATATATATATATATATATATATATTTATGGTAAAATCTAACGTGCGGTTGAGTAAATTGTATTCTGGACGGGTTCGGCTGAAGAGCTACAGATATGTTATGTGAGTAAAATTACATAATTTATTAATAGCGAAACAATTGTCCTGAACTAATCTGCATTTTTGTTATTTTTATTTGCCCTGTTCGTTTGCGCTAGTAGTCGTGCTAACTTTCATCGGAAACAATTTTTTGTGGCTGAAACCTAGTGGATCTATTTTTAGTGCTAGAGTCGACCACATAGTGGTTAGTCTCTTATATATATATATATATATATATATATATATATATATATATATATATATATATATATATGAATATACATACGTATGCGTGTGTGTATTTGTGTTAGTCTCCTATCACTGCGGTGTTGGCTTGTTTATGTCTTCGTAATTCAATGATTTAGCGGTACGGCATAAAAAAACAGAATTACCAGATTAAAAAAACGAACGAAATAAAATGGAAAAAAAATCTAAAAATCTAAGGACCGGGGCGATTTGTTTCGACTAAACTCCTCCAAGATGGTTCCCTCAGCGTTGCTGCCTTTCAACACATGAAATTAGTAAAACGGATTGAAGAAAAAAAAATGTCATTTAACATTCATCATACTTTCATTTATTTCCCCGCTTTCTATTACATCCATCTGCCTACGACGGTGAAGTTCCTTATCTAAGTTTCATCCTAACTGCATGATTACTGCGATGTCAGGATCGATGTTCATTATTAATTGCTCGAACATTTCCAATTCACGGAACATCAATTTCTTTTGCGATCATCTTCTTCATTTCTTGCTCATTCTCATCGGTATTTTGATTAAAACCAATTCTTTGTATGGACGCCATTGATTGAAATTAAGGAGCTTGTCAGTTAATTCTCCGAACAGGATTTCTGTAAATCATGGAAGTTTCTTTCACCTGTTTTATCGAAACCAAACTCTCTTCCTATGTTTGCAATCTCTTCAATAATTTCTTCTTCGAGGGAAAGGTTAGTGAAAGCATCAGCTGTAGAAGACTTTACAAATCACGTTCGTAGCCGTTGAAGAAGCCGCATCACAATCGATGGATCTATGATCGGTCGGCTGATATTTGCAGACGACATGACGCTACGTGGTTCATCAGGAGGTGATCTCCAGCATGCATTGACCTCCAAGTTTTGGCCAGTTAGATCACTGTCGGAGAGCGAAGAGTTATGTAAAATTGCTTTTATTATAATCAACATAAATGCTCACATACAAACAAACAAACAAACACACACACACACACACACACACACATACACTTACGAGAGAGTGCTGAAAAGTTCCTGGCTTTGGGTAAAAGATCTCCACTGCCGAGCGCTGCAAGACAGGGATGAAGATAAGTATTGCTAAGACTGAAACTTTGGCCCGCCAAAGAAAGTCTTCCTATTTCTTTGTGCATGTTAGTGTAACATCACCAAAGCAAGTGGAGAAATTCAAAGGCGGTGAGCTGGCAGAATCGTTAGCACGCCGGGTGAAATGCTTAGCGGTATTTCGTCTGCCGTTACGTTCTATGTTCAAATTCCGCCGAGGTCGACTTTGCGTTTCATCCTTTCGGGGTCGAGAAATTAAGTACCAGTTGTGCACAGGGGTCGATGTAATCGACTTAATCGGTTTGTCTGTCTTTGTTTGTCACCCTCTATGTTTAGGCCCTTGTGGGCAATAAATAAATAAGTGGAAAAGTTTAAGTATCTCAAGACCATATTTAGGAAGGTTGGAAAACAGGAGGTTGAAATGGATGCTAGAATTATAGGTGCTGGATACAGTAATGTGCCATCTCCAATGTTCAATCCCCAGAGAGGTAAAAGAAAAAAGCCAAACCCATTGATTTTTATTCAGTTTTCCTATCTATCCTCACCTATGGTCATGTGCGTTTGGTTATGACCGAAAAAATGAAATTGCAAATACAAGCAGCCGAAATCGGATGTTCCCTTTTGATCGAAATTCTTTCCCCTTTTTTTCTTTCTTCTTCCTAAAAAGAAAAGCTCTACCTTGTATTTTGTCCCTTCCGTGTTCAGCTCTGTGTGGCCAATAAAGAAACATATCTATCTCTCTTTATGTCTGTCTGTCTATCTATCTATCTATCTATCTATCTATCTATCTATCTATCTATCTATCTATCTATCTATCTATCTATCTATCTATCCATCTCTCTCTCTCTCTTTCTCTCTCTTTCTCTCTCTTTCTCTCTCTCTCTCTCTATCTATCAATCAATCAATCAATCTATCTATCTATCTATCTATCTATCTATCTATCTATCTATCTATCTATCTATCTATCTATCTATCTTATGAGTGGATCCGGCAGACGGAAACTGAAAGAAGCCCGTCGCACCCCCCCCCCCACATATATATACGTATGTATATACCTATGCGTGTGTGTATTTATGTCTTTTTGTCGCTCCATCACAGCTTGACAACCGATATTGGTGTGTTTACGCCCCCGGCACATACTGGTCCGGCAAAAATGCCGGTTAGAATCATAACTAGGCTTTAAAAAATAAGTCCTGGGGTCAATTTACTCGACGAAAATGCTTCGAAAGCGCGGTACTTCAGATTCGCCGCAGTCAAATGACTGAAACAAATAAATTAGTGCCAAAAAAAAAAAACAGAAAGAATATGCACACATAACACAGACACACACACACACACACATACACACACACACACACACACACAAACAACACACATATATATGTGTATACACACGCGCACACGGATACACAGACACACATATATGTATGAATGTACACATGCACACCCTCTCCCCCTCTCTCTCTCTCTCACACACACACTCGCCTGCGCACACAGACATACTCTTTACTCTTTTACTCTTTTACATGTTTCAGTCATTTGACTGCGGCCATGCTGGAGCACCGCCTTTAATCGAGCAACTCGACCCCGGGACTTATTCTTTTGTAAGCCCAGTACTTATTCTATCGGTATCTTTTGCCGAACCGCTAAGTAACGGGGACATAAACACATCAGCATCGGTTGTCAAGCAATGCTAGGGGGACAAACACAGACACACAAACACACACACGCATATATATATATATACACATATATACGACGGGTTCTTTCAGTTTCCGTCTACCAAATCCACTCACAAGGCTTTGGTCGGCCTGAGGCTATAGTAGAAGACACTTGCCCAAGGTGTCACGCAGTGGGACTGAACCCGGAACCATGTGGCTGGTAAACAAGCTACTTACCACACAGCCACTCCTGCGCCTATTTATGAATACATAATTAAAAATTTTCTGTTTGAAGCAGCTGCACGATGTAAACATTATAAATGTCGCATACTGGATGTGTGTCTGTTGTTAATCACTTTTAAGCGTCCATATTGTAAAGCTTACGTGTGCGGCGCT
>NC_043010.1:53316604-53321604 GCF_006345805.1 Octopus sinensis | reverse complement strand
GCACGAACTGGTTAGATTTTGGGATTGATTCGGTACTGGACAAAGATTCTGGATTATTTTTCCGGTTTTTTAACTTTTTCTGAGATGACTCGGGTTCATTTTCAGTATTCTCGTTTGTGAGCGCAGTCGAATTTATTTCTGATATTCTCATTTTAAAAATCATCTCCGGCTAATCGTTGAGAGGACGTTGGTGTTGCTTTGGCGCAGGTTTGCGCTCTGTTAGTGCTTTTGTTGTGTATATTATTTTTCCTGATATTACCCACGATGAAAAAGTATACCTCATAAGTTATCCACCATATCATATGACTGATAATACTCTACCACCCGATTCAACAGAATCGCCTAATGTTAAGTTGAACTTTAAACAATCTCTGTCTGCTAGAGCTAGCAAATTCCCACACTTATAGTCAGTGATAATCATGAAATTATTCCACAATTCAACAGAAAACTTGATGTTACCTCGGTGAAAATATCGCGACCAAGATTTAAGACCGAAGATGCTTACAGCCGAGAGAAGTATTTGCTGATGAATGTTGCTACATTTTGCAGGGCAGAAAACAAGCATTCTCTGGTGGATTACTTTCATGATGCGATTAAAATTTCTGTTTCAATAGTAAGATCTTGAAGGCCAAAATCTTCTCATCGCGAAGCCCAGATGCAATTGAGATTGAACAGTCTGAGCCGATTGTTGTCGAAGTTCGAGAGTTCGTAGTGACGAGTTACTTTAACCTGTTTGGGTTGTACAATCATTATCAGTACTAGACCGGTGTAGAAATTAGATCGCAGGATGATAATGGTCAGCTTGGCATTTGGATAGCCGAAAGACCAGCAATGGAGAGAATGAGAGAATTGGCGGCGGCGAACTGGCAGAAACTTTAGCACGTCGAGCGAAATGCTTAGCGGTATTTTGTCTTCCGTTACGTTCCGAGTTCAAATTCCGCCGAGGTCGACTTTGCCTTTCATCCTTTCGGGGTCGATTAAATAAGTACCAGTTACGTACTGGAGTCGATATAATCGACTTAATCCCATTGTCTGTCCTTGTTTGTCTCCTCTATGTTTAGCTCCTTGTGGGCAATAAAGGAATAAGAATGAGAGAACTGGGCGCGGCTGTTTTAACGCTGGCGATTTGGTACCCTTAAGTTCTGTTACTGAAGGAAAACACTCATAGACAGATGTGTGCACACGGAAAGTCATCTTCGCCAGTCGACGCATGACTTATAAGGATGATGATGATGATAATGATGATGATGATTGTGACGAAGACGACAATAACGAATAGACGATGTGTATAATGATAATAATGATGGTGAGAAGGAGGATGTCGACGACGATCACAACGATTATGGCGACGATCACGATGACAACGTCGAAGACGACGTTGATGATAATGATAATGATGATGATGACATGAAAATACCATTTTTTTTTCTCCTCGAATACTTAGATTAGTGTCTCAGTACAAAAACCATTACAGTACTACGCTAACTCTTGTTAAGCTTTGCTTAGACTAATTATATGGTTATCAACATTTCGCAGAACTTCTTCGGGCCGTCCTTTAATGACATACGCTACATCTAATGCCATAAGAAGAAGAAATACATAACACAAGACAAAATGTCAGTAGCATCAAACTGAGTGCCATATTAATTAATCTTGTAAATTGAACTACAGCAATGTCTGTAAATATTACGGCAGTAAATGTTATTCTTCTTATTGGTGTGGTTATTTCCTCTCATTATTGGCATAATAAATATATATACATACAAAAGAAAACACGAAGACAGTCACACTCATAGAGACGCATTCATAAGCGTATACATATATGCGTACATGAATGCATACATATATGTATATGCATATATGTCAACTTGTATATACGCATATATATATATGTATATACATACATATATCTATATATATATGTATGCATATACCTATATACATATATATATATATATGTATATATTTACATATATATGTATATATATATATATGTACATGCATATATGTATGAATATATATACATATATGCGTATATATATATGTATATAGGTAATATATATACATATATATGTATATATGTATATGTCTATATGCATATGTATATATGTGTATACATATAAATTGTGTGTGTATATTATATGTTTGTGTGCGTGTATGTGTCCATCTATCTATCTATCTATCTATATATGAATTATTGGATAAGAGTGACAGAAGAGATGTTTATTCCAATAGTTGTCAGCTGTTTCTTGATCTATTATCCGGTCATCCCATAAGTTCTGTCCGATTTTGCCTTTTTTATAATTGTATGAAATTTAGTAGTATTTTAGAATGTCTAATGGAATTAAAAATTGTTATGCATTTGTGTACATTTATACTAATCAAATATTATTTTACGGAATAATAGAATCAAAAGTTTTTGATTAAAACCCTTTCTAACATTTGAGGTACATAATGCTTTATGAGTACAAAAAAGGAAACTCTGCAGCCGAAGCGACTCGGAAGTTTATGGTAAAGAATGCTTCATTGAAAGAATTTGCAGATGGTTTGCAAAATTCAGAAGTGGAGATTTCAACCTTGATGATGAAGATCGAACAAGGTGTCCAGTTGAGTTTGATGTTAAGCTCCTTGAAGCATTACTTGAAGAAAATCCTGCATTATCAGATGAAGAATTGGCAATAAAGCTTAGTTCAAACCATACAACCGTTCATGGTCATCTTCAACAACTTGGAAAGTTTCCTAAACCTGGAAAATGGGTACCCCATGAATTGACCGTGATTTAGACAAAAGAGCTATTCGAATGACCGCTAAATAAGGGGCTAAATAGTTCATAGTATTCGCGTAAGCGCGCCTGTTCATACCTACACATGTGCGCCCGCACACATACGTGCGTGTGCATATATTCATCCACTCTCACTTGAAATACGTACACATGCTCACTCGCATCCTTCGCCAAATGTATATGCCTATACATATAAACAAACACACACACACGCGCGCACCGTGTGTATGAACCTTTATGGTGCGCGTGTTTGTGTGGGTTTATATGTATATGCATATACATTTGGCGAAGGATGCGAGTGAGGATGCGTACGTGTTTCAAGTGAGGGTGGATGAATATATGCGCACGCACGTGTGTGTGCGGGCGCACATGTGCAGGTATGAACAGGCGCGCTTACGCGAATACTATGGACTTTTTACCTCCTTACTTTACTCCCTTACTTAGCGGTCATTCGAATAGCTCTTTTGTCTTCATAACGGTCAATCACACAGTAATTTCCCTTTGTATAACGGTCATTTTTTATTGTGTTTTTCCGATAGCCGGATAAATGAAGAGATGTCTACGTGGATTACCACATCGGCATCAGAAACTCGGAGTTTTATCATGGCTACCGAATAATTGTCACATATTACATTTACAGATAAATTCCTCTATTTACATGATATCGAGGTCTTTTGTTATCTTACCGTTTTTATCAATATATATATATATATATATCTGTAAATGTAATATGTGACAATTATTCGGTAGCCATGATAAGAGTCCGAGTTTCGGATGCCGAGGTGGAAACCCACGGCGCCATCTCTTCAGTTATCCGGCCATCGGAAAAATGCTATGAGAAATGACCATTATACAAAGGGTAATGACTATATGGCTGACGGATATTAAGACAAAAGAGCTATTTGAATGACTGCTACGTGAGGGGAGGGAGTAAAATAAGGAGGTAAAAAAGTTCTTAGTATTCGTGTAAGCGCGCATGTGCATACCTACACATTGTTGTCTTTCCATTTTTATCAATATATATATTTTTTGTTGTCTTACTATTATATCAATATATATATATATATATATATATATTATTATATATATATATAATATATATATGTGTGTGTGTGTATGTGTGTGCGTGTTTGTGTAGTTGTATTTACAGGCGCACACACCACCACGGGGGCCCTATAAGTAGGTAAGCGGGAAATCTAGTAAAAGTGACAGAGTACAGATATTTTATAGAAATTAGTTAGAGACCTTTACGCTAAGAGTTCAAGGCACACTGGACATGGCTTTATATTTTATCACCCCGAAAGTAATAAAATATGTACAAGAGTCAAGATCTTGGGTCGATTTAATCAAATGTTTCATTATAAACAATTGTGTCGGTCGTTTAATCAAGTGTGTCCGAGTCTAAATCTCTCTAGAATTGGCAAAATATAAATAGATAAGCATATATACGTACATTCATACAAACACACACACACACAATATATATATATATATATACGCTGCTTGAATTCTATAGAACCTGTATATTATAATTTATATATATATATATTATATAGTTTTATAAATACATGTACATATCCATATACAGATAAATACATACGTACGCACAGGCACACGTATATGTATATATATATATGTATATATATATATATATAATATATATATATATACATATATATATATTTATATATATATATATATATAATATATATATATATATATATGTAATATATAATATATATATATATATTTATGTAAATATATATATATGCGTGTGTATGTCTTTTGGTCTATATGCGAGTGCGTGTGAGTGTATATAGTAGTGCAAGTTTTCTCATTCTTCATTGTACCACGTTTATTAAATTTACTGTGGCACTGCTTTCCTGTCTGTTACTGCTATTATTTTTGTTGTTGTCACAGTGGTAGTAGTAGTAGTAGTAGTAGTGGTAGTGGTCATGGTGGTGGTGGTATTTATTACTATGAAAACAACAGTTGCTGTTCAGCCTGTTGCTTTGTTAAAAACTCGTACATCTACAGTAATAAACTTAATATATATTGGTACTTACACTATTATTCCGCCACGTTTGTATATGTACGTATATACGTGTTTTAAGTGGCTTCAGTCCAGACCGGCAACAACGACGGTTACATGTAGTATTAGAGACGAACCAACGAAATAACCTGGCAAATCACATACGAAGGAAGTCAACTTGTTTTT
>NC_043010.1:53294104-53311604 GCF_006345805.1 Octopus sinensis | reverse complement strand
TTCTCCTACGAACACTTAGATTTGTAGAATTATATGTATTATGTTAAATTCCGTTCCATAGTTTGAGTGTTTACGCCTTAACGTAAGTAAAAAAAATAATAGATAACACCTGTCGGTTATTCAAGAGGTGACTAGGCTAGAAAAAGGACTATTCATTGCAGAGATGTTTCTTAAAATGCCACATACAGTGGTGTAGGAGTGGCTGTGTGGTTCCGGGTTCGCTCCCACTGCGTGGCACCTTGGGCAAGTGTCTTCTACTATAGCCTCGGATCGACCAAAGCCTTAGCGGTTCGGCAATAGCGACCGATAGAATAAGTACTACGCTTACAAAGAATATGTCCTTGGGTTGATTTGCTCGACTAAAGGCGGTGCTCCAGCATGGCCACAGTCACATGACTGAAACAAGTAAAAGAGTAAAAGAGAGTAAAGAGTATACAGTACTACGTTTGCTGCATTTTATACTAGTGATTAGAGAGTCGGAGTCACAATCATAATGTGGCGAGTTCGATACCTGGACCAGGCTGCGTGTTGTGTTCTTGAGCAAGACACTTCATTTCACGTTGCTCCAGTTCACTCAGCTGTAGAAATAAATTGCGACGTCACAGATGCCAAGCTGTATCGGCCTTTACCTTTCCCTTGGATAACATCAGTGGCGTGGAGAGGAGAGACTGTTATGCCTGGGCGACTGCTAGTCTTCCATAAACAAACTTGCCGCGACTTGTGCCTCAGTGCGAGGCAAGCTTCCGACCACAGAGCCGATATGTACTCACATCATAAATAATCATAAGAAATTCCGTTGAGCCTTTTGTCCGGAGTGCTAACGACTTTGCTAGTTCGCAATCATAGCATTTTCTTCAAATTGTGTCTTGACACTTGGCCCTTTGTTTTAAGATCCCAATGTAGCTCCTATATTTTCCTGAACAAATATAGGTGCAGGAGTGGCTGTGTGGTAAGTAGCTTGCTTACCAACCACCTGGTTCCGGGTTCACTCCCAAGGCGTGGCAACTTGGGCAAGTGTCTTCTACTATAGCCTCGGGCCGACAAAAGTCTTGTGAGTGGATTTGGTAGACGGAAACTGAAAGAAGCCCGTTGTATATATATATTATATATATATATATATATATATATATATATTATATATATATATATATATATATATATATATGTTTGTATGTCTGTGTTTGTCTCCCCAGCATCGCTTGACAACCGACGCTGGTGTATTTACATGCCCGTAACTTAGCGGATCCGCAAGAGAGACGGATAGAATGAGTACTAGGCTTACAAAGAATAAGTCCTGGGGTCCTATTGCTCGACTAAAGGCGGTACTCCAGCATGGCCGCATTCAAACGACTGAAACAGATAAAAGAATAAAAGAAATACATGCTTTATTTTCATCCAAAGTGTAATCCCATGGCCGAAGTGGGTTCTATAATATAAACAAATCTCTTTCAAGCGTAATACGAAACATGAATTCATCGGAGTGCTGTCCTGGTTTTGATTGTTGTTTCCATTATGTTTCGGCTGCGTTCGCTCCATTCTTCTTGAGGCGTATTGTCATTCACTTTAGTGCCTTGCCTAAGATTGTACTCAGAATCTCTGAGTGACCGTACTGCATTAACCAGCTCCATGCCCCGTAGTCAGTGTCACTAAGATGCACCACAATACACCTGAAGAAGTCTGGAACGTTCACAGCTGCAACGATGTGAAAGCAACTATCAAGATAAGGACACAATTCGACTAATACATGATATGAAATTCCTCATCTCAGAAACATAGAAAAATACAAATTGTACAGAAATCACATATGGTTATCTCCAAACTTGCAATCATCTTACAATTTTCAAAATACCTGTGGAATATCCATAAGAGCACCTCCATTGTAATAGCTGTCATCATAATAGAGGAAACAGCATGTATTTTTAAAAATTCCAGCTGTAATTTCATGAGAATCCATTTTAAACTGTTGATAAGAGTCAAGGCGTACGTATTTATGAATAGATACCCATACACGAAGGATTACCGAACATTTTATAAATAGATTTGATATTCTGAATGTATTTTTAAAAAGAATTTCCTCCTGCTATCGGCAAAAGGACTAAAACGTTTCAGAAAGATGGTTAATCAATTACGAGAACCCCTGTGAAAAACTGGTACTGATTTTATCGCCTCTTGCAGAATCTTTTATTCTTTGTCTTTTACTTGTTTCTATTATTAGACTGCGACCATGCGGGGGCACCACTTTTCAAAATGTTTAGTCGAATGAATCGACCGCGGCACTTATTTTTTTAAAGCCTGAAATTTCTAAGTTAATGAAACGTAAAAACAGCAATACCAAGTGGTGATGTGTGTGGGTATGTGTCAGCAAACGCAGATACAAGGACACACAGATATATATATATATATATATATATATATATATATATATATATATATTGGTAAAAATGGTAAGATAACAAAAGAAAGAAAGAGATCTCAATATTATGTAAACTGAAGACATGGCGGTGTGTATTTCCACCTCGTTATCCAAAACTCAGAGTTTTATCTTGGGTACCGAATCATTGTCACATATTATATTCACAGATATATATATATATATATATATATATATATATATATATATATATATATATATATATATATAGGATGGCTCCTTCTAATTTCCGTCTACAAAATCCACTCATTTTCGTAGGCTAGAGAATATAATAGAAGACACTTGCCCAAGGTGCCACGCAGTGGGACTGAATATCGAAGCCTTCTAATTTCCGTCTACAAAATCCACTCATTTTCGTAGGCTAGAGAATATAATAGAAGACACTTGCCCAAGGTGCCACGCAGTGGGACTGAATATCGAAGCATGTGGTTGGGAGGCAAGCTTCCTACCACACAGCCATTATTCACTCAGATCATAAATAATCAGAAGAAGGTATTGTCAAAATATATTACTGAATATTGCCATGGTTGCTGCATGAGGCTTTTTTTTTTGTTATTCTGAAGAAACCAATTAGTTTATTGGAATCCGCCTTGGTATTTCTTTACAGTTATACACTCATGCTAACCCCTCAATGACCTAAGTCTAGCTTTGAGTTTCTTAATGAGAGACTATTGGAACGAAAGTAGTGTCGCTAAGACGATGTAACACTATATCTCTCATACATCAATTATTAGTGTTATGAATATATGAATGTCTGTGTACGTATATGTATGTATATATGTATGTATATGTATATATACATACACACACACCCACACACTCACATACACACACTCTTCATCTCACTCATTGTGTTTTTACCTTCCTTCTTTTTCCGCTCTCCTGTCTTTGAAAACCTGTCCCCTCTCGTCTACGACTTCCGCCTCTCAGTATGTTTACTTCGTGAAGACCACTCGCGTTTTTTTCCCTCTGTCCTCCCACCTCGGGATCTTTCTTTCTCTTATGTTTCCGACGAAGAGCTCCGCTCGAAACGTGATACCCTCCTTCTTCCCTTTTTTCCTGAGCGCCTAATAATACTTTACTTGTTCCACCTTTTGCGTTGTTGTCTTTTTTGTTTTTCTTGTTTGGATTAACTTTATATATATATATATATATATATATATATATATATATATATATATATATATATATATATGTATGTATTTATGTATGTATGTATGTATGTATGTATGTATGTATGTATGTATGTGTAAATGTTATTCGCCGTATTTCGAACACTTGTACAGTAAAAAACCTAGGGAGAAGAATGAAGGCAAAAAGTAATTTTTATTTACCGATGTTATCTTGTTTTCATCACAATAACACAAATGAAACTCCATATACATTAAACCCCTATGTGCAACGTTATAAGATACTTCACTATGACATGATTTTTACAGCATCCAAACTCTCATGTTTCAAATTCTGAATAAAGAATCAGATGTAAAATGTCTTTTAAATCCCAAGTGTCCCTTCTTAGCAACACCGGAGAACATTAATGATAAGAGAACCTACATCACACTCAACGACAAAATAACATAATACCTGCAAAACGACAAACATCATACATTGCGCAGAACACATCTACAGCATTCAAAGCACACGTAGCTGAATGACGTAGAAAGGAAACCAAAAATATGCTTGATTTTGAGCAGGGATAAGGTAACTCTTTTTTTTCGCCTTCAAAATTGTCTTTTGTTCTTGTCAGACGTGATAGAGAAGATACAGAATTCAACTGAAAGAAGCACCACCAAATGTTGGTTCGGTTCCTCTGTCAAATATTCATTTTGTATCCAGTGATAATCTGAATCAGCTAACTCTCTGTTTTCGCCTTCAAAATTGTCTTTTGTTCTTGTCAGACGTGATAGAGGAGATACAGAATTCAACTGAAAGAAGCACCACCAAATGTTGGTTCGGTTCCTCTGTCAAATATTCATTTTGTATCCAGTGATAATCTGAATCAGCTAACTCTCTGTTTTCGCCTTCAAAATTGTCTTTTGTTCTTGTCAGACGTGATAGAGAAGATACAGAATTCAACTGAAAGAAGCACCACCAAATGTTGGTTCGGTTCCTCTGTCAAATATTCATTTTGTATCCAGTGATAATCTGAATCAGCTAACTCTCTGTTTTCGCCTTCAAAATTGTCTTTTGTTCTTGTCAGACGTGATAGAGAAGATACAGAATTCAACTGAAAGAAGCACCACCAAATGTTGGTTCGGTTCCTCTGTCAAATATTCATTTTGTATCCAGTGATAATCTGAATCAGCTAACTCTCTGTTTTCGCCTTCAAAATTGTCTTTTGTTCTTGTCAGACGTGATAGAGAAGATACAGAATTCAACTGAAAGAAGCACCACCAAATGTTGGTTCGGTTCCTCTGTCAAATATTCATTTTGTATCCAGTGATAATCTGAATCAGCTAACTCTCTGTTTTCGCGCCTTCAAAATTGTCTTTTGTTCTTGTCAGACGTGATAGAGGAGATACAGAATTCAACTGAAAGAAGCACCACCAAATGTTGGTTCGGTTCCTCTGTCAAATATTCATTTTGTATCCAGTGATAATCTGAATCAGCTAACTCTCTGTTTTCGCCTTCAAAATTGTCTTTTGTTCTTGTCAGACGTGATAGAGGAGATACAGAATTCAACTGAAAGAAGCACCACCAAATGTTGGTTCGGTTCCTCTGTCAAATATTCATTTTGTATCCAGTGATAATCTGAATCAGCTAACTCTCTGTTTTCGCCTTCAAAATGTCTTTTGTTCTTGTCAGACGTGATAGAGGAGATACAGAATTCAACTGAAAGAAGCACCACCAAATGTTGGTTCGGTTCCTCTGTCAAATATTCGTTTTGTATCCAGTGATAATCTGAATCAGCTAACTCTCTGTTTTCGCCTTCAAAATTGTCTTTTGTTCTTGTCAGACGTGATAGAGAAGATACAGAATTCAACTGAAAGAAGCACCACCAAATGTTGGTTCGGTTCCTCTGTCAAATATTCATTTTGTATCCAGTGATAATCTGAATCAGCTAACTCTCTGTTTTCGCCTTCAAAATTGTCTTTTGTTCTTGTCAGACGTGATAGAGAAGATACAGAATTCAACTGAAAGAAGCACCACCAAATGTTGGTTCGGTTCCTCTGTCAAATATTCATTTTGTATCCAGTGATAATCTGAATCAGCTAACTCTCTGTTTTCGCCTTCAAAATTGTCTTTTGTTCTTGTCAGACGTGATAGAGGAGATACAGAATTCAACTGAAAGAAGCACCACCAAATGTTGGTTCGGTTCCTCTGTCAAATATTCATTTTGTATCCAGTGATAATCTGAATCAGCTAACTCTCTGTTTTCGCCTTCAAAATTGTCTTTTGTTCTTGTCAGACGTGATAGAGGAGATACAGAATTCAACTGAAAGAAGCACCACCAAATGTTGGTTCGGTTCCTCTGTCAAATATTCATTTTGTATCCAGTGATAATCTGAATCAGCTAACTGTCTGTTTTCGCCTTCAAAATTGTCTTTTGTTCTTGTCAGACGTGATAGAGAAGATACAGAATTCAACTGAAAGAAGCACCACCAAATGTTGGTTCGGTTCCTCTGTCAAATATTCATTTTGTATCCAGTGATAATCTGAATCAGCTAACTCTCTGTTTTCGCCTTCAAAATTGTCTTTTGTTCTTGTCAGACGTGATAGAGGAGATACAGAATTCAACTGAAAGAAGCACCACCAAATGTTGGTTCGGTTCCTCTGTCAAATATTCATTTTGTATCCAGTGATAATCTGAATCAGCTAACTCTCTGTTTTCGCCTTCAAAATTGTCTTTTGTTCTTGTCAGACGTGATAGAGGAGATACAGAATTCACTGAAAGAAGCACCACCAAATGTTGGTTCGGTTCCTCTGTCAAATATTCATTTTGTATCCAGTGATAATCTGAATCAGCTAACTCTCTGTTTTCGCCTTCAAAATTGTCTTTTGTTCTTGTCAGACGTGATAGAGAAGATACAGAATTCAACTGAAAGAAGCACCACCAAATGTTGGTTCGGTTCCTCTGTCAAATATTCATTTTGTATCCAGTGATAATCTGAATCAGCTAACTCTCTGTTTTCGCCTTCAAAATTGTCTTTTGTTCTTGTCAGACGTGATAGAGGAGATACAGAATTCAACTGAAAGAAGCACCACCAAATGTTGGTTCGGTTCCTCTGTCAAATATTCATTTTGTATCCAGTGATAATCTGAATCAGCTAACTGTCTGTTTTCGCCTTCAAAATTGTCTTTTGTTCTTGTCAGACGTGATAGAGGAGATACAGAATTCAACTGAAAGAAGCACCACCAAATGTTGGTTCGGTTCCTCTGTCAAATATTCATTTTGTATCCAGTGATAATCTGAATCAGCTAACTCTCTGTTTTCGCCTTCAAAATTGTCTTTTGTTCTTGTCAGACGTGATAGAGAAGATACAGAATTCAACTGAAAGAAGCACCACCAAATGTTGGTTCGGTTCCTCTGTCAGATATTCATTTTGTATCCAGTGATAATCTGAATCAGCTAACTCTCTGTTTTCGCCTTCAAAATTGTCTTTTGTTCTTGTCAGACGTGATAGAGGAGATACAGAATTCAACTGAAAGAAGTACCACCAAATGTTGGTTCGGTTCCTCTGTCAAATATTCATTTTGTATCCAGTGATAATCTGAATCAGCTAACTCTCTGTTTTCGCCTTCAAAATTGTCTTTTGTTCTTGTCAGACGTGATAGAGGAGATACAGAATTCAACTGAAAGAAGCACCACCAAATGTTGGTTCGGTTCCTCTGTCAAATATTCATTTTGTATCCAGTGATAATCTGAATCAGCTAACTCTCTGTTTTCGCCTTCAAAATTGTCTTTTGTTCTTGTCAGACGTGATAGAGGAGATACAGAATTCAACTGAAAGAAGCACCACCAAATGTTGGTTCGGTTCCTCTGTCAAATATTCATTTTGTATCCAGTGATAATCTGAATCAGCTAACTCTCTGTTTTCGCCTTCAAAATTGTCTTTTGTTCTTGTCAGACGTGATAGAGGAGATACAGAATTCAACTGAAAGAAGCACCACCAAATGTTGGTTCGGTTCCTCTGTCAAATATTCATTTTGTATCCAGTGATAATCTGAATCAGCTAACTCTCTGTTTTCGCCTTCAAAATTGTTTTTTGTTCTTGTCAGACGTGATAGAGGAGATACAGAATTCAACTGAAAGAAGCACCACCAAATGTTGGTTCGGTTCCTCTGTCAAATATTCATTTTGTATCCAGTGATAATCTGAATCAGCTAACTCTCTGTTTTCGCCTTCAAAATTGTCTTTTGTTCTTGTCAGACGTGATAGAGGAGATACAGAATTCAACTGAAAGAAGCACCACCAAATGTTGGTTCGGTTCCTCTGTCAAATATTCATTTTGTATCCAGTGATAATCTGAATCAGCTAACTCTCTGTTTTCGCCTTCAAAATTGTCTTTTGTTCTTGTCAGACGTGATAGAGGAGATACAGAATTCAACTGAAAGAAGCACCACAAATGTTGGTTCGGTTCCTCTGTCAAATATTCATTTTGTATCCAGTATAATCTGAATCAGCTAACTCTCTGTTTTCGCCTTCAAAATTGTCTTTTGTTCTTGTCAGACGTGATAGAGAAGATACAGAATTCAACTGAAAGAAGCACCACCAAATGTTGGTTCGGTTCCTCTGTCAAATATTCATTTTGTATCCAGTGGATAATCTGAATCCATACAATATTAGTATAAGTTGGTAGTGTTGAAGAAGACTAAAAAGCAGCGAGTTTGAAGAAACGCTGGCACGCCGAACAAAATGCTTAGCGTCATTTTGTTCGTCTTTATGTTTTGAGTTGAAATTTCGGCCATGGTAGTCTTCGCCTCTCTTTCTTTTGGGGTTGATAAAATAAATACCAGTAATCGACATATCCCCTTCCCCGAAATTGCTGGACTGTATCAAAACCAATATTAAAGCCGATGAAGGCAGTAAGCTTATAGAATCGTTAGGGTGTCGACCAAAATGTTTAGCAGCATTTCGTCAGTCATTACGTTTTGACTCCAAATACTACCGAGAGGTCGATCTTGCTTTTCATCCTTCTGGGGTAATCGACCCCAATCCATCTCTCCAAATTACTGGTCTTCGGCCAAAATTTTAATCCACTATTGAAAAATACTTATTCACTCTTTTTATTATGAACTTGGCATTCTGAATAACTTTTCTTGGTGTTTGAAATATTCACATGCTTCTACGCATTTCCTGGTCTGAAAGCTACTCCAGACTTTTTATGGAAAAAAAAATGGGATTTATATTCTTTCACTTAATTTTTTTTTTTTACCTTGTTTCGGTTATTTGACTGCGGCTATGCTGGAGCACCACCTTGAAGTATTCTTTTATTCCTTTATTCGTTTCAGTCATTTGAGGGGCAAGGTTTACTGCAGCAGCAAGATTCACAAATTATAAAACCACGAACAACATTCTGAAACAGGGGTTCTCCACCATTTTTTTTTTTTATCTAAGGACCCCTTTGATAGCTAATTTATTCTGGTGGATTCCCATAAATTTCCATTTTGTTTATCACACATTAATTTGTTTAGGTTGAACTTTGTAAAATGTTAGAGAAAGAAACCTGGTTGTTTCTTGCAATATATACCAATGCTTACATCGAATGCAATTTTTTTTCAGAGTTGCTTAAAATATTATTATGGATCCCGAATTTGCTATTTTGTTGCGCGAAACCCTAAATACTAAATATGGACGCTCAGGTGCCATGTGGACCCCGATTGAAAACCACTGTTTTAAAACCTGGAGAGATATTTTCGATTAAGTCCTGTCAAGGTAAAGCCCCAGCATGGCCGCGGTTCAATGAATGGGACGTGTCAACGATAGACATAAACAAATAATAAAATATAATAAACAAAATGAAAAGGTCGAATACCTTCTTGTAAGAAATGATTAGCATCTTTCATTCACTTCAAATTCTGGTTCGAATCATTTCATACCTCATTTGACACTAATCCTGAAGCATAAGACTCCATGTTGTCTGTCTATTAGAAACCTCACAATTTAATATATAATTTTTTTTTCGTCAAAGCTATCGGTCGAATAAATGAATTAACTGTAAACTTTAAACAAATTTTATTTAATTTCATTGATATCAACGTTCAGACGTATTTGAAAATTGGGTGGAACTTGTGTGTGCGTGTGTGTGTGTGTGTGGGGGGGGCAAAACATTTATGACGTCATCAAAATCAATATTTTTCAAAAATGTGAAAGGTAAAGAGAGGATGGGGGTAGGGATGGTTTGCTGATTACAAATTTAGTAAATTATAATTTCGTTTGATTTTTCATTTGGAGTTTGTGAAATAGTTCAGTTATGACGTCAGAACCTAAAGATTTCTGTTGCAAAACCACAAGACATTCTAGTTTTCACCTTCATACATTTCCGCAGACGTTAAACTCTGGAATTGTAGGTTGCCTTTTGTCTACACCAACGCAGTCTGAAAATATTTCCTCGACCTTAGCATAAACAAAGGCATGTTTCTAGTCAAGAAAAGACACAGAGAAAACGTATGAGAGAGAAAGAGAGAGAGAGAGAGAGAGAGAGAGAGAGAGAGAGAGAGAGAGAGAGAAAGGGGGGAGTTGGAGAAAAGAAACAGAATTTCCAAACCAGTTTTGTTAACTGGAATTGCTATACATGATTTCATACAACTTTATGAAGAAAATCTATATTTTATAGAAGCACACATTATTTACAATTATAATGTATATTTCGGAGCTGTACTTGTTTGCCAAGTGAGTTGATTTACCGTTATGCTATTTCATACATCTATCCTGAGCTAGTAACATATCTAGACATCATTAGTAACGTATCAATCTTTCTCTTCTCATCGCTAGATAACAATTCATGTTTAAGAATGAATTGTTGTTATCTATTAAGTTATTTAGTCTGTTTCTATTATATAACTCACGTCAGCTTTTTTTTAAATTCACAAGCGAAGATGTAGACATAGCAATATGGTTAAGAAGCTCGTTTTGCGATCGCGTGGTTTTGGGTTCAATCTGACTGTGCGGCAGGTTTGGTGTCTTAATGTATTCCCTCGAACTTTCTCAGTGAATTTGTCTAACGTATATATATATATATATATATATATATATATATATATATATATATATATATCGCTCTTCCTCCTTGACTCTCTCGTTGCTGACACATGACGAAAGGGAATCTATCTTTCTGCCCATTTCCTTCCTAAAGACAACACGTTCTAATACCCGTCTCCTCTCATAAGCTCGTCCTCCAAGCGTTCATAATAATTTTTCTATCGTCTTGGCTCAACAGCCCTCACCGTTTGTTTTTACTGTCTTGTTCTCACAGTTCTGTTCTTGTTACCACTTTCACCTTCGCATAAGGATCCCAAATTTTATGTAATCTGTTTTACGGGAAGGACTGTTTCAACGAAGTCGCGTATTGTCCTTGCTCACGTAACGCGTAGTAGTTGAAACGGTGACAACTGATGAAGTGGAATATTCTCTATGTGGCATGTCTCGTTTCTCTGTTGGTTTTCTCTTTGTTAAAAAAAAGTTCGTTTTCTATGTTTTTGTGTTTATGTTTTCGTTTCTCATTGTGTTCAACGTTTTTTTGATGTCCTGTACCTATATATGCATGTATATATACATATATATGTAGGTATGTACATATATGTATGTATATATGCATATATTTATATACTATTTATATTATATGTATATATATATATATATATATATATATATATATATATATATATATAACTATATATATGTGGTGTATGTATATATACGAATATATATATATAAGGTGTGTGTGTGGCGTGGATGTTTGTGTTCTGTTTGATCTCTACCACCGCTTGACAACAGTGTTGGTTTGTTTACGTTCCTGAAACTAGTGGTTCTGCAAAGCAAACTGATACAGTAAATACCGAACTTACCAAACTAGTATTACGTCGATTTATTCGGCTAAATCTTACATGGCAGTGTCCCAGCATAGCCGCAGTCCAATAACTGAAACTGGTGGAAGATAAGAACGGATAAAAGAAACATTCTAAATAGATATACGCAGTTAATTGTCTCTGCATTCTGGTTTAAATTCTCTTTTGTAGTCATTTCGTTTTCTCTGTTAATTCGCTTGAGAAAAATATATTCTTTTGCTCAGCAAAAAATATATTTTCTGCATTAAATGTTCATGTAATAGCAGTTGTATAAACTGTCGAATTTATTTTTTCCCGGTGATTAACGTCCATCACAAGGTCCAGTCTTTGCTGTTTGCATCAATGACTGTTAGAGCTATGCCATCGGAGCGCATGCTCCTGGTAACAATAAAACGCAAAGTCCATAAAACGATTAACTTACCCCCTTAGGCTGCGCACCGGCCATTTGCATTGCAAAGTGAAACGAGAATAGTGGACGTATAAGATTACCTAAAGAAGCAAGATTCCCAACTTATAAATCCCTCTCATTGTCACTCACTAAATCAGAGCCATCAAAAACAACCCAGAAGTCTATTAGAATTAACTGAGGTCGACCTTTGCGACTAAAACTTGTTATGGTTGTGTCTAAGAATGGGACACTATCTATGATGGATATGTCAAAGTACAGAGGTCAAATTAATGTAAACTATCTCTTCTCTGAGATAAAATTGGGCTTGTGTAGGTTCAATACCTTTACCTAAAAAGTATGGATTATAATTCAAAGCCAAGACCTGCGAAACGAAATCCGTCTCTTAACGAAACATATACCATTATTATATTCATTATGAGCTGGCAGAGTCGTTAGCTCGCCGGTAAAAGTGCTTAGCGGCATTTCTTTTGGGTTTACATTCTGAGTTTAAATTCAGTCGAGATCGACTTTGCCTGTCATCCTTTTGGTGTCGATGAGATAAATACGTCACGCACTGCGGTCGATGTTATCGACTAACCCCCTACCCCAAATTTCAGGCCTTGTGACTATCCTATTGGAGAAAGAACTATTTTGCTGATGGGGGATATTTTACTGAGGCTGAGCTTAAAAAGAAGGCATTTTGCAAGAGAGGAGAAGAAAGGAGAGCTCAAACCAGATCTGCATAAGAAGCGAAAGGCATAAGTAAAACAAGTGATAAATGCAGGAAAACTTTATATGTTGAAGGATATTACAGACAGGCTTTTCTTTTTTGCTTTAGGAACAATCACTCTGGCATTAAAAAAAAACAACAAAAAAAAAACAACATTATTGCAGACATGACTGTCTCGCTGACTGTGCGATAGAATCAGCTTGTGCTTTGCATTAAAGGCAAAGAACTGCTGCTCGTTTCATATAAGACTGTCTCTCGTTTCCGTAGCTGAAGGCAGTCCTGACAGTTGTGACTGCCAATATATTAAGTTTTGTCAGATATCAATTTTGGTTACTGAATATAGCTGCATGACAAAATCTTATGAAGCTGTTTAGTAACACGTTTTGGTACACTGTGCAGTAAATTGTAAAAACTTCTTTATTGAATCTCTACATTGTATTTATTTTTGTGGCTGCTATTTTGCAAATCTGAACCAAATTTGACTTCTTTCAACAGCAAATAAAATATGCCAGTATTCCTATAAGGCATTTCGGACGTGTATGACTTCATACTTTGAATGATGCTAATGATCCCGAGATGAAGGACTTAAGATCGAATGTCGACGCTTATACACTAGTCAGTTGATCCCGTGGGCGGAGGACTTCCATCCGTTGCGATGTCACTGGTGCCAAGCTATATCGGCTTTTACATTTCCCTTGAATAACATCATTGGTGTACAGAGGAGAGGCTGGTATGCATGGGCGACTACATACCAACCTAACCCGACTGCATACTAACCCTAACCCTAATCAATAAACAACCTTGCCGGGACTTGTGCCTCGGAGGGTTACTTCCAAGTACAATCCTATGGTCATTCATGAGCAAAACGGGACTTTACCCTTTACCCTTTATAGGCTACAGAAATAAACGATGCCGAATCATATGATAGTTAAATTATATGGTGGGCTTTATGTTTTTTTTCGTCTTTAACCTCAGATAAAATGTACAGGGGAAGTATTACAACAAAGCACATGGCCTAGTGGTTAGAGCAGCGGATTCGTGGTCGAGGGATCGCGGGTTCGAATCTCAGACAGGGCGATGTGTGTGTTTATAAGCGAATCACCTAAGCTCCAAGCGGCCCCGGCTGAAGGTTATGGCGAACGTCTGCTGATTCTTTTGCCACAACTTTCTCTCACTCTTTCCTCCTGCATCTTGCAGCTCACTGCGACGGACCGTCGTCCCGTCCAGGTGGGGAACCTGTGCGCCAAGGAAACCGGGAAACCGGCCCTTATGAGCCAGTCGTGGCTCGAGAAGGAACAAACAATGTATGTATGTATGTATGTATATATGTATGTATGTATGTATGTATGTATGTATGTATGTATGTATGTATGCATGCATGTATGTATGTGTGGAGACACATGGCCTAGTGGTTAGGGCAGCGGATTCGCGGTCGAGGGATCGCGGGTTCGAATCTCAGAACGGGTAATGTGTGTGTTTATGAGCGAAACACCTAAGCTCCACGCGGCTCCGGCAGAAGGTAATGGCGAACTTCTGCTGACTCTTTCGCCACAACTTTCTTTCACTCTTTCCTCCTTAATCTTGCAGCTCACCAGCGGGGAACCTATGCGCCAAGGAAACCGGGAAACCGGCCATTATGAGCCAGGCTTGGCTCGAGAAGGAACAGACAACAATTATAACAAAGCTAGAACGTGGTTGGGATATGCAACATGAGCGTATGGACATTTAACCAGGTTCTTTCAACGCCCACCAAACCACAAGATTGAAATCAGAAGCATAAACGATCATGTAACAAACTTGAACGCGAACAGAAGAAAGGAAAAGAAAAATGAAGTAGATTATGTTTACAAGTCTCATTGGTAAACAATTCTCACAAAACTTACTTTTTGAAAATATTATTATCTTTTAAAAAAAAAATGTTTTAATAAATAAATATAAAATTGATTAATTTTTGCAAAGCTAAATGTTCGGTGATAGATCGAATAACAGACATCACTATATCATTTATTTAAAATAGTAGAAATAGAAATACGATAAAGAAAGACAGTGATAGGGGAATATAGAATCTGAATATAGAGAGATACATTATATTTAGAGAAAAGAAAAACATTTAATCCGGCAGTTTATAGTTTCTGTCGCATACCAACATACTGAATAAAATAGTTATATACAATATCACAACAAATAAAGGAAACAGAATTATATTTCATATTCAATTATTATTACTGTGCCAAGACTGTATCGCGGTGAACCTGATAAAATCGACGCTTGGTTGTTGCTAGTTGGAATTCGAATCGTTAGAGCATCGGCATAAAATGCTCTGCTCTTTAACTCTTTTACTTGTTTCAGTCATTTGACTGCGGCCATGCTGGAGCACCGCCTTTAATCGAGCAACTCGACCACCTCGGGACTTATTCTTTTGTAAGCCCAGTAGTTATTCTATCGGTCTCTTTGGCCGAACCGCTAAGTAACGGGGACATAAAAACACCAGCATCGGTTGTCAAGCAATGCTAGGGGGACAAACATATACACACAAACACACACACGCATACATATATATATATATATATACATATATACGACGGGCTTCTTTCAGTTTCCGTCTACCAAATCCACTCACAAGGCTTTGGTCGGCCCGAGGCTATAGTAGAAGACACTTGCCCAAGGTGCCACGCAGTGGGACTGAACCCGGAACCATGTGGCTGGTAGACAAGCTACTTACCACACAGCCACTCCTGCGCCTGCTGTGTTTCTTCCACCTGATTTCCGTGCTGAGTTCAAACACCGTCGAAGTGTACTTGATTTTCGCCTTTCTTGTGGTGGGGTGGGATGGGGTGAGGTGTGGATAAAATAAAGTACTAATCAAGAATTGGTGTCGATGTTTCGACTTAAAACTCTGACCAAAATCGCTGATCACGTGCCTCCTTCCTCCTCCTCCTCTCCTTCCCTTCATCCCCCTTCACCCCTCCTCCTTCCCTTCCTCCCCATCCTTCCTTTTCCCATTCTCCTCTTCCTCTCACTCTCTTCCCCGTCCTCCTCCTCCTCATTCTCCTCTACATTTTTCTCCTCAGGTTTTCCACTTCCTCCTCCCTCCCCCTCCCTCTTCTTTTCCTCTTCTTTTTCTCCTTCTTCCACTCCTTCCCTTTCACTGTTTCCTCCTCCTCCTTCAGGTCCTCCCACTCCATCAACGTACCCCTACTGTTTCTCTTCAATATCATCATCCTTCTCCTCTTCCACCTCCTCCTCCTCCACCACCATCATCAACAACAACAACAACATCAGCATTAGCCTTTTATCAGATGGACAGAATCGTTATATCGTCGGGAAAAAATGCTTTCTAGTATTTCTTAAATACCGTAGGTTTCCTTTCTCCTCCCTGCAGACTCTATGAAATATCGTAGCAGCCAAGTACCGCAGTGCATTTAGCCGACTATTCCCACCCATCAAATTTTAGGCCTTGTGTCAATCCCACTCACTAAGGAACAGCAGCCATAATCCGAAAAGAAGAACAAGTCAACATCATCGGTAACCACTGAGCCGCAGGTTTTATGTCGGAATAATCCCAGTTACCTGAGTTACCTTCTCCTAGAAGGATGCCCTAACAAAGGCTAGGAGTCCTTCACTCCCAATGGTTTAACCGCGCGATCGGGTATACAGTCCGATTATTTCTGTGTCCCCGCGCATGATACATACATACATAAATACATACATAATACATACATACATACATACATACATACATACATACATACATACATACATATTACAAACGATTTTCAGTATTAACGAACAGAATAGTTAGCTCGCCAGTCAAAATATTCTTGTGTTCTGCGTTCAAATACCACCGAGGTGGACTTTGCTTTTCATCTTTCGGAGTCGATAAAATAAGGACCAATCGATTACTGAGGTCGATGTAATCGATTAATCTCTGCCTCCCTTATACAATTGTGGCCTTTGTGTCCAATATTTCAAACAATTATTAGCGAATCAATAAAAATTTGGAATCACTAAAATGCAAAAAACACCGGCTAACATGTCCTTTTCTACTCTTGACACAACTCCCGGAATTTTTTGGGAGGGGGCCAGTCGATTAGATTGACTCCAGTACGCAACTGATACTTAATTACCGACTCCGAAAGGATGAAAGGCAATGTCAACCTCGGCAGAATTTGAAATCAGGACGTAGCGGCAGACAAAATACCTATTTGTTTATTACCCACAAGGGGCTAAACACAGAAAGGACAAACAAGGACAGATGAACGCGTTAAATCGATTATATCGACCTCAGTGCGTAACTGGTACTTATTTAATCAGCCCTGAAAGGATGAAAGTCAAAGTCGACCTCGGCGGAATTTGTGGTCAGAACGTAGCGGCAGTCGAAATACCTATTTCTTTACTACCCACAAGGGGCTAAACTCAGAGAGGACAAACAAGGACAGACAAACAGATTTAAGTCTATTATATCGGCCCCAATGCGTAACTGGTACTTATTTTAATCGACCCCGAAAAGATGAAAGGCAAAGTCGACCTGGGTGGAATTTGAACTGAGAACGTAACGGCAGACGAAATACCGTTATGCATTCCGCCCGGCGTGCAAACGTTTCTGCCAGCTTGCTACATTATCATAATAAGCATATCGTGGGGCACATGTAGCGTGGTGTGTCAACGAAATTTTAGCTGCATTAATTGATATCAAAGCATATAATCTTCAGAAAAAATCTTTGCTTTACAACCGACAATTAAAACAACATCTTTAAATTCTGTCACAAGAGGTTTGTGAATCCATTAACTGGACAAATACGCTGGGGTAAAGAAAAAGTGTTCATTAGTTTACAGTGATAGCAATTGCAAAAATAATGCAGACAACCTTGAAGAGTAGAGAAAGAAAAACGTCCTTGTATTTTTCAACAGGTGAAAAGCAGACGATTAGCTGTCGGCTGCT
>NC_043010.1:53279104-53281604 GCF_006345805.1 Octopus sinensis | reverse complement strand
CTGTCCACTTTTCGTGTTCAGTCCTTAATTGGTATATATATATATATATATATATATATATATATATATATATATATATATATATATATATATATATATAAGCAACATATATATATATGTATATATACATAAACCTTAAAATTGAACTCTGAGAATGAGTGCTCGTCACCGAACTGGTGGAGAAATATTCTTTATTTGGGTTTAACTAGGCTACAATTTGTTCCATGTTGAGCGACATATCTCTCTACATTATGGAACCTGTCACATGGGACACTGGTGTTCGTCTCCTTCTTGGACATATATGTATATATATATATGTATATATATATATATATATATATATAATTATATATATATATATATATATATATATATGTATATGTATATATATATTTACATATGTATGTATATATATATATAGGTAAGTAGTTGAATGAATTATCTTAGTATGGATAATTCGGTTAACCGATACCTGGGTAGCAAATTCACGTCAGAAAAACACGGGTGAAGCTACATGCCAAGGGCAGAGATCACGTGCTTTCGTGTGGAACAAAATTCCTTTATTCTCGACATATGTTTCGAAGGCTGCATATTCCTAATTTCGAAGGAAATGTATATATTCAAAATGTATATATATATATATTCGAAATGTATATATTCGAAATTAGGAATATGCAGCCTTCGAAACATATGTCGAGAATAAATGAATTTTGTTAAATCGTCGTTCAACTCCATTCTTTCATTTACATATATATATATATATATATGAACAAATAAGACACCATATTCGCATCAATATAACGCAACACCTATCCATAATTATTATTGAGGAGATAATCTGAAATCAGACAGTAGGTTAATTTGTTACTTCTAGTAATGTGTAAAGAAAAGAAGCAAACGAATACACAGTGTATAAATGTTGATTAGATAAACCAGTGAGTAGATGCAGGGTAGTGATAATTTGCCAGTTGTCATCTGTTTTGAATGAAACAAGATAATATTCTAATTTACCTTGTATTTTAACATAATCCGTTTCTTATATCTTGAAATAAATTTGAACAGACTTTCCTCTCGTCATCCACACACACATATCAACATTCATACACACAGTCGATATCTTGGTTATCATCTTTTATCTCTTACAGCCAATGGACTGAAACTGTTACGTGGACGTAAAGAAACAAACACCTGTAGTTACGTGGTGTTTGGAGACAAGCATACACACATGAGTGCATATGAAAATTTCGAGTGAATGTGAAATAATAGTTTTTTTTGGGGGGAACAACGCATCTCGAAGCACATAAAGCTATAAATACTAGCGTGTAAATATTGGATTGAAAAACACTTTTGGGTAGAAAAGTCACTGTTCTCTGGTCTGTTAAAGGCTAGGCATTGATGTAGCAACATTTGAAATATTGTCCAAGTAAATCTACCTGAAGAAAACTAATCAGATTCACGATAAACGTATTTGAAGAGTCCGAAAGCTGGGTACAAGATTATCCGATTCAGGGTTGTCCATTTATCTAATGTTCTTTCTAGAGGTTAGACGAAATTTTGTATGTACGCTGCCCTCACAGGTCCTGGCAACCAGTATATACACAGGGAAAATTTACTATAGCATCATAAATGTATCGACTGCTACTTCCAGTAAACATTGGTGCCTTGTTGTATCACTACCCTCTCTCTCTTTCTCCTCCTCTCTCTCTTTATATATATATATATATATATATATATATATATATATATATATATATTATATATATATATAGTAGAAATATGTTACAAAAAGAAGATATAAGATACACGTGGAAACGTAAGGGTAAAATATGAAAAATCAACGAAATGCACATTGCAAATAGAAAAAGGCTTTTTATGACAGGTAACGACAAATACATACATTTAGATGGGACTGAGGTAGTAATAAAAGTCATATAATCATTATTATGAAATGGTTATAAGATAATTTTATTATCATCTTATAATCATTTCATAATAATGACTTTTATGACTTTTATTACTACCTCAGTCCATCTAAATGTATATATTTGTCGTTACCTGTCATAAAAAGCCTTTTTCTATTTGCAATGTGCATTTTCGTTGATATTCCATATTTTACCCCTATATATATATATATATATATATACTATATATATATATATATATATTTATTATTTATATAGGTAGATAGATATATTTACGACAGGTTCTGCACATTTCCGACTACAACTTCCGACTATACACAAGGTATTGGTTGGTCCGATGCTGTAGTAGAAGACACTTGCCCGCGTGGTGCCACACAATGGTACTGAACCTAAAAATCATCTGGTTGCATAGCATGGTTCTTGACCACAAAGCTATGCCCGCATTTGTTAGAAATAACCGCAACACCACTCCGTAATCATGTCCAATCATTTTAAAGAGAATAGACACATTCGATAACGCAGTTCTAGATACGCCATGTCAGAAATAAAGACATTAAGACGAGAAGCTGGGAACACTT
>NC_043010.1:53269104-53274104 GCF_006345805.1 Octopus sinensis | reverse complement strand
ACTCAAGCGAGATTTAAAGAAGAATATTGCGATCGAGAACGTGAATCTCAGTGACCTTTTTGTGTGCACTGTCTGTGATAGAGCATGCCTTTCTTTTGCTGGGCTGGAATCCCATTTCCAGGCCCATGGAAAACAGACTTCCACCAACTACCCTGCCTATATATCTGTGCACACCTTTCAATGCCGTGTATGTCATAAGGTCTGCAAATCTAAAAGAGGCCCCAAAAGACGTTTTAAGATCCCCAAAGATCAGAACTTAACTTCAGCTCTTGGTGGTCCAAATCAGATATCCAATCTATCTATCTATCTATCTATCTATCTATCTATCTATCTATCTATCTATCTATCTATCTATCTATCTATCTATCTATCTATCTATCTATCCATCTATCTATCTATCTATCTATCTATCTATCTATCTATCTATATACATATATATATGCTGCGTGGGTGTGTGTGCGTGCTTTTGTGTGTATATATGAATACATATATGTGTGTGTATATATATATATTTATATATATATATATGTATATATGTGTGTGTGTGTATGTATGTATGTATGTATGTATATTCGTACATATATATTTTACCTATGGAAGTACATGAGCACTTACACAAAAACACACACAATACATAAATATTTACACAAAGCATATATTCAATAGGCACAAAGAAGCGCGAATTGACAAGGGGAAAATATAGACATCTTCCTGCAATAAATCGTCATGTGATCATCTTTTAAGCCATACATAAACATATACCCATGTTTCTGTATCTATTTTAATCTGACAATCCTTCTCTCTGTTTCTCTTGATTCCCTACTCTTCGTCTGCCCAGCTATCTAAATACGTCTATGCATCTCTCAGAACTCATCGTTTTATATATATATATATATATATATATATATATATATATATATATATATATATATGCATATATATATATATATATGCAATAATAAATATATATGCATATATATATATATAATATATATATATCATATATATATGAATATATATATATATATATATATATATATATATTATATGCATATATATATATATATATATATGCATATATATATATAATATATATACACACATATATACACACATATATTGAGACAGAGAGAGAGAAGAAAGAAACAGCGATACATATTTTCTTCCTTTATATCTTTCCTTCGCTCTTTATATGTCAGATTTTATCTACATTCTATTCTGTCATTCTGTCTATTTATTTACCTATCCACCTCTTATACACACAAACACACACACACACACACAAATACACACACACACACACACACACACACGCAGCAATACACACACACACACACACACACAGAAACATACACAAACACACACATACATATGTATATCCCAATCTCCCAACTTCTCTTTTTTCGTTCACTGTGCGTCCCTTCGCGGCTCGTTTGCATCTACATACTCCGACATAAACACATTCCCTGACACATCCGAACACACACCCATATATATATATAATATATATATATATATTTATATCCTCGCATATGCATACTTCCATATATAAATATATAATAGCCCTAGGGATGTTAGTTATGCACCATTCCATTCACAATACTCTGTAATATATTTCCTCACATTTATCTCGGTACACCAGCTTTAGTGTGCGTTGCAGTTGTATTTGAAAACTGTTATTGTTCTTGACATTTTACTGTGGTTAATATTACTAACTTCGTTGGTTTTGTTTACTAACTGTTATGTTATAACGTATAGTATTTTCTTATACTCCTTGACTATTGAGAAGTGGCAGGATCATTAGAATCTTAGGAAAGAATGCTTCCTCTTGGCCTTTTTCGATGTGAGTTGAAATGCAGAAATTCCTTCCTCTTATCCCTTTACTCCTTAGCGCTATAATTACACTTCGCACCAATAATTTCTAGCTTAGGTAAGTACTCTCTCAATATACTTATTTCTTTATTGCCCATAAGGGGCTAAACATAGAGGGGACAAACAAGGACAGACAAACGGATTAAGTCGATTATATCAACCCCAGTGAGTAACTGGTACTTTATTTATCAACCCCGAAAGGATGAAAGGTAAAGTCGTCCTCGTCGGAATTTGAACTCAGAACGTAGTGGCAGGCGAAATACCTATTTCTTTACTACCCACAAGGGGCTAAACACAGAGCGGACAATCAAGGACAGACAAACAGATTAAGTCGATTATATCGACCCCAGTGCGTAACTGGTACTTATTTAATCAACCCAGAGGTACTTATTTAATCGACCCCGAAAGGATGAAAAGCAAAGTCGACCTCAGCGGAATTTGAAATCAGAACGTAGCGGCAGGCGAAATACCTGTTTCTTTACTACCCACAATGCGCTAAACACAAAGAGGACAAACAAAGACAGACAAAGTGATTAAGTCGATTACATCGACACCAGTGCATAACTGGTACTTAATTTATCGACCCCTAACGGATGAAAGGCAAAGTCGACCTTGGCAGAACTTGAACTCAGAACGTAGTGGCAGACGAAATACCTGTTTCTTTACTACCCACAATGCGCTAAACACAAAGAGGACAAACAAAGACAGACAAAGTGATTAAGTCGATTACATCGACACCAGTGCATAACTGGTACTTAATTTATCGACCCCGAACGGATGAAAGGCAAAGTCGACCTTGGCAGAACTTGAACTCAGAACGTAGTGGCAGACGAAATACCGCTAAGCATTTCGCCCGGCGTGCTAGTGTTTCTGCCAGCTCGCCGCCTCACTATACTTGTTTTTTCCCCCTGTAACTCTCATTTTAAAAAAGAGAACCTTAATATCTGACCACTAAGAAAAGATTGTTCTCAAGAAAATTCAGCAAACGCCAGAACGTAAGCGAGCAAGACAAAGGAAAATATACAAGATACAAAGATTAGACACATACCAGATTTCATTGTTGCACTTACGCAATACTTACATAAATGTCCGCAATTCATCAGTGTGACCGTCATAGCAAAATATAATTCGCAGAACTATACACGAAGCGTCCACACGAAATTGAACATGCATATAGTTTTGCCAATTATATTTGTGGGCATACTTCAAATGTCATCGTTTTGGCCCGCAAAATCCGGAAATAATTCTGCATAAAATAATTTTCTGCAGTGAATCCTACCTGTTAGAGAACATGGTTATTCAAATTTAAATAATAAGAGTAAAAAAAAATTGAATATTAATTTGATTAATATTAATTTAAACCGATATGTAAATATGTAAGTTGTAACGACGAAACCTGGTATTTGACTAATCATCATATTTTGTACCTTTTCATTTGCCGAAATTGCGAGGATGATCCGGTTTTTGACTGAAGATAAAAGGCTTCGAATGACCCGTCCTTGTTTTTTTTTTTTTTTTGTATCGTCTGGATGCTTTGTTGTCCCTTTTTGTATCATCTAGTTGTCCGAATGTTTTGGGTTCTTCTATTTTGTATTTTATATATATATATATATAAACGGTAGTTTGTCTGTGTGTGTTTCTGTGTGTCTGTTAGGTTGTACCCTCACCCTGACCACGGCTTTCAACCGATTCTGATGACACTTGACACACACATAGCCCAATGTCATAATTCAAAACTAACGTAGCGAAAATTTTGAAAAGTTCCCCCAGTTCTGAAAAAAATCGATAAATTCGACATGGGGTCGAGAATCAGAAACACGAACCACAAACTGTCATGGGGACGCAACTCCACCTTTTTTAAATCTCAAAAAAAAATTTACCATCATTTTTTTCCATTTTTTTGCTATTTTTTGGCTATAGCTCTCTAAAAATGCTTTATAGTTATTTCCCTTACAAACCTGAGCAACGCCGGGCGATACTGCTAGTATATGTATATAGCGGCATACGTACACTTTGTTTCTTCTATATATATATATATATATATATATATATTATATATATATAGCATACATATATGAACACGATAGCAAGCACTCACACAGTGGTGCATATATAGACTAATATGTAGCAATTGAATGTTTTGCATTTCTCATGTAGTGTTTACTTGAATTTTAGAGATAGCAACCAAATCTCCCTCAGATAAGATTCTTTTGAATTAGGAGGTCAGATGGCACATTGGAAAAATGTTCTCCTTGTTATACCTCTACAAAGACAGAATAGCCATGACTGAAACGGTGTGTTCTTTCTTTTTGTTTTTTTATCACAGGTCTATTTCATCAAAGCTCCCCTGGGGCTAAATGACGAAGAACACCACCACTACCGCTGTCATCATCATCCCCATTGCAACAACAACAACAACAACAACAACAACAACAACACTAATGACTTATTTAGACTGACGCGCGATGCAATTTTCGACGATAGACAATATTGTAGATCACAGGAATTCAGAATCAATAAGATAATAGTTATGGTATGGCAATCAATAAGACTAATAAAAGAGATTACTGGTCCGGAAGAATCAGAGGCAATTAACTAGAGAAAGAAAAAGGAAAAAAAATAACACGGACTATATAATAGTAATTAATAGATTAAATTCTCCCGCATGAAAACCAGACATACATAAAAAGATCATCTCGTCACATGTTACATGAAATATACTTGAAGTGATTCAACAAAGGAGGTGCTCTCTATAGCACCTCTGCCGGTTAGAAATAGCAGTTATATCGCCTGCCTTCTTATCACACGTTTACGTTTTGAAGAAAGGACGTAATGTTACAATTCCAGATAGTTCTGTTTAGGAAAAAAAGAAGAGAAGAAAACAACAGACAGAATGGTAATACCTGAAATACCTTCGAACATGTGACTCACTAATCTCGGTTGATCTGACGTTTTGACAATTACGACTATAGACGTAACTGAAGCTCTGAAGGATTTTTATTATGTCTGACGTAATACAGGGTGTCTATGGAAATGAAAAATAATGATGACTTGGCAAAGTATATGGGAAGCATCAGATAGCTTCCAAGTAGTCGCTATTGGTTGCGCACAACGTATGTATTCGATGC
>NC_043010.1:53261604-53264104 GCF_006345805.1 Octopus sinensis | reverse complement strand
GATGATGATAATAATAATAATCACATGATTTTTTAATATACATAGTATATAATGCGGCAGGTTTGATTCTGCTAGTGAAACTACGTTTTACTCAATCCATTTTCTATTTCTCGTATACATATTCTAATGATATCACAGAATTGCAGATGTATATCCAGTGATATATCAACCAAACTGCATGATAGATAGTATTTGTTAACTGAAAACTTTGGACGAGCTTTTTAAGGCAAACTACAATGTTTATATCCTATTAAATTCCTATACACACACACACACACACACACACACAAACACATGAATACATATACACACACATATAAATAGATATAATTGAATTTTTACTGGCTGACGTTTGTCGATTGTATATCCTCTCCATTTTCTTATTTGACTTATATATACATATATATATATGCATACATGTAGACATAAAGATATATGTATGTATTTATATTTATGCGCATGCATACATATATATATATATATATATATATATATATATATATATATATTTGTTGTATATATATATATATACATATATATATTTATATATGTCTATATATATATTCATATATAGATGCATATATATATATATATATATATATCTGTGATACTCAAAGTTTTATTTCAGCGGCTCCTTATAACATGCAAGGAGACTATCACAGCTGTCTCCAGATTTTTCGGAATATAAAATGTATCTGTTACTATTCAATCGTTGAACATTATACTCTAAAGAATTTAGATACAGCTGTGCTGCTCTGCAGAACAAGTTTTACAAGTTATAAGGAAGCATTAAAGGTAAGTATTATTCTCTGTCACTATAAACACATTGGATACGTTTTAGTACTTGCAGGCATCGTAGCATTTTGATTAAGGATACTTGCGCTATATATATTTAAATATATATATTCGTGTGTGCGTGCGTGTATGTATGAGACAGAGTGTGCGTGTGTGTGTGTGAAAATATATAAGTATATATATATAAATGGATATCTATACAAACATATATATATATATATATATATATAATATATATATATATATATATATATATATATATATAAATGGATATCTATACAAACATATATATATATATATATATTATATATATATATAATAATATATATATATTTATATTACTCGGGCATAATCTATAAATCATAGCATTCAGAAGCAGCGCATATGCAGTAGTCGTGGAGAAACAGAGATGTAGTCTTCGTTTATTAGACCCGATGTCGCATTCTATTGACATCGGAAATTAACGAAATGGGCTAAAAGAAAATTGAGAATACGCCCACTATGTTCCATACACATACACACAACACACACACACACACACACACACACACACACACACACACACATACATACACATATGCACACGCACTCACGCATATGCACATATGTGTCTATGATTGTATGTATGTAGGTATGAAGTTATATGTGTCCCTATATGAATAAAAGTGAAAAGAGAAGTGAGGTGAGAAAATAGATGTTTATTCCAATCTTTTACAGCTGTTTCATAATCCTGCTTGTTATATAATACATGTTACATTAACATCCTCACATGTATAATTTACATATAAATATATACGCGTGTGCATGTGACCGCGTGTATACCGTTGGCAATTTTCTTTCTCCGTCTTCCCTTCCTTGAACCTTTCCTTTTTCTATGTTTCTGACGAAGAGCTGTGCTCGAAACGTTAAATCCTCCTTATTTCTTTCCTTTCCTGAGCGTCCAATAACACTATACTTGTTCCACGTCCTCACGTTGTTGTGTCTCCTCATTGTGTTTTCAAGTTTGGATTGACTACACACACACACACACACACACACACACACACACACACACACACACACACACACACACATATATATATATATACAAGCTGGCAGAACCGTTAGCACGCCGGGCGAAATGCGTAGCCGTATTTCGTCTGCTGTTACGTTCTGAGTTCAAATTCCGCCGAGGTCGACTTTGCCTTTCATCCTTTCGGGTTCGATAAATTAAGTACCAGTTACGCACTGGGATCGATGTAATCGACTTAACCCGTTTGTCTGTCCTTGTTTGTCCCCTCTGTGTTTAGCCCCTTGTGGGTAGTAAAGAAATATATATATATATATATATATATATATATAATATATATATATATATATACATATATATATATATATGTATGTGTGTGTACATATCCAATATTAGAGAATGGAGTAGATAATATACAGGTTACAAGTTTTTATAGCTAACAGAACCTCTGAAGTAGTAAGTGTACGAACGAGGAGTAATCCGCTCGCTGCTCGTCCGTCGAAAGACAGCTCAATCAAAAGAAGTTTACATTTCCCATATTTACTCGAAGAAAATTCGATCCAAAATGCCTGGAAAGCACAGAAATTGAGAAGCTTTAACCTGAAATGTTACCGTAAATTTCGAAAGACATTTCTCCTCAATTTTTATGCTTTCCACACATTCAGTTACTTGAAGTTACCACGAAATACCTGCAGT
>NC_043010.1:53254104-53256604 GCF_006345805.1 Octopus sinensis | reverse complement strand
GAGTAGAGAGGCAAGTTTTGTCTAGTGAATGTTTTAAAAAAAGATGGGTGAATGTAGCAAGAATGGCACGTATGAATGACGAAGCCACCTTGACTATGATTATATGAACCGTAAAAATTAATACAGAGAGTTGCTTATTTGCAAAAAAAAAAAGAAAATAACATGTGACTTCATTGACCGAGGTTACCGTGGTCTTTTCCGTAGGCTTTTCTTTCCACGGGTAAACCTCACCTGTCCTCCCCTTTACACTTCATATTGACATTTCTGTGATAACGATCCCTATTGATCAATTTTTTTTCCTCTCCCCCTTTTTTTTAACCCCCCCTTTTTTTTGTCCTTTCTCTCCTTTTACGATCCCTTTTGATCGACCCCCCTTTTTTATTTTATTTTATTTGTTATTTTATTATTATTATTATTATTATTATTATTTTATTTAAAAAAATTTTTTTTTTAAACCTTCAAAAGAAAAGCTCTACCTTGTAATTTGTTCTATCTGTGTGCAGCCCTGTGTGGCTAATAAAGAAACATATCTATCTATCTATCTATCTATCTATCTATCTATCTATCTATCTATCTATCTATCTATCTATCTATCTATCTATCTATTATCTATTTATTTATCTATCTATCTATCTATCTATCTATCTATCTATTATCTATCTATCTATCTATCTATCTATCTTTCTATCTATCTATCTATCTATCTATCTATCTATCTATCTATCTATCTATCTATTAGTGTCTCTGTCTGTTTCTATGTCTGGCTGTATGTGTCTCTGTCTGTATGTATGTGTCTCTGTCTGTATGTATGTGTCTCTGTCTCTCTGTCTGTCTGCCTCTTTTGCTCTGACTGTCTGTTTCTATCTATCTATCTATCTATCTATCTATCTATCTATCTATCTATCTATCTATCTATCTATCTATCTATCTATCTATCTATCTGTCTGTCTATCTATCTAGCTAGCTAGCAATCCATCCATCCGTCCGTCCATCGATCCATGGATGATGTAATCCATCCGTTGAGTTGTCTATTCAGTTTTTGCAACGTCTCCTGTGGCTGCAGAGACCGATGCGAGAATGGCAGTCTCGTTTGCAGAGGTTTGCGTTCTGTCTTGTGCGGGCCTCCCCACCATGCTCACCTTGCTAAGAAAACGTCGACTGCGCTGGCTTGGCCACGTTCACCGTACGGAGGATGGTCGGATACCAAAGGATGTCCTTTTCGGAGAGCTTGTTGCAGGGCGGAGAAACATTGGCAGCCCTAACTCTAATCCTGCAACTTTTCTGGACGGTCTCCTTGTTATGTTGGTCAATGCTGCCATAATCTTTGCCTTCAGTTCATCTTTGGTGATACAAGAAGTTTTGTTGGTCTCTCACTCGACTGCATCCCATACATAATAATGAAAGGAGTTGCAGTTTGGACAGTTGGGTGGCCAAATGTTAAAGGTGATGTGATCGCAGAAACGGTTGTTTTCTGTAGCTTCCGGCGCGAATGCCAAGCAGTAAAGCATGTCGTTTCCAACTTTCTGGCAAAGGGAATTGCGTCATGGTACTATCTTTTTCACAGAAGGTGCCCAACTGACCCTATTATACTATGCAGTCGACAAAATCCACAGCAAACAATGTGTATGCGGAAAATTAAAAATATGAAATGGCAACAATCTACCCATTGCACCTTATATTTATGTATATATACATACATACTCACACACATACAGACACACATATATGTAAAGTTGTATTTAAGATTAAAGTTTAGATAGGAGATTTTAGGTGTAGAATCCAAAACATGTTTGCCAGCAGTTTTTTCAGAGCGTTCGTGTCTTAATAACTGATGGAAATGCCTAAAAGCTTTTAGCTCCGGTATTTAAAACTCTGAGTATTATTATGACACCTACTGGTTGGCCTATATGATATATATATATATATACACACACACACACACACACCACACACACACACACATATATATATATATATATATATATATACATACATATATATATATACATATAAACATATATATATATTAATATATATATACACACACGCACACACATACACGCACACACACATATACATGTGTAGTGTCTGTGGTATTATATAGTCAATTCCGCTTCACAATATACAAGAGAATCACATGGCGTTTCTAAACTCAAATGTAGAGTACTGTGCATAAAATCTATGTCAAAACGAATCGATTAATTGCATATCCGAATAAAGATTCGAGAGATTCGGTTAATTGCATAAGACCATTTCTCTTGTATAGTGTAAAAAGATGTTGAAATATAAAATCAAATCGAACATTTATTATCTTTGATATGAATACAATGTTTGTGAAGGCTTCCGTCTCCACGACGTGTTAAAACGACTGTTTTC
This sequence comes from Octopus sinensis, assembly GCF_006345805.1. NCBI lineage: Eukaryota > Metazoa > Mollusca > Cephalopoda > Octopoda > Octopodidae > Octopus > Octopus sinensis. The sequence continues at coordinate 53,254,228 of NC_043010.1, read as the reverse complement.
AGTCTTTCATTTTCCGAAACGAACTTTCTCAAAAATAAATCGAACGTATTCAAATTATTCTTACTATTTCAATAAATTAAGGAGGATCGAAGTGCAGATTCCAGTGAATTTTTACCCTATTTTT
>NC_043010.1:53239104-53246604 GCF_006345805.1 Octopus sinensis | reverse complement strand
TATATATATATATATATATACATACATGTATGTGTGTGTTTGCGTGTGTAGCTTCATCCATTCATTCTCCAGTGCAAACAATACAATCAAAGGTGGTGCTCGGTACATATATAAATGCATACATTTATTCATACATCTCCAAAATACACGCTGAATATACTACACACATTTCCCAAACACGTATATCGGTCAAATCGAACTCATATCACTGACTGTCTATACAATATGGGAAGGTCTATTTCTTAAGCTCCACATTTTAAAATCAATTCGAAATTATTTTTGTGGCTTTATAATAATATTTTTGATTACTTTTTTTTTATGAGGTTTTTATGTATTTCTGATTTTTCTACATGTACGCGGTATTTTTTTTTTTCTCACGTGTTATCAATTCCTTTTGTCTGGTTGTGTATTGTTTGATTGCTAGTATTAATGGAGCCCCGGAAAAAAAAATGAAACCTTCTTTTTTGAAACCGAACGTTCTGTTTTCCAATCGTACTTTTGACCATTTCGCGTTGAATCCTTCCATGTGTCGAGTCCTTTCAGGATACTAGGATACATTCGGGAGTAGGTTCATTTCATGCGTTGAAATATGTCTTGGATGATATATCCTGTTCTGTTCCAGGCACAAGGCTCGAAATTTTGGGGGTGGGAGACAGTCAATTAGATCGACCCCAGTGCGCAACTAGTACTTACGAAAGGATGAAAGGCAAAGTCGACCTTGGTCGAATTTGAACTCAGAACGTAAAGACAGACGAAATACCTATTCCTTTACTACTCACAAGGGGCTAAACACAGAGAGGACAAACAAGGACAGATAAACGGGTTAAGTCGATTATATCGACCCCAGTGTGTAACTGGTACTTAATTTATCGACCCCGAAAGGATGAAAGGCAAAGTCGTCATCGGCGGAATTTGAACTCAGAACGTAACGGCAGACAAAATACCTATTTCTTTACTACCCACCAGGGGCTAAACACAGAGAGAACAAACAAGGACAGACAGACGGATTAAGTCGATTACATCGACCCCAGTGGGTAACTGGTACTTATTTAATCGACACCGAAAGGATGAGAGGTACAGTCGACCGCGGCGGAATTTGAACTCAGAACGTAGCGGCAGACGAAATACCGCTAAGCATTTCTCCCGGGCTGCTAACTGTGGAATTAATTCCTGATAGATTATTCAATAGGAAGTCCGGAAGTTGTGTTGTTAGAACTAGAGCGCGTGCTTTAAGGCATGAGGAAACGAAAGCTGTTCGATGGACCCAGTTCGATGGTCCCGATTAGCAACATGGCAACAAAGCCACAGTTAGGTCTTTGACGGATCGGGCGGGATTCGTGCAACAGATGTATATGGATATTCAGTGGTACTTCGTTCAACTGTTTGGGTTTAGACGTTGGACTGGGGACGGAGATAGACTTTACCACCTACTACTTTGACGGTTTTCATCGGTCCCCGGATAGGAGTTCTACGAAAAACTGATTACATCTGACGAAATACGGGAAGCTAGCTGGCTGGCTACACATGGAAAAACTCGACTGGGCTGAATAGTCTGTCATACAAGCTTTATCTTCATATGCCTGACTTGTTCGCCTCTATGAAGTTATTGTTATTATTCAGGTCACAGCCCGGAATCATAGTGGTTAAGAGTTCGATCCCAGGCAGTAACCTGAATAATAATGATAATAATAATAATAATAATAATAACTATTAACTTTTAACTATTTTGGTTAGTCCTTTTTCATATTCTTTTGCGTGTTTCAGTCATTTGCTTGCGGCCATGCTGGAACAGCGCATTTAGTCGAGTAAATTGACCCTAGGACTTATTCTTTGTAAGCCTAGTACTTATTCTGTCGGTCACTTATGCTGAACAGCTAAGTTACGGGGACGTAAGTACACCAACATCGGTTGTCAGTCGATGGTGGAGGGACAAACATAAACACACACACACACCACACACACGACGGGTTTCTTTCAGTTTCCGTCTACCAAATCCACGCAGAAGGCTTTGGCCAGCCCGAGGCGATAGTAGAGGACACTTGTGAAACTTCCACGCAGCCGGACTGAACTCGGAAGCATGTGATTAGGAAGCAAGCTTCTTACCACAGAGTCAAGCCTACACACATACACGCGCGCGTGTGCGTATATATATATATATATATATATATATATATATATATATATATATATACATATGTGTGTGTGGTAAGTAGCTTGCTTACCAACCACATGGTTCCGGGTTCAGTCCCACTGCGTGGCATCTTGGGCAAGTGTCTTCTGCTATAGCCCCGGGTCGACCAATGCCTTGTGAGTGGATTTGGTAGACGGAAACTGAAAGAAGCCTGTCGTATATGTGTATATATATATATATATATGTGTGTGTCTGTGTTTGTCCCCCTAGCATTGCTTGACAACCGATGCTGGTGTGTTTATGTCCCCGTTATTTAGTGGTTCGGCAAAAGAGACCGATATAGAATAAGTACTGGGCTTACAAAAGAATAAGTCCCGGGGTCGAGTTGCTCGATTAAAAAAGGCGGTGCTCCGGCATGGCCGCAGTCAAATTGACTGAAACAAGGAAAAAGAAGAAAAAAAGAAAAATATATAGATAGATAGATAGATAGATAGATAGATAGATAGATATCAAAATGTTGCACAGATTCCGTTCTAGTTGCTGGGGTGGGGTGCTCAAACCCACAAACTCACATGATCGCGAGGCAAACGTTTTAACCTCGGTGCCATGCTTATAATCAGGAATGCCTTCCATAGCGTTTATCTGCTTCAGTAGGTTTTGTGGCAACAAGCTCTTTCCTTGATAGCATTATCCAGAAACTAGTTAAACTAGTTCGTTATGAACAGTATTGATTCTACTGAGCTGGCTGCATCTGCGCACCGTGAAGGGATTAAGTCACCGATAACAAGATTTATATTTAGAATAGAAATACGTAGCCGTAGAAGCCATAGCACAGTACTGTAATTAGATGTTAACTGTCAAGGGATTATTTCGCAGTTTGAAGGGATTTATAATCAAAAATAAACAGAACAAGAAGAGACACAAGGAATGGAGAATCGTTGGAGAGGTCACAGGATGTGTGACGAAACATTTCAGACAAAGGTACACGAAAATAATAATAATAATAATAATAATAATAATAATAATAATAATAATAATAATAACAACAACAACATCAACAACAGCAACAGCAACATGGAAAAATACCTTAGGAAGAAGAACCCAGGTTCGAATTTTCCCCAAGATACCTGATGAAGGGTGGAGGGTATATAAGCCGAAACGTTGTGTTAACAAGCAGGATGAAGACTAATATCCGTCAAATATAAATAATATACATAATGAACAATAAATAATGTTATTTGAGGAAGAGGAATTTATGTACAACGATGGCGCGCTCTGCATAAGTAACGTATGGTTCATAACATAATTCATACAGAAAAATGAATCGCACTGAGTTGTTTTCCTATGTGGGGTGAATGATGCAACGTTTCGGATTCAAGCCCTTTTTAGGAAGAAATAATATACAACCTAATACCATATATTCGGAATTATATGGCGGCGAGCTGGCAGAAACGTTAGCACGCCGGGCGAAATGCGTAGCCGTATTTCGTCTGTCGTTACGTTCCGAGTTCAAATTCCGCCGAGGTTGACTTTGCCTTTCATCCTTCCGGGGTCGATAAATTAAGTACCAGTTACGCACTGGGGTTGATGTAATCGACTTAATCCCTTTGTCTGTCCTTGTTTGTCCCATCTGTGTTTAGTCCCTTGTGGGTAGTAAAGAAATACGTATATTCGGAATTATTGATGAGAGGGAGAAAGAGGGGTGGTGAGCAAGTGATGTGGTGGAGTAGATTATGTAGAGATGAGATGGGAAAAGAACAGCGTAAGGAGTGAGAAAATTGATTCGAGCAATGTGAGAGATAGATTGAGGAGTGTGGGCAGTGTGCCAGTAGTTTTGAAGGTGAGGATGAATATTGTAAATTTTGAACTATATAAGAGAAAATGGGAAAAGGCAGGAATCGTGAAAGTTTATGTCTTATGATTTTGAGCCAGTTGAAATGAGAGGAAGATAGTAACGTCAAATGAGTAACGATGTGATAAGCTTGTAATAAACTTTCGTGTTTCTTTGAACACTTTTAGGAAATTGCCGCTAAGATTTTGTGCCAGTTGAAACGGAGGGTGAGGGTAAGATTAAATGAATAAAGCAGAGAGAAGCTGGGTAAATTGTGCGGTACACGAAAAGAACATTTGCATGATGAGATAAATACACATAGAATAGAAGCTAAGTGGGAGAATCGATGTGGGTAAGCTAGCAGCCAGGATTAAAGAATCTGGGAAAAATAAGGTAAATAAAGTATACTAAGTATATGAGGTATAATGGGGGAGAAACAGGCCCATAACTGTCCCTTACAAAAGGATTTTACAAGGACCTCGGGACTGTTTTGAGAGAGAGACGATACATCATCATCATCATCATTGTTCGACCGTGGTCGAGACAATGGTATTTACCATGCTACGCCAGACTTCACGGTCCATCATGGCAATACGGAGGTCCTGTTGCTGGATGTCTGTATCCCTGGAGATTACATCAGGGTAGGAGAGTGTGCGCCCTCTGGTATTGCGAGTAGATGGCTTCCAGAGGAGAAGAGTAGAAATTACTTCTTTTTCAGCTCTACAACAATGTCCAGCAAACTGGACTCTCCTACTTTTCACAAGAGATGACACAGGTGGTAGTTTCCCATATATTTGCATTTTGGTTGGATGGCGCTTCCACGAGAGATTTTGAGCTCTCATAAGGATACACTCAAACCAGAAACCTAACCAAAGTGTGAGTCGAAAAGATCAGAGGATCTTTTTGAGTAGTATATAAACTAACTTGTTATATTGATTTATAATTCCCTGTAATTATCTCCCCTGCTTATTCCAGCGCTATTAATATTACCGCCAAGATTTTGTCTTCTTTCCGCGACTAAGAGAGGAAATAACAATTAACTGCGAATATTGGTTGCGTATGGCATTCATTCCACGTATTATATCCCGCGAAGTATCAACAGCCTAGAGTATCGTCTTATAGAATTGTCTACCCATCTTGCCCCACCCAAAGTAGTGTTCGCTTCAGTCGATGTTGGAATATGATTTATATTATTATGATAGAGTAAGTCTATATCTTTCTCTTATGCATCTTTCACTGTAAGTGTTTGAAGGAAAAATGCGAATAATATACAATATGTACGAAAGTTAAGTGAAGCAATGTATTTTATATCGCTAATGTACAGGCGTAAAAGTGGCTGTTTGGTAAGTAGCATGCTTACCAACCACATAGTTCCGGGTTCAGTCCCACTGCGTGGCAACTTGGACAAGTGTCTTCTACTATATCCTCGAGCCGACCAAAGCCTTATGACTGGATTCGGTAGATGGAAACTGAAAGAAGCCCGTCGTATATATATGTATATATATATATGTGTGTGTGTGTGTGTGTGTGTGTGTCTGTATGTCTGTGTGTGTGTGTGTGTGTGTGTGTGTGTGTGTGTGTGTATGCTTGCGTGTCTGTATTTTGTCCCCTTAATATCGCTTGACAACCGATAGTGGTGTGTTTACGTCCCCGTAACTTAGCGGTTCGGCAAAAGAGTTCGATAGAATAAGTATTAGGCTTATAAAGAATATGTACTGGGGTCGATTTGCTCGACTAAAGGTGATGCCCCAACGTGGCCACAGTCACATGGCTGAAACAAATAAAACAGTAAAAGTGTAAAAGAGTACAATATCAGACGCAGGCATTGCTGTATGGTTAAGAAGCCCTCTTTGAAACTACATGGTTTGGGTTCAGTCCCACAGCGCGGCACCTTAGGCAAATGTCTTTTACTATAGTTCCGAGTCCGATAAATGCCTCGTGAGAGTTTGGTAGACGCAAATTGTGGGGAGGCCCGTATATTTGTGTGTGTGTGTGTGTGGTGTGTGTGTGTGTATCTGCGTTTTTCCCACCTACCATTTGGTTTTCCAATATCCCGCTAACCTAGCGTTTCGACAAAAGAGATTTAATAAAATAATTAGGAGAATATTGTTCATAATTAAGTTTTATACTTCATAGTATTCTCATTTATTTTGGCGGCGAGCTGGCAGAATCGTTAGCGTGCCAGACAAAATGCTTAGAAGCATCTTGTTGGTACTTACGCTCTGAGTTCAAATTCTGCTGGTGTCGACTTTGCCTTTCATCATTTTGAGGTCGATAAAATAAGTACCAGTTAAGTACTGGGTTCGATGCAATCGACTACCACATTGCTCAAACTTTCAGGCCTTGTGCATATAAGAGAAATTATTATTCTCATTAACGAATAATATGAATACTTATGATTAGTCCAAGGTCAAGCCTGATCGAACAGATCTACCATTTAAGGGCGTTCTAGCTGCGACCATCATGTCTTTATATCAGGGGCTACATTTCAATATATCCTCCTTACTTAAGAGCTTAGGGGGTGATCTGAAAGTTATTGTCTGCTATTTCTAGCAAGACGAGCAATGCTTAGCGGTTTCCTTCGATGTTTGGTTGCGGTGATATTGTTGGTGGTAGTAGTGTTGGTTCTGGTAGCGGTATGAGGAAGGAGGCGGTAATTGTGCCGAGATTGTGGGGCGTGACTTAGTGATTAAAGTACTCGGCTGATGATCCTAATGTTAAGAGTTCGATTCTCGGTAGTGCATTGTGTTATTGAGCAAGACACTTTATTTCACGTTTCTCCTGTCCACTCAGCTGGCAAAAAGGAACAGTACTTGTTTTTCAAAAAGGAGCAGCCTTGTCACATTTTGTGTCACGTTGAATCTTTCTGAGAACTACGTTAAGGGTACGCGTGTCTATGGAGTACTCAGCCACTTGCACGTTAATTTCACTAACATGTTGTTCCGTTGGTTGGATCGACTGGAACCCTCGTCGTCGTAACCGACGGAGTACCACTATTGTGGTATTGGAGGTAGTGACTGCATGGGTATGACGGTGACGTTGTTGCCATTGGTGATAGTTGTGGCCGTAGAAGGGATGAAGATAGTGGATATAATAATGGTGGAATGAGATAACAAGATGGTGGTGTTGGTCATGTGTTAAGTAAAATTGTCAGGGTTCTGATCTCACCCCAACCTCAATTAAAATAATTGTCACCAACATGTTTGGCATCTGGAAATTCACCAGTGAAGAATACCGCATCTGAAAGATCTTTACCATGCCAGAGATTGGAGGTTCGATTCAAAGAGTAATCATATCCACTGTCAAATTAATTACCCAGATTCATGCCACGAGCATGAGATATTTCCTTTAACTCTTTTCATTTCTGATCACACTGTGCGTACAAATGGGACTTAACCCCAGAAAAACATTGAAATCCTTTAGCAGAATCCACTATGTAGCAAATGATTGAACCTGGCATACTTTTTGATTTCACCTACTACCCTATGCACCACAAAAAATCAGAAGTCCTATAAAGGGAAATGGATACTACCTTCCC
>NC_043010.1:53229104-53231604 GCF_006345805.1 Octopus sinensis | reverse complement strand
GTGCCTACTGTACCCTTATCAGACGGGTAGCCATGATGGGTATACTGGGCTTCGCATATTTCACTCCAGTGTCATTTTAATGATATGCACAGTTTTCTCACTCAATAATAATAATAATAATAATAATAATAATAATAATAATAATATAATAATAATAATAATAGCTTCAAATTTTGGCACAAGGCAGTTTATGCATACATACACGACGGGATTCTTCCAGTTTATGTCTTCTATATCCACTCGCAAATCTTTGATCATCTCGAGTAAATAACAGATGACCCTTGCTCAAGATGCTACGCAGTCGGACTGAACCCAGAACCATATGGTTGTGAAGCAACATTCTTACCACACCTACACATCATATAAAGTTGTTGTCATATTAATCAAATGTTAATGCTTTTTTTTATTTTAGGAAAGGAGGAATGGATTTGGTAATGTTCCTGATAGAGAACGCAGACGGTTTATGTGGTCATTGATACGACAGAATAGTTAGGAAGATCGCTTCACCGCTATGGTATCCTGGGACGGGGATCTCTCTGCGGGGCAACTCCATACCATGTTCATGTGTCGTCTAACATCGTCAAAGGTTGAATTAAGCCTTCTGGATGAAAAATTTGGTAGAAGGAATCTGTGAAGAAGCCTGTCGTGTGTGTCCGACCGTGTTTCTTTCTTTTTTTAAATATATATTTTTTTACTTGTTTCAGTTATCAGACTACGGCCATGCTGGGGCAGCGACTTGCAGAATTTTTTGTCGAATGAATCGATCCCAGTGCTATTTTCATTCTTAAGCCTAGTACATAGTCTATAGATCTCTTTTGGCGAATTGCTAAGTTACAAGGATATAAATACACCAACACCGGTTGTCAAGCGATGGTGGGGAATAAGCATAGACACAAAGCCACACACGTTTCTTTCTTTCTTTCTTTCCTTCTTTCCTTCCTTTCTTTCTTTCTTTCTTTCTTTCTTTCTTTCTCTTCTCTCTCTCTCTCTCTCTCTCTCCAAATATGTGTGTGTTATGTGTTTGTGTGTGTGTGTGTATATGTAGGTATCAGTATAGACTGTAAAATTGTTAAGTAAACCGAAAATCCGGTTTTCATCGAACGAATTCCAATAAGATATTTGCTCCAACTCTAATCAGATACCTGTTAGTCTCGCCACCTCAAAGGCTGTGAACCATCGATTGGTCTACCGGAAACCTATAACCGATGATGTAATATAGCCGAATCATAAACTACAATATATATAATAAACGTATAAATAAGCAAACCGAGAATGATGGCGGCAGAGCGCTGAGAAGACATCGTTTGGTTTATGATGTTCGTTATTCTTTAATGTTCGTTTAATTAGGTAGCGAGCTGGCTGAAACGTTAGCACGCCGGGCGTAATGCGTAGCCGTATTTCGTCTGCCGTTAGGTTCTGAGTTCAAATTCCGCAGAGGTCGACTTTGCCTTTCATCCTTTCGGAGTCGATTAAATAAGTACCAGTTACGCACTGGGGTCGATATAATCGACTTAATCTGTTTGTCTGTCCTTGTTTTTCCTCTCTGTGTTTAGCTCCATTATGGGTAGTAAAGAAATAAGTATTTCGTCTACCGCTACGTTCTGAGTTCAAATTCCACCGAGGTCGAATTTGCCTTTCATCCTTTCGGGGCCGATAAATTAAGTACCAGTTACACACTGGGGTCGATGTAAATCGACTTAACCCGTTTGTCAGTCCGTGTTTTCCTCTCTGTGTTTAGCCCCAATATTGGTAGTTAAAAGAAATAGGTATTTCGTCTGCCGCTACGTTCTGAGTTCAAATTCCACCGAGGTTCACTTTGCCTTTCATTCTTTCGAGGTCGATTAAATAAGTACCAGTTACGCACTAGGGTCGATATAATCGACTTAATCAGTTTGTCTGTCCTTGTTTGTCCCCTTTATGTTTAGCCCCTTGTGGGCAAAAAAGAAATAAGAACTACGGTTCTTGTTCTATGACCGGCGCCGTATTATGCTGAAGAACTTAACTCCAAAATAGCTCGTTTCATCAAAATGGGACCAAATGTTTAAATGTTATGTCGTTATTTCGTTTTTGAAACATTCTCCATGTAAATCAGTGAGTTGGAACATGTTTTAATGTATCACAGATGGGGTGAGGGTCAGCCTCGTTACATTCTGTGTCACGCAGAATCTATCTGAAAGCTACATTAAGGGTATACACGTGGCTGTAGAGTGCTTAGCCACTTCCATGTTAATTTCAAGAGTAGGCTTGTCTCAACTGGAACACTCGTTGAGGGAGAAGCAGTTAATCATTATGCTCCAGCTGGCTATTTGGCATAACGTTCTCAAGCACATCCCATAACCATTCACTCTGCATTCCATCTCTCGTCACTTTTGGTGGAATCCAATCTCTCCGGCCCCACTCTAATCATAATGTCCAGTTTCTTATTTCGCCACTAGAACATAGGCCCTTTCCAACTCTCTTACCTGCCTGTGTCATTTTCTTCGGATGTCGCCCCGTAAGT
>NC_043010.1:53226010-53229004 GCF_006345805.1 Octopus sinensis | reverse complement strand
TATTTAGTATCATATATTGTGCAAATATACCCATGGCAGTTTGTTAGACTCCCTAAGTGTGTGTTTGTGTGTGCATATATAAGTGTATGCGGTTGCATATATTTTATGTATAAGTATGGATGCATGGGCATATATATACGTGTGCGTATACATATTTATTTGCACACAATCTCAATAAAACACGTATGAGTCACTATGAATTCGATGTTTATTGTCACAACGTCCAATTGCTTTAATCTAAAATTTGCATTTAAATATACATTTATATGCCAAAATCAATAACGGTCGATAAGTAAGTTTTACTAGATATGCATTATAAAGGCTATTTTTCAAATTTCCATCTATCCTCCATCGTGATCATGTGATATATGTATCTCTCACTAAACCAGCAAGTATAATCCATAGGTTTTATTTTAAGTCTATTTTATTGTGTTTTATTTTATATTATTTTCTATTTTATCTTTTAATGTTTTTACTGTCATTATAATTTTAGTTTATCTTTAGCTTGATTTAAATTTTTATGCATACTTTATCTATTTATTTATCTGTTTTCAAAATATAATATATAGTATATAGTATATTCACAAATATCTAAAACCCATCAATCAAATACACTTTCAATATATAACTTTAAATTTTTAATACTTAATACTTTATACTTCCTTCGAAAGAAAAAATGATTACCTAAGTCACACGAGCTCTATATTAACTCTGAAATAATCCTACCACCATATAGTTAGAAAGTGGAAATTTTTCTTAGAATTAAAACAAATGCTTTGAAATTTCCACCAACTAGATGGTAGGACTGAAACATATATGTAGGGCCTTTTTTATTTTAACTTATTTTTCTTTGGGATCTTAACTTCTAATCAATTTATTTATACTGTTATTTTAAAAAGTGTTATCTTTTTCTAACATACTAGGTTGAGGAAAAAGTTCGTGCACCGTGTTAGAATAGTGAACATAATGAACACACCACACACACCACAAAAATATATTAAAAAGCATTACTTTAACATGGCACACGGACTTTTTCCTCAACATAATACAAATAAATATTTAATTACATTAATTTATTCTCTATATTCCTCTAATATTGATAATTTCAATAATCCTGAAAACATATATCAATGAATTTCGCATTATATGATACGGATTAAACCAGTCGAATATACATGTATATATATATATAAGATATATATATATATATATATATATATTATATATATATATATATATAATTACTCTTTTGCTCTTTTATTTGTTTCAGTCATTTGACTGCGGCCATGGCTGGAGCACGCCTTTAATCGGCAACTCTACCCCGGGACTTATTCTTTGTAAGCCCAGATACTATTCTACGGTCTTTTGCCGATCGCTAAGTGACGGGGACATAAAGACACCAGCATCGGTTTCGTTGTCAACGATGTTGGATGGGAAACACAGACACACAACACACACCCAATATATATATATAATATATATATACATATATATACGACGGGCTTCTTTCAGTTTCCATCTACCAAATCCACTCACAAGCTTTGGTCGGCCCGAGGCTATAGTAGAAGACACTTGCTCAAGGTACCACGCAGTGGGACTGAACCCGGAACCATGTGGTTGGTAAACCAGCTACTTACCACACAGCCACTCCTGCACCTATATATATATATATATATATATATCTATATATATATATATAATAATATATATTATCGATCGTACTTTCTTAACATACGTGCTTGTTTTCTTCACCGGGCTCGCAGCGAGAGACCACTTGGGGCAACCATTATTATCGCTTAGTGTTAAAACAACTGAAAGTCATAGACAGACAAGTGCGGCACCTAGTTCCGAATTGAACTCAGGAGTAAAGGGTACCGATATTTCGCCATTTTTATGGCTTATCCACATCAAGTGGATCGAACTCGGGGACGAATCGAATCGCCAGCCTATGTCGATGTATAAATAGCATAAAGACTATTTGCTGATGTGCCACGTTGACACACATGTACGATTAAATTCAATAACGGTATTAAAACATTTTTCAGGTTTTTTAATACCCAGTATTAACAAGGGTCATCCCCAGGCGCTATTTCACAGCAAATCCAGCAAATAAACAATACACATACATTATACATTGAGTATGTGTGATCGATGTTTACACTGCTAACACCGCATTTAATTCATTATTGAATTTAATCTTACAAGTGCATCTATGTTTATGTCTGGTCATAGACTGGCGATTCGTCTCTGGTTCGATTCTCGTACGTGTTGGTGATAAACTATAAAAATGGCGGTATCCAACACTCTTGAACTCGATCCGTGGTGAGGTTACTCACCTTTCCTTTCTATGACTTTTATGTGTTTTAACCTACAGTAGGGGGTCATCACAAATTGAGCTATTTCGCTGTGAATCCGGCGACAAAACAGACAAAACACATATTGAGTATGTGCCATCGATAATGTGAATACCGCTAGTGCTGCATTTAATCCATTATGAATATATATTTATTAGCATAGCACATATACCTATATATATATATATTATATATATATATATATAATATATATATATATATACATTTATATATACATATACATGTTGCACCCCACCATATATATATATATATTATATATATATTATATATATATATATATATTATTAGATTATAGGGAGTTTGGGAATATAGGGAGTGTTTGTCCAGGATAGGACTACACAGCCACAGCAGGAATGTATCAGGTCATGAAATGTAAAAGCTGGACTAGACTACTTTATGCGCAACTCCATTGTCTCCCGAGACAAAAAGGATGCCAACCATATATATAATATATATATATATATATATATTATATATATATATATATCAAATGGGACAAGAACGCACAAAATATCCAGACAGTTAGGTAAACAAAAAGGGACAACAAAACATCCAGACAGAAGATACAAAAAAAACACAAGGACGGGTCATTCGGAGTTTTCTTTCTACAGTCGAGTTC
>NC_043010.1:53201010-53216010 GCF_006345805.1 Octopus sinensis | reverse complement strand
ATTGAAATAATCTCATAGTGTCAAGATTTCGATAATGTAATTGTTTATTTTTAGAACGACATTATAGGATAAGTATGAAAGGTCGTAGGAGTGGCTGTGTGATAGGTAAGTTGATTGCTTACCTTAAGGCGGCGAGCTGACACAAACGTTAGCATGTCGGGCGAAATGCGTAACCGTATTTCGTCTGCCGCTACGTTCTGAATTCAAATTCCGCCGAGGTCAACTTTGCCTTTCATCCTTTCGGGGTCGATTAAATAAGTACCAGTTGCGCACTGGGGGTCGATATAATCGACTTAATGCATTTGTCTGTCCTTGTTTGTCCTCTCTGTGTTTAGCCCCTTGTGGGTAGTAAAGAAATAGGTAAGTTGATTGCTTACCAACCACATGGTTCCGGGTTCAGTCCCACTGCGTGGCACCTTGGGCAAGTGTCTTCTACTATAGCCTTGGGCCGACCAAAGCCTTGTGAGTAGATTTGGTAGACGGAAAGAGAAAGAAGCCTGTCGTATATATGTATGTATATATATGTGTATGTGTGTGTGTGTGTCTGTATTTGCCCCTCCCCCAACATCGCTTGACAACCGATGGTGGTATGTTTACCTCCCCGTAACTTAGCAGTTCGACAAAAGGGGCTGATAGAATAAATACTATGCTTACAAAGAATAAGTTCTGGGGCGGATTTGCTCGAATGAAGGTGATGCTCCAGCATGGCCGCGCTGAAAGGACTGAAACAAGTAATAGAAAAAAAAATATCTACAGGAAACGGGCTACTCGACCCGATGAAAATTCTAACAGGGTCCTACCTATAAGGTCATGGGCACTTTATCTTGGCATGAGATCATCACATCGCGCTACATGCATGACAGCCACAACAACACATTTTTCAGATGTCTTAAAATTTATGAAATTTTACTCAAAACTTTTAGTATTTCCTAGAAAGATTTAGAGTTAGCATCGCTGCGTAGAGGATAAACTTGTAGGAAATAAGACCCTCACCTGTCTACTTTCTCGTATCAATTTCATTTATACTGAGAATGAAAAGGAAGCCTTATTCTAATCACGTGACCTGTTAAACCTAACAGTTTAACTATTCCCCAAGTCACATCCTATTTACTGCCTTAGAAAAAAGCATTTTCAATTATGCTGTTTGTTCCTTCTCAAGCCATACCTGGCTCATAGGGCCGGTTTCCCGGATTCTTTGGTGTATAGTTTCCCCATCTGGACAGGACGACGGTCCGTCGCGGGTGAGCTACAAGATGCAGGAGGAAAGAGTGAGAGAAATTTGTGGCGAAAGTGCCACAAGAAGTTCGCCATTACCTTCTGCCGGAGCCGCGTGGAGCTTAAGTGTTTCGCTCATAAACACACACACATTGCCCGGTCTGACGTTCGAACCCGCGATCCCTCGACCGCGAGTCCGCTTCTCTAACCCCTAGGCCACGTGCCTCCACTTCAATTATGTAGTCTACAATAAAAAAGGATTCTCATAACAGAATTACAGCAGGGAGAAGTCGGGACATCCATGAAGTTACGACCGGCGTTAGAGGTCCAAGAAGAGTGGATGAACTGCGTTCAACCAGATGGTCACGACTGGAAAGATTTTGCTTTGGTCATAGTACCTACGCGTTCAGTGCCACGACCTGTGGAACAAAAAAACAGAAGCAGCAACTACGATTGCAATGCAATTTATTATTCTTTCTTTTATTTTTATTCAGCTGTCCTAAGCCGTTCAAGATGTTTCATTTAAAGTTATGCTGTTTACGTCCTTCAGACAAGAAGGAAGGACGACACATTCCGATAATTTTCATTCCAGTTAAATTACCGAGCGACTATTTCTACATGCGTAGAGAAAAAAAAAAGAAAAAATAAATTGAAAAAAAAATTAATAAAAAACAAAAGAAAATACAAAAGACACAAATCAAAAGTAAAAAGCAAAAAAAATTGTATTCAACAGAAACAGGGTTGTTCCATTCTTTTTTATATTTTTTAAACATCTTGTACAATGAATTTAATTGCATTGAAGTTGAGAGAGACATTACGAGACTCTATTGATTTCGTCTTCACTCTGTGCTGTGTTGATTTGGTTTATAACGTCCTCTCTTTTGTGTTATTTCTGGAAAAAAAAAACTTGATTAGTTTCCTACATAACATTTTACACTCTCGGTTGTTAATGATGATAATAATAATAATAATAATAACAATAATAATGATAATAATAATAATAATAATAATAATAATAAAAATGATAATGATAATAATAATAATAATAATAATAATAATAATAATAATAATAATAAAAATTATAATAATAAAAATAATAATAATAAAAATAATAATAATAATAATAATAATAATAATAATAATAATAATAATAATAAAAATTATAATAATAAAAATAATAATAATAAAAATAATAATGATAATAATAATAATAATAATAATAATAAAAATGATAATGATAATAATAATAATAATAATAATAATAATGATAATAATAATAATAATAAAAATAATAAAAATGATAATGATAATAATAATAATAATAATAATAATAATAATGATAATAATAATAATAATAATAATAATAAAAATGATAATGATAATAATAATAATATAATAATAATAATAATAATGATAATAATAATAATAATATAATAAAAATGATAATGATAATAATAATAATAATAATAATAATAATGATATAATAATAATAATAATATAATAATAAAAATGATAATGATAATAATAATAATAATAATAATAATAATAAAAATTATAATAATATAAAAATAATAATAATAAAAATAATAATAATAATAATAATAATAATAATAATAATAATAATAATAAAAATGATAATGATAATAATAATAATAATAATAATAATAATAATAATAATAATAATAGTAATAATAATAATAATAAAGATGATGATAATAATAATAATAGTAATAATAATAATAATAATAAGATGATGATAATAATAATAATAATAATATAAAAATAATAATAATAATAAATAATAATAATAATAATAATAATGAATAATAATAATAATAAATAATAATAATAATAAGAAGAAGAAGAAGAAGAAGAAGAAGAAGAAGAAGAAGAATGATAATAATAATAATAAAAATAATAATAATAAGAAGAAGAAGAAGAATGATAATAATAATAATGGTGTAATTTTCCAGCTTCATAATAGAAACTTTTTCGAATGCTTGCTTTAGTGAAAATTTCGGGTCTAGATTTCAGAAGGTCGGTGGACTTCTTACATTTAAAAGAAATATGAATTCTTTCGTTTATTCAAAACCTTCAACTCATTGTTCTACTAACGTGTGACGTGGATCATGCTACGTCGCTCCATATGATTCTTCGTGGGATATTGTTGGCCTATAGGTCCTCTAGCTAAATTAATGTTTTCTTCTCGTCTACGTGTCGGAAAGAAGACTGGTTGTTGGCATATATTTTATAAAGTTCTATTTATGTAGACCGATAGACTTTATCTTTTGAGTTCTGTCATGTTAAAGAAATGATGTGGATTCAGTCTCATAAAACGCAGAGATAACCGAACCGAGTGCGTGTCTGGGTCTCTGATATATTTTTGAATAGATGCGTGGTATGCTCTGCACTCCTTTGGACTACATCAGCAAGGTCGAGAGAGGAATCCTGATGATTGGGCTACCCAGGATTTTCTTACATATAGTCCAGGCCTGCGCAAAACTGATGAGGAAACTGGAGAGGACATGAAATGTAAAAACCAGACTTGATTACGTTTAGTGCTCATATGTCACCGATGTCAACTTTGCATTTCATCCTTTCGGATTCAACAAAACAAATACCCATTAAATATTGGGGGTCGATCACATCGACTTATCACACTCCTAAAAATGCACCATAATTAAACTATCAGAAATATAATAATGCATTATTATTATATTTCTTTATTGCCCACAAGGGGCTAAATACAGAGAGGACAAACAAGGACAGACAAAGGGATAAAGTCGATTACATCGACCCCAGTGCGTAACTGGTACTTAATTTATCGACCCCGAAAGGATGAAAGGCAAAGTCGACCTCGGCGGAGTTTGAACCCAGAACGTAACGGCAGACGAAATACGGCTACACATTTGGCCCAGCGTGCTAACGTTTCTGCCATTATAATTCTCATTATTGCTATCATTATTGTTGTTGCTGCTGCTATCTTTAATTGCTGTAGTGATGGCGTTAGTGGTAGTCGTAGGAGCAGCACTATTACTAATTCTAGTATACGATTTTTTTCTGCTTTCGGTCCAACCACGTTTTAGATATTTCTATTTTCAGATCTTTATAATTGGATAATTTGTCTATTTCTATAGGAATTTCATAATCGGTTGACTGAACTGATACCTCTACTGAGAGGTACATCCTTTTATTGGTAGTTTTTCACGACAATATCCTGCCGATTTTCCTTAATTTCCTTCTCTATATGGATCGGCATAAAGCCATATGTAGTTACCGTGTCACTCCTTGAGACCGTTTCTATTGTATATTGTATACCATTTCTTTAGTGTCGGTATTTCATAAT
Source organism: Octopus sinensis (assembly GCF_006345805.1). Lineage (NCBI taxonomy): Eukaryota > Metazoa > Mollusca > Cephalopoda > Octopoda > Octopodidae > Octopus > Octopus sinensis. The sequence goes on along the minus strand of NC_043010.1, from coordinate 53,211,449 downwards.
CATGATTCTATGTTCTGTATCTGAAAGCCTCGACGTTCTCATGCATATGTGTGAATTTGGGGGCAGAGTGTAAAAGATATGAATAAAGATGTTATTCAAATTATACTACATTTGTTTCTATTGCGTGGTTGTTTATTTGTTGATTAATATATTACATTAGATGATTTCGAAACCAGACCATTTCATCAGGCAGTTTGAACAGTTGACGTGTAAGATTGACCGAAATGCGATATATTATAGAACTAAATACGTAAATCTAGATTATTCTTTAAGGCTCTTAATTTCTAGTACTCTTTCTAGTGTTCTTAATGTCTCATAGGTTCTAGTACTCCAAAATTCAAGTTTCCGATCGATCTTTCAACTGATAATTGCATAATGTGTTCCATTGTTTCAATATATTTGTATATATATAACGATCACGCTAGTAAAAATAAAGTTTCTAGAACTGATAGAGATATTTGAAAGATTGTTATGGTCCCTGGATTCCCTGGGAGCCTTCGACTTAACGTAATATTTACACAACATTATACATAGATTTATCTGCTTCAAGATTCACTGTTCCAGATAAGAATGATTTTATGTTCTCTTGAAGTTTATAAATTCTTTTGATGTCGAGAGTTTATATTTATCTTTTCAAAAACATCGGATGGGTCACAGAGTAAAATATTCTAAATGCACTCAAACAGGAAGTGACGGTTTTAAATGTATCAAGGGATCAGATCTCCCACAATGAAATGTACAAGTTATTCGACGGCCCTCTGCATTATTATCGTTACATTTGATAAATGTCATTGATAAAACCTGCGTCGACCCGAGGTTTTGGTTGAGGGTGCTATTTCAGTAGGCACTTAAATAGAACTTTAGATACATATCAAACGTTTTCAACCACAAACGAAGGAAGACATCACTGCAGGAAGGTGTGATGTGATTTATAATATCACTTGTTTGAAGAGAAAGGGGAATTTCAAACCTGCATCAAAGATGCTACAATATAAAACTGAGGATTGGTTTGCAATGAATCTAAATTTTCAAACGGCGGTTGATATATTCCCCACTAAAAGTTAAGAGACGAAACATTCATGAATAGTGTTAAACACTAGAATCAGTGGATGGAGGTGTCGTCAAACTGAAAACGTAAAAAACAAAAATAAATTTTCGGTGTGGTGAATCGAGTAGATGATAGCAAAATAGTCAAATCTCCTGACGCGATCAATGGAATTAGTCACCAGAAGTGAGACGAGGAAGAGAATTACAAAGAAAATATTTTCTGTAGAAAATTAGTGTGGACGCGCAATGGTCCAGTGGTTAGGGCAGCGGACTCACGGTCGGAGGATCGAGGTTTCGATTCTCAGACCGGGCTTTCTGTATGTTTATTGAGCGAAAACACGAGGGTCCGGCAGGGGGTGGTGGCGACCCCTGTTGTACTCTTTCGCCCCAACTTTCTCTCACTCTCTCTTCCTGTTTCTTGAGTAACGCTGCAATGGACTGGCGTCCCGTCCAGCTGGGGGGAACGCATACACCATCTATGGGAAATCGGGCCCATGAGCCTGGCTAGGCTTGAAAAGGGCACATAAATAAAAGAAAATTAGTACTTCGTTCTTTTACTTAATGGATATGAGGCTTGGAATAAAAAGAAGAAATTCATCGGTCATTTACAGCTTGCAATGCAGATTGAAACGGTAAGAAGCGGGGACGGAACATATTCTGCAAAATTCGTCATTTTACTTTAAATTCAGCCATGATTGATTAATTCGGAAGCTAGTCTTATCTGGATAAAATTGTCCAAGCTCATTTCTGTGGACGCCTGAAATATTTTGTATTGTGAGAAAAGTGTATAATTAACGTGTCAATGTGTTGAGCGCTCTTTTAAAAAAGTAGAAGAGGATACGTTGATGGTTTTTTTTCACGCTTTATAGGAATGAGGCAGTATACTGGGAAGGTCGATATTACGGAAATCTTCCTCGTAAGGGTGTCTGATCAGAAAATCTCCATCATAATAATAAGTACTAAAATATTTCCGATATGAGCTTTTTTATTGGAAAATGTTATTTGAAACGTTAAACAGAGGAAATAGAAGGCTACTTATGAAGACTACCATTTCCTCAGTTTAACATTTCAAATAATTTCTGTCAGCTGCAATGGAGATATTTTTATTGAAAATATTTCAACGGTTACTGCTCTATATTCAGCTGTTGGCTTTCTACGTGACCCGTCTATAAAACAGAATACTGAACATATGCAAACGCTGAAAGGAGAAACACAAAAAGAGTAAAAAAACGAGGAAAATTATTTTACTTAAGTGTGAACTAATTTTTTTTTTAAATCGTTGTTCCGAGTTTCTCGCAACGAAATAATTAAAATTAATCTTCAAATATTTATTCGTAATTTAAAACATTGTGCCCGATTTCTCACTCCTAAATATTTATATTGTAATTTTCTCCCCATCCTCATCCTGTCCTAATAACTAGTCTTAATTATTTTAGCGCAAAAATGAATATTAATTTAAAAATTTATTTCTATACTGAAGGAATAACAAAAATGTCTTTCCATAAAAGCGCAGGAAATATGAATGTGTGGGCTCATTCAAGAACGCTGGAAATTATCGAAAACGTGCAAAAAGATTTTGTTTTCGTTCTAACCAAAACAAGCGAACAATTGAAATCTAGAATTTTTCAATTTAATAACATTAAAAAAATAAGATCAAACAGAGTGTGAGTGCATTATTACATTTAGACTTAAAAACGGTTCGAGTAAGCTTTGATGTGTGAGAGTGTAAGTCGATTTAAGTAGATTTAAAATCCTGATATTTTCTTTGAAGGCTTAACCGCAGCGATATGATCTTCGAAAATTGCATAGGAATAAACTTAGGTTTAAATTCTGTTATCTATACCGTTTGCAGTGACGTTTTCCGTGAAAAAAATCGGTCTTTGTTACAGTGAATAGGTGGACACTTGAAGTGGATAGCACCCGCCATAAGTTCGGATAAATGTTTACTTTGCAAGAAATTCAGGTTTTAAAATATTTAATAACACAAATGAACGTTTCCAAAAATGTATAATTGGAGACGTGGAAGTTTACTGACCGGTAGCTGAAAGGGTTGTTTTATTGAGATGCCTGAAATTTTATGAAACTAAACTAGTCTGAAAAGAATCTGGGTTTAGATTATTTGAATGGCCTTAATTGATAAAGGTTAAAAAGACTCTAGGATAAAGCTTGTGATTACTGAATAATAGACGGCAATTTATTTTGTGACATAATTATTTCGTCACATTAAAGAAATAGCTAATTGAAATTTTAAAAAGAAATTACACAAGATGGCGCACCAAGAGATTGTCTCATTAAAATAACGCTGAAAAACAAGATATTAGTTATACGTTGAAGATCTTTAAATGTTAGTGTATAAAGTATGTACCCTGGTATTGAAAACACATTAGGGACATGTATATATTTAAACCAAAATAGTCTGAGGTTTTCCTGATATTTACTTCATTGATGAAGATATAAAAAATTACCACCCTCGGTTAATATAATTTTAGTCATCACCCTGCTTTGACACGAAATGTACCCTAAGAGCGATTCAGTCACAGATAGGCTGTACCATTATAAACATTTCTGTATGAATACGTGTATGGTTGAATGGGGATATAGTCAGTTAGGCAGTGGTAGTGAGCGTTAGTTGCATAACAGATGATTCTCGAAATGTTTATATTTTCTTATATTTTGCATTTCATACTTAAATATAGTTCAGCATTACGCAGTTTTTAAAGAAGATGCCATCATTTGCTATGTAACGCTCACATCTTTATTTCTGCTCGTATATGGTCTTGATTTTTTAGCAAGTTTTCATTTAGTTTAATTAGTATTGGTATCATTTTCTTGTAATTGACAAGTTTATTCAGATAAATGAAGAACGGTGGATTTATCCTTGGTTATGCATGTGTAGTATACGTATATAATATTAAGATTTGGTCTGGTTTCGTTTAGTTCGGTGGGGATAAATGTAAATCTATATGTTATGGCTTCTGCATTGTAGAAGACGTTTATAGCGGTCAGGCATAGCGATTCTACATAAGTAACTGTTCCCAGTCCTTTTTCGTGTTATATTGGAAATGATATTCTTCATATTGGTGATCCAACTGTAATTTAATGCAAGACTATAATTATCAAATAATTTTATATATTTATTGCTAATGGGGGAGTGATTACAGATAGTGCTTGTTAGGTTTCAGCGATAATAAGCTTAACATTTAGCGTCAAGAGACGTGTAACCTAAAGGATATTTAGTCACTTACTCCTAGTTTGGAAAACTGAGGGATTAAGAGACTTATACTTTTATATCCGGTATCTGGCAAGATACTATTTTGGAGTAAGAGGTTACGCTATCGACTATTTAGTTGGTAACACTTCTACTTATGATATTTAGGATTTCATTAAAATGTATGAACTAAAGTTGGTATAAGAATTTCATTAGCTATATTAAATGTTTAATGTATGTTGGTAGGGAAATTAAGAGGAGATCCGAGGATCGTAACTATAGTTCAGTTTATAAGTTATTCATATTTTACACCGAAAGTACTGCATCTACCGTGTGTCAGTTGGCATTTTCAGCTATGGCTAACCCATTATTTTTGGCTAATATTAGAGAATACGGTTATTAGAAAAATATTCGTCTGCAAGATTTTCAGCTTCAAAGGGATTCTAATTTCACAAACATAAGTAGTTGTTGATTTTATACGTCTAGATGTATATTTGCTTGTACTTCTGTGTCTGTGTGTATGTATGGGTATGCATGTGTCGGTTATGTATACATGTATGATGACTTGAATCGCAGGTAACAGTATCAATATGATCGTGAATTATATATATATATATATATATATATATATATATACGTGTGTGTGTGTGTGTGGAGGCGCAATGGGCCAGTGCTTAGGGCAGCGAACTCACGATCGTAGGATCGTGGTGTCGATTCCCAGACCGAACGTTGTGAGTGTTTATTGAGCGAAAACACCTAAAGCTCCACGTGCCTCCGGCAGGGGTGGTGGAGATCCCTGCTGTATTCTTTCGCCACAACTTTCTCTCACTCTCGCGCATTGTGACCAGTGATGTGTAGCAATATCTGATAGCCTGGTCGGTCACGTATGTGTGTATGTGTGTGTAGAACTAGCTCTCTAACGCACATATTTATACATATATATATATAATATATATATATATGTACGTATGCATATATACATACACACATACACACCCACGCACACCTACTCACACACACGCCCACACACGCTCTCACACACGCTCTCACACACACGCACGCACGCATAATCCATTTAAGTAGAGGCAGCAAGGATATAACATACATGTAAGAAAGTAAGAGCTAGATCCATTAATACTAAGATCAAATATTCTACGTAACAAAAATATTTAAATATATTCTGAACTAATAAAAAAAATAATAAAAGATCTCATCCTTCAGGAGCTTGATAACAAAATTATTCTATTTTATATAAATTATTCCAGCAGGTTTTCAAACTCAAAGACGATCCTATGTCAGAAATTTACTTGTAGGTGATGAAAGTTAGCGAAATTACATCTTCAACGCCTACTAGTATGTTTATATATGTGACTTTTTTATGCATGTGAGAATGATAGCATTTTTGGGCTTTGTATATTGGATAAGTTAGTTTTTATTTTTATTTTTTGCCGTCTGACTTCGATTATCGATTTATTTCCCAAAGATTTTACATCATGAAACCATATTTTGATCCATAATATTTTTTCCTATTTCACTTGCAAAGAAAACTTATTAAATGCGTGTAATGTTAGAGCTAACACGTTCAGTAGATTCGAAGTGGAAAGATCTTTCGCTGCAACTGTAGACTCGGTAGAAAATTTTCTTACTAGACGGTATCTGTGACAAATGTGCATTAAAAAAAAATTATTGCTATTCAGCTTTTTGAATTTAAGTTGGGGCTATCTACCCAACAAAAAACTGAATAAAATCATAAACCGTATTTTTTCCCGTTTATTTCTTACTGAAAATAAAGTTTGATCGATGATGCTTTTGTTATAAAGAATATTCGCCATATTCATGTAAAATGATACACAAAATGCTTGAGCACACACGGACGAGAAAAGGCCTTTCGGCGTAGAAATAATCTCGGAAAAAAAACTTCCTCGGAAACAACAGGTGCGAAAACACTTTGGACTATCTATGATGTTATTGGATCGTAGGATGCAGTCATCATTGAGTTATTTCGTGTTGTCAACTACAACCACTGTCATGCACAACCCGATAACTACAAATCAATGATATTGGACATTAGCTGATGCTTGCAAAGCTTGATCAAGCTAGGATTAAATACTAAAGTTGCACAAAATAGCTTTCAATAAAATATAATTAATATAAAACAATGTTTACCACGCTTGAGTACACTCGGACGTAATAAGACTTTTCACTGCTGAAATAGTCTCAGGAGAAGACTCTTCTCCAAGACATGTATGAGAAAATTTGGCTGTAAATGACGTCACTAGATTTTAAGAAGCATGCATTTTATTTCTCTGTTCTTTCACATCGTCACATACGGACGCCAAATATTTCCTTAGCTTGGCCAAGCTTAATGCTCATCAATAGAAGTACTCTTTGCTTTTCTAATGTGGTGGAATCGTACTTTTTGGGTTGTGAAAGTTAGACCTGGTTTTCGGAGCTGAAGACACGAAAGAATGCAGAAACCTGTGCGTTCTACGATCTAATAACGCCGTTTACAATGTGTTTGTACATATGTCTAGAAGGAAAGTCCCTCCCAAGACTATTTCTGCAGTAAAATTCTTCTCACGTCTAAGTATATTTGAACTTGTAAAATATGATTTTACTTTAATATAGTTTATTAAAGCTGCTTCGTCGGAATTTAATACTTATCATATAATAGAGGGCGGCGAGCTGATAGAATCACTAGACAGAAAAACTTGGAACAGAAAGACGGTCAAAATACTTAACGGCATTTCACCCGTTTTTGTGTTCTGAGATCAAATTTCACCGAGGTCGACTTTGCCTCTCCTCCATTGCAGAATGATAAAATAAGTACTAGTTGAGCACTTGGGGCCAATGTAATTGACTTACTCCCTCGCACAAGAATGGTGACCTTGTGCCAAAATTTGAAATCAATATTTATTATATAATTAAAAGCATCGGGAGCGTTCGCTTTCTTATATATTGAATATATATATATATATATATATATATTATATATAATATATATATATATATATATATATATATATGCATATATATATATATAATATATATAGTCAGTAAAAAAGGGGTAGAATTAATTAATTGTTAATCAATTCGACCAAGCAGTATTCGGTATGTAAAAGGACCATTTACGGTATATTTGAAGTATTAATTTATAAAAATATGGTAAAGTAAAAAAATTCACTTTACCGCACACCGAACTTTTCAGAAATAGCAGCCAAAAATTTGGCTATTTCTTCAACTGCAAGTAAAAGTCTCCAGACAATGCATACTCAGAAAAATAACTCACATAGGTATAAGGGAAAAACAATGAAAGATCACATCCATATAAGATACCCGAGAACAGCCTGTTTCTGGATTCGTGGGTTAAACGCCACTTTTCCTTCATCAGCTCAGAGATTTCTTCTGATTTGGATTTGAAAATACTAAGAACCAAACATACCCATCCGATATCTGTAACATCGGACAAACTATGCTGGACACCCAGTACTAGCGAATCCAAAAATACAAATGAGATCTATTATTCTCCCTGTCCACCCACGTGAGTCATAGAGTAGTGCATTTCTACAGACGCGAAAACTGTAGTTCAAATTCTTGGAGAGAAAGCATTATATTGTCAGTAAAAACGGGGTAGAATTAATTAATTGTTAATCAATTCGACCAAGTAGTATTCGGTATGTAAAAGGACCATTTACGGTATATTTGAAGTATTAATTTATAAAAATATGGTAAAGTAAAAAAATTCACTTTACCGCACACCGAACTTTTCAGAAATAGCAGCCAAAAATTTGGCTATTTCTTCAACTGCAAGTAAAAGTCTCCAGACAATGCATACTCAGAAAATAACTCACATAGGTATAAGGGAAAAACAATGAAAGATCACATCCATATAAGATACCCGAGAACAGCCTGTTTCTGGATTCGTGGGTTAAACGCCACTTTTCCTTCTAACCCACGAATCCAGAAACAGGCTGTTCTCGGGTATCTTATATGGATGTGATCTTTCATTGTTTTTCCCTTATACCTATGTGAGTTATTTTCTGAGTATGCATTGTCTGGAGACTTTTACTTGCAGTTGAAGAAATAGCCAAATTTTGGCTGCTATTTCTGAAAAGTTCGGTGTGCGGTAAAGTGAATTTTTTTTACTTTACCATATTTTTATAAATTAATACTATATATATATATATAATATATATATATATATATATACATATACACATATTTACATACATATTATATATATATATATATATATATATATATATATACATATACACATATTTACATACATATATATATATATACTAGAGTACCCGTGACCTGTTGGGGCACCGGGAAACTATGAGTTTCCCAGCAATGGAGTTTTGTTTTTCATTTCCAGGTTATTTCGCATGCTTTCAAAGAATATGAGATCAAAATCACGCGTAAACGGCTCCTTTCCCCAGAAAATAAAAATATTGGCTGCTATTTCTTGCAAGCTCTGCTAACACGTAACAGGTATTTCGAGTCTTTTATCGCAAATAGCTGTTATGTGGTAGTAGGGCGTGCTAGAAATGGCAGCCAAATGTTTTGAACTGAGATACGTTGAATGCACTCGAAAAAATCCTATGGAAAAAAGCTATTTCACACCTAGGTTACGAACGGATCTTTTAGGAAATATTCACCGTAGTTTTAAAGTCATTTTCACTTTAAAATATTTTTTAGATATGCCAAAAAAAAAATATGTATATATGTATAAGTGAATTCCTTGAATTATATTATCCGGACGGATACCGTATTAGCTCTTAGTTCAGTTCCAGTTAACGGCTGTGACTACAATTTGTAGCAAATCACACCGTGAATTCTTCCGATGGTTAAGTCAATGTACGCTTTACTGGACGATAAAAGTTTCTGGAGCATATATGATTATTAATAATAAAGAGTATGGAGACTTGTACATCCACAAAATTTATTCTATTAATTTATACAGCATATTATAATGACCTATAATGACGTGTATGTCATCGTATGCTGCATAAGATTATCACATAAATATTGGGGATGTAGAAATCTCTATACTCTTCATTACTTGATATATGTGTTTGTGTGTTTGTGTGTGTGTGTGTGTATGTAACATACACACACATATCTAGTAATATATATGTATATATATATAGTATATATATATGTATATATATATATATATATATATATATATATATATATATATATATATGTATATATATATATATATATATATATAATATATATTATATATATTATATATATATATATATATATGTACACATACACACACACAAGCATGAATTTCAAAGAGTAAAATAACGAACAGATACTAAAAAACAAGGCAGTAAGAATTAGAAGCGATGAGATGCTTCGAGAGTGAAGTCGATCTATATTGTACATAAGTAAAATATTTAGTATATTCCATTTCGCCTACGAATTTGAACGTACTCATCGAAGCATATCTTGGAATTGCTCTATGTATGTATGCGTGTGTGTATGTATGTATGTATGTATGTATGTATGTATGTATTTACGTATGTATGTATGTATGTATGTATGTATGTATGTATGTATGTATGTATGTATGCACGTATCTATCTATCTATCAGTCTATCCATATATATATATGTATGTGTGTGTGTATGTAAATATGTATATTTATACATGTATAAATGAATGTATTTACATACATTTATCTATGCACAAATATAAATATGTGCATATATATGTATATATCAATATACATATATATATATATATGTGTGTGTATATATGTATGTATATATATATACATAAACTATGCATAAATGTATATATGTGTATATATATGTATACATCAATATATATATATATACATATGTGTATCTATGTACATATATATATGTAAATGGAAATATATATGTATATACATACATATATATGTACATATGTTTATACATATATACACATGTATACACCCACTCTCACAAGTACACACATATTGAAAGTGTTGTCTTAAATACTTTAAGTTATTTTTTCAAGCATTATATATTGGACTGCAGCGATATTGGGGGACTGTCAGGAACAGTTTTAGTCAAATATATCGATCCACAATCCTTGTTTCCTTACGATACTTATTTTATTGATCTCAGCTAAAACTTCGAATGTAAAGCAAAGCAACTCGACGTAACACTTTGCA
>NC_043010.1:53156010-53193510 GCF_006345805.1 Octopus sinensis | reverse complement strand
TGAGGAACTAGCAGAGAAGCTTGGATTTCGTCATTCAACTATTCATCGACACCTGTGTACCATCGGAAAAGTCAGTAAATTGGGTCAATAGATTCCTTACAAACTTTCAGAATCTAATGGCGCGCAGAGAGTGAATGTGTGCTCTTCTGTGTTCACGTCTCATGAATGCACCATTTCTGAACCCAATAGTGACTGGTGGTGAGAAAAGCATTCTCTATAAAAATATGAAGTACCGAAGACAGTGGGTAGGGAAAGGAAAAAGACCGACACCCTAGGCTACAGAAGGTCTTCACCCAAGTAAGGTGTTCTTACCTCTTTGGTGGCATATGAAAAGTTTAGTCGACTTTGAACTTTTAAACCCAAATCAAACGATAACAAAGAAGATCTACTTTGAGCATTTTAGCAGCTAAAGTCAGCGCTAGAAGAAAAACGACCATCTTTGGCTTCAAGACAAAAGGTGTCCTTCCATCAGGATAATGCTTGGCCACATACACTGACGATGCCATTCCAAAGGCTTGAGCAGTTTGAATGGGAAACAATGCTCGACCCACCATATTCACTGGACATTGCCCCATCAGATTATCATTTATTCTGCAATCGGCAAAATTATTTGGTCGGAAAAAATACAAATTCTGTCGATGAGGTAAGAACAATGCTGCAGGAGTATTTTTCCTCACTGAGAAGTGAATTTTGGAAGAGGGGCCTTGCAAGTCTACCAGATAGATGGAAGAGCGTGGTAGAATGTGAAGGAGAGTATATTTTGGACTAAAAATGAACTTTGTTTACCTTAATTTTGAAAAATAAAAGAAGAATAAAGAAAACCGCATTATTTATAGGATGACCCAATATATACTCTCAAGAATGGCTGTGTGGTAAGATGCTTGCTTCCCATCCGCATGATTCCGGGTTCTGTCGCACTGCGTGACACCTTGAGCAAGTGTCTTCTACTACAGCGTTGGGAAGACCAACGCCTTGTGAGTACATATCTTTGACAGAAACTGAAAGAAGTCTTATTCGTCTTATACAGGGATGCCGTGAATAAACTGTCGTCTAAATTACGCAAAAACGAAAATAACTCTGAATCTCACCTTAACAGATATATTTACCAAAATTACATCAAAAATATTTTGAAATACTAAAGAGTAAATTTATTCAATATAATCGCTATTGGTTTCAAACACGGACTCCAGACAACTTCGGAATCTCCTGCAACTCTTCTGGACGGTCTCCTTGTTTAAGTTGATCAATGCTGCCATAATCCTTGCCTTTAATTCATTTTTGGTGTTACAAGGAGTTTTATTGGTCTTTCGCTCAGCTGCGCCCCGCACATAATAATCAAGGGAGTTGCAGTGTGGGGAATTAGGTGACCAGATGCAAAGGGTGATGTGGTAGCAGAAATTGTCTGACGGCCACGACTAGGTTCTCCTGGTTGTGTGGCATGGTGCAGAATCCTGTTGCCAGACATAGAGTTTTCAGCAACCACCCTCTTGACCCAGAGCAGCATTACCTTCTCCAGGCACTTAATGTAGACCACCGTGTTGTGTGCGAGGCCGTGTATGAAGATTAATGGAGGCATAACGCCACCACCACTAGTGATCTCTCCTAAACATCATGATGTTGACTGAATGTTTGATATTTATCACTTTCGGTACCTGTCCTCAGATTGCACTGTCCTCAGATTGATACCCAAACACTCTGAGATATTCGTATCTGAAATATTTGCAGTATAGCATGTCGTTTCCAAATTTCTGGCAGAGTGAATTGCATTACGGTGATATTTTTCTCACAGACGGTGCCCAAATGACCCTACTATACTGTGTAGTTGAGAAAATCAGAAACAAACAATGCGCATGCGCGAAACTATTATTATAGAATGCTGACAATTTACCTGTCGCACCTTGTATATATATATATATATATATATATATATATTATTATTATTATTATTATTATTGTTATTATATATATATATTGGAAATGTTGAGCTCTCAGTCATATGTACACCACGGAAACCCGGTAGCCGGCCCAATATGCCCTAATACTCGAGACAGAAATATCCATGGCTCGTCGTCATCGTTGTTGTTATTGTTGTTGTTGTTGCTGATGACGACGACGACGACTATGATGATGTTTTAGTACGGCTTGTTTATTCTGTGGTCCTATCTCAAACAATCTACATCCTTTCTTAACGCATTTACTTAGGTATTATTCGATTTCTTATATTAATCCCTAGTTATTACGCTTTTGCATCCTGTATTTTTACGGTATCCATACGTCATCATAGATTTAGTATGTGGAAGGTTTCCAGTTTCCAGTTTTCCGTTTACAGTTTATCGAACATAAACTCTACTGAGGACGACTCATGTTTGGGGCCCATACAACGTGTCATACCCGAGCATTTGCCAAGCGATAAACTGTGATTCACGTTGCTCCAGTCCACCCAGCCGGAAAAAAAAATTGAGTAATCCTACGACGGATTAGCGTCCCGTTCAGGTAGGAATATATACCCAAGACAAACCAGAAAAAAACGGTCACATGATCCATATGGTGTAATGTGGGCTTCTTTACAAAGCACTCCTAAAATATAAGAATGTATCCACCAACTTCTAATCAGATACCATGGTGTCTTTCACAAAGTTGTTTGGTTCAACGCAAGGTTCACGGAGTGCACGAGTGAATATTATGTTTGTCTTCTTCAAGCTTATTGGGAGGCCAAAGGCAAGACATGCATCTGGAAATCGATCCATTATAAGTAGCGTGTCGTTTTCTGCACGAGCAACAAAAACAGTAGTATATCTGAGAATCAGTTCTTGGATCAATATTTTGAATGTCATAGACTTGCACTGGAAACTCTGAAGATGAAAGATATCGTCTATCGTTCCGAACCTCAAGTGCATACTTATATATGACAATTTTGGAATGCATAAATAACAACCGTAAAGAAAATTGCAAACAGTGTAGAAACTGGCATAGCGAATTTTTCCTTTTTTTTTATCTCCAGTAATTTCGTCAGAAAGATGCTTGTTGAATGCAACGCTAAACTTCATGTTGCGGTTTGGTTTCTGAAACAAATTCAAAGATTTTAGTGCAAATTTCTAAATATATTCCTCTTTGGTTCCCTAGAAGTAATGCTAAGAGCCTTTACTAAATCAATAAAGCATGAAAGAGAGAGAGAGAGAGAGAGAGAGAGAGAGAGAGAGGTCCCTACTACTCGATGCACTTTTCGTGAAACCAAACAGAGGAAAATAATGCCTAAAATACTCCGCATGTAAAATAAAATATATTCACGAGCAGACCAAAGACTTGTACGAAGATTTGGTAGATGGAAACTGCAAGAAGCCCGTCGTACATATATATATATATATATATATGTAGGGAGAATTCACAAAAAATGGACTGCCATGTTAGCTTGGCGATAACTATTAATATCCAGTACCGTTACTGTAGTCTCCTTTAGAGAGATTTAGAAATATTATATTTCGATTTATATACATATATATATGTATACATGTATATATGCATATATATATATGTATATATATTACATACACACACACACACACAACACAATATATATATATATATATATATATATATAAAAATATATATATATATATATATAATATATATATTATATAAATAGTAATGCAATACGAGAGTAAATATTCGTTGTGCCATATATTTACTTCTATGTATATTATATATATATATTAGAAAGTTTGGAGATGATGTACATGTATTTTATATTAGAAGATATGAGGTACTCAGAAATTCGGATGGTTTTATATTTACAGATATTTATTTGTATAATCCATGTTTTTATACATCATATAACTTATATCATATATCATATATTAGCGCTTTCGTCCATTCTGGTGGATTTTTATATGAAAAATCCACCAGAATTGACACAATTTGAAAAATCCACCAGAATGAACGAAAGCGTTAATATATGATATATGATATAAGTTATATGATGTATAAAAACATGTAATATACAAATAAATATCTGTATATATATATATATATATATATACATATATGTGTGTGTGTGTTTGTGTGTGTGTGTATGTGTGTGTAAATATATATATATATATGCATGTATTTATGCATATATGTGTATGTGCATTATATAATATTATTGTCTTTACGTTGCCTATTCATGTTCAAACTTGGTTGAGACTTTTCTTACAGAATACAATATGGCTGACTATTTCCTCATCACCCTCACTTAGTCTTTAATTACTTTTCCACTTTCGTTGAATATGCCTTTGTTAATGTCCAAAAGGAAGTCTTCATTATTTTTATTTCTCTTTTTATTTGTTATTTTTACTTATTTATTTAATTATTCTAGCTGCCTTCAAATTTCTCCATCTCGAATTTTAGTTCTGTGCTTCCCAGCCAATGCTGAATAATTCTTGAAGGTTTCTCTTTTTCTTTCCTGCCTTGTCTTTCTGCATTCTTGTCGGGTATCGACCATGGAGGATCTGTTCTAGCTAAAGTCTTAGTACGATATTTTGTATTAGTTCAGCTTTTAATTTAGTTTCTTAATACATCATATTATCGTTTCTTCATCATCTTCACAGCAGTCTGCTACCCTCGCTGATGTCTTATATTTATTAGGCTCCCCAGAGAGCGAAAGCAAATTGAGTTTTAGTTCACGCTATAAAGCTCTTTCCGTTAGTTTGTTTCTTTATTCTTCAGCAGACAATTTCGTACTATAACAGGAGAGATATTTTATAATAGATTTTCTAGATGGAGAAGACCACCCTAACACCATTTGTTCGCAGTTAATATAATCGCATATCGACTTTTTGGTGATGTATTCGAAATTGCACTTGTTATTTTCTTATGTTCCGTTTTAGTCCTGCTAATTCACTCAACTTGAAATTGGAAATATTATAACTACAAGTTATTCAATATAATGCTTCTATGATATTCCTCCATGACATTTCCTTTCATTTTCATTTGTTGCACTCATTAATTCCTTCTATTTGTAAGAGTACACGCGGTGTAATTCTGTTATATCGGTCTTTTTCTATGTAATATGTTATCACGCGTTTATACTAATTTTCACTTTTGTACAGTATTCTTGGCGCGTTTTTCAAAGCAGAATTCTACATCAATTTCCCACCTGAATCTTACTTGTACCCTGTGCAACACACAACGTGTCAACTTGCTTAGAATCTACAGTGTTCCCGTTTACTCCACCTTTTAGTTGTAGGATATCGTTCATCACAATTGTATAGCTAATACATCCGTACACAGTCTGGTTTGGGTTTGATAAAAAAAGTACAAGTGAAGTGCTGGGGTCGATATAACCAACAAAACTTATACTGTACAATTTTGGTCAAGGCGACGAGCTGACAGAATCGTTAGCACGCTCTACATTTTGAATTCAGATTTCACTGAGGTCGGCTTAGCTTTTCTTCCTATCATGGTCGATAAAATAAGTTCTAGTCGAGTACTGGGGATAATGTAATCGACTTTCCCATTACCAACAATTTCAAGACTTATGCTTAAGAATAAACGATTATTATTATTATTATGATTATTATTATTATTATTATTATTATTATTATTATTATTATTATTATTATTACTTTTTTTTTCTTCTTTCAAATTTGCTTCCATTTCTTGCCGAGTGTCTTCCCGACTCCTAGGGCAAAGAAACTCATAGTATACATTGGTAGGCCATTAAACCAAACTCAATAGTTCGTTCATTTAAAAATTTTTTTTTTTTCAAGTTAAATTAAAATACATGAGCAGCAGCAGTTCTCACATCGACAATGCTCTTATTATTATTATTATTATTATTATTATTATTATTATTATTATTATTATTATTATTATTATTATTATTATTACCATCATCATTATCATTATCGTTAATATTATTATTAAGTATTGGAGACGATCTAATCGGCTGGCCCCCTTCCCAAAGTTTCAGGCCTTGTAGCTATATATATGCCTCTCTCATTGGAGTACTCTTTTTTCCACCTTGTTTCACATTTATGTGCTTGCTCCGGTATATGTATTCTTATATATATATATATATATATATATATATATATGTATATATATATATAAATTAATAAATAAATAAAACATATGCATATATACATACATATATGTACGTACCTACCTCTACATGTATATATACATGCATATATTTTGTATGTCCTGTACTCAATTTTTTCGTTGTTTAAGAAAAATGTCCATTTCCTTGGTTTTATGTTTATGTTTTCGTTTCTCATTGTGTTCGACGTTTTTTTTGGGTGTCCTGTACCCATATATGCATGTATATATACATGTAGAGGTATGTACGTACATATATGTATGTATATATGCATATGTTTTATTTGTTTATTAATTTATTATATGACGGAACGCACGCATCCTTTTCTAAGTAAGATTGTTCTATATATTATATATATATATATATATATATATATATATAATATTATATATAAATATTTTTTTTTCAGAATGAGAAAAATATCCAAGGCTGTGAAGATTTTAGAACATTTATAAATAGAAGGCTTTACAGCTGTTTCCAGGATATTTATTACATCCCTTCATCGGAGACGGTGTGTGAAAATAGTTAAGCAATAGTTAATTTAGATAAGATATGAAATAGAGAGTGAAGTGGAGGAATGAAAATAGATGTGAGATATGCAGGGATATTGCATTTGTAGATCCATTATTTAGGCAGAATTGTATACATATAAGATTCCAATACCTTGTGAGTAAATTCCAATAGTATTTAAAATTGGTCATTCCAAGTATAGTGTTTGTACATAGTGCTATTGAATCGAGGGTTTATCTAAAGTGACCTAAAAGTAGGGAATGTATTTGTAGGGTCAAATCGAAATCAGAAAGAGAGGAATAAAGAAAAAAAAGAAAAAAGAAAGGAAATAAGAAAAGCAAGGTGAGAGATAATAATAATAATAATAATAATAATAATAATAATAATAATAATATATATATATATATATATATATGATAACGTGTGAAATAGAATATACTGTTTGTGCCATTTGTTCCCTGTGGCTGTTTTGCCATTGTGGATATTTGCATCCCCTGCAGTAGGTATTCCTAAACAAATTGGAAACAAATTCACAACGGTTCTCTTCAGGGGAACACTTTATTACATTATGTGAACAGAAAGCAAACACACACAAACGCGCACGCACACATACACACATGCACACGCGCCTACATGTGCGTCTGTATGTAAGTGTAAATATATATCTAAAGAGAGAGAGAGAGAGAGAGAGAGAGAGAGAGTAAGAGGGAGAGAGAGAGAGAGGTTTGTAGATATTATACATGCATAATACATATGTATTTTTATGTAGATTTTTGCGCTTAAGCACATACATATATGTGTGCGTGGATATTTATGCGTGCATGTATAAATCCTTTTTGCTATTAGAGTGAATACAAGGCGGCGAGATGGCAGAAACGTTAGCACGCCGGGCGAAATGCTTATCGGTATTTCGTTTGCCGCTACGTTCTGAGTTCAAATTCCGCCGAGGTCGACTTTGCCTTTCATCATTTGGGGGTCGATTAAATAAGTACCAGTTACGCACTGGGGTCGATATAATCGACTTAATCCGTTTGTATGTCCTTGTTTGTCCTCTAATCAACTGGCCACTTCGCCAAAATTTTAGGGCCTTGTGCGTAGTGTAGAAATGAATATCTATAAGGCGTCGAGCTAGCAGAAACGTTAGCATACCAGGCGAAATACTTGGCGGTATTTCAAGTCTTTACCTTCTGAGTTCAAATTCCGCCGAAGTTGGCTTTGCCTCTTATCCTTTCGGGGTCGATGAATTATGTACCAGTTACGCACTGGAGTCGATGCAATCGACTTAATCCCTTTGTTTGTCCTTGTTTGTACCCTCTTTGTTTAACCCCTTGTGGGTAATAAAGAAAGAAGAAACGTTAAGATGCCACGCGAAATACTTTGCAGTATTTCATCGTCTTTACGTTCTGAGTTCAAATTCCGCCGAGGTCGACTTTGCCTTTCATCCTTTCGGGGTCAATAAAGTAAGTACCAGTTGCATAATCGACTGGTCCCTTCCCCAAAATTTCGGGCCTTGTGCCTAGAGTAGGAAAGATTATTATAGTGAGTCGAACAAATATCAGTTTGTGTCATTCACTAACATTTTAGGGGCTTCTCACACTTATAACACGAATACTTTATTCTTCTCCAGACTTAATGCAATGCTTACCAAGACTTTTACATTTCATCTGTTATCCACTAAGTTCTAAGAAACTGGTCTATGTTACTAATTATTTCACTTTCCAGAGAAATATTTATATTTTATATTTTCTTGCACATTAACATCATAGTAACATATGAGCATAGGATTATATCAGCGAATTCCCATCTCTCAAAAATAAAATAAAAAGCGAACTCTAAAAATACCTTGATCATGTATACAAATATGAAAATGGAATCATTAATAGAAATATGAAGAGAAACATGAAATAAAATCGGACATTGACCTCTTCCCAAAGGGTATTGAAAATTCAAATTTACGAAGAAAAGTTCTACATGGGTATTATTTGAAATGAGAAACCCGGAACATAAAATAAATTACAATAAAAGCTTGTTGTGGAGGAGTAACAAATTCAAGTATAACCTTACGTTGAAGGTTATTTCGATGCCATCGGAGATTAATTAGTTAACCCTTTACCAAGGAACATTTGCGTACAGAAGTTATAAGCACCAGCTGACAATAAAATTACAGCTATGTAAAATGAATACTATAAACAGTATTCACATTGTTTTCAATAGTCAGAATATGGTCTGCTGATATTCCCAAGCCATAAACTATAACGACCAGTCACAACAAAGTGGAACCAAATATAAAATGATATTTTCAAATTTTGGTACAGAGCCAGGAATTGTTGAGAGGCGGGGTAAGTCGATTTTATCGATCACAGTACTTTATTGGTAATTGTATTTATGGACCGCAAAATAATGAATGGCATAGTCTACCCCGAGGGAATTCGAACGTCGATTACATCGGCACGAGCTTTCAACAGGTACTTCTTTTATCGCACCACGAAAGGTAAAAGGCAAAGTCGAACTCGACGAAATCTGAACTCGGAATATAAAGACGGACGAAATATCGATAAGCATTTTGTCCGGTGTGCTAACAATTCTACCACTCCACCGGATTAATAATAATAACAATAATGATAATGATGATGATGATGACGACGACGACTATGAAAATAATAATAATAATAATAATAATAATAATAATAACAATAATAATAATAATAATAATAATAATAATAATAATAATAATAATAATAATAATAATACCAGGCAGTAGCTATACCCTGATGCAGTACCAGGCAGTAGCTCCCGTGGCTCCTGATCTTAACTGATTGGAAGTGTTATCATGTACATTGTTTTGTCTTGGTTTAAAATGATGGGCTAACAGCAAATATCAATACCACAGATTTGCTTGTCAGTTGTTTGACCTTAACCAGTTGAGCATGTCCCTTAGTGGCTGACGATATGTGCATCTCTGATCACGAGCAGAAGTAGTGGGGGAGCATCATAGCCATGTGTTGAGAGGGATTATTTGGCATTTGAATAATTCACCTTTGGAAACAGGGGTGTTTCGTTCAACATCCTTAAACAACCCTTATTCAGGGACCTTTTGAGCGGGATGGGCTACTCGACCAGAACAAAATTCTAACTGGGCCCCACCTGCAAGGTCACGTGCTGTTTATCTTGATATGAGATCACCATGTCGCGCACATATGGTTGTGATGCATGTGCCTAGTGTACCCTTATCAGACGGGTAGTCATGATGGGTATACTGGGCTTCGTATATTTTACCCCAGTGTCACTTTGATGGCATTATTATTATTATCCTCATCATCATCGTTATTATTTGATGGCGGTGAGTTGGCAGAATCGTTAGCACGCCGGGAAAAATACTCAGCTAAATTTTGTCCGTCTTGAAGTTCTGAGTTCAAATTCTACCGAGGTTCTCTTTACCTTTTATCCCTTCGGGGTCTGTAAAATAAATGCCAGTTGAGCGCTGGGACCGATATAACGGACACTTCCTTTCAACATTTCAGGCCTTGTGCCTATAGAAGAAATGATATTTACTGATGCCCATTACATTTACAAATAGCTGAATGTTAGCACATTGGATAAGAAAAAAGAGCAAGACACCATTTTAGAATTTTTATTTGCAACGGAATAAGTAGATGTTCAAAATAATCAATAGATTTTCAAGCAATTAGTCACGCTCGACCGTTGTGATATGATTAAAAGAGGGGAATGAAAGTCATAGTAAGCTCCATTATATAATTTAATAAGTATTTTTTGTTTATCAAGCTGCTTGAGCATTCGTTTATTCAAAGCGATTGCAAAATCATTCTTACGAGAGAGGCGATATGTATATTTGTACTTTTATGTGCTCAACGTTCACTTTTACAGAACTCTGGTATATACATGCATACATTGGCGCAGGCGTAGCTGTGTGGAGAGAAACTTGTTTCTCAACCCCGTAGTTCTGGGTTCAGTTTTCCTCCGCGAGGCACCTTGGGTAGGTATCTTCTACTATGGCCTCGATCCGACCATAGCCTTGTGTGTGGATCTGGTAGACGGAAAAAGCCGCCGTATATATATATATATATATATATATATATATATATGTATATATATATAGGGAGAATTCACAAAAAAAAAAATAATAAAAGACGAAGAGAGGTGGTGTAGACAAACAGATGTATTAGTTTAACGCTCGGGAAGTGAAAAAGTCTTTAACGTTTCGAGCCTACTCTCTTCCACAGAAAAGAACACAGAAGAAACAAGAGAGAAAAATAAAGAATGTGTAGTGGCTAGTGATCTATCATGAAGAATATATATATATCTGCGTGTATACATACATATAAATATATTATGCGTTTATACATACATACATACATAGAAATATATATATATATATATATATATTATATATATGTGTGTGTGTGTGTGTGTGTGTGTGTGTGTGTGTGTGTGTGTGTGTATGTATGTGTGTATTTATCTATGTGTCTGTGTCTTTGTGTTTGTGTCTCCACCACTCCTTCACAACTGGTGTTGGTGGCTACGAATTTATAACTTAGCGGTTGAGCAAACTGACATTGATAGAATAAGTACCTGGCTTAAAGAACGAAAATAAGTACTGGGGCCAATTCATTCGACTAAACATTTTTCTAGAACAAGAGATAGAAGATAACGAACGTACAAATACACACATATACACACATACATATACAAACACACACACACATACATTTATATGTATATATAGATATAAACACACACACATCTCCTCTCTCTCTCTCTTCTCTCTCTCTCTATATATATATTATATATATATATATATATATATATAATATATTATATATATATATAATTATATTATTTGAGGGAGTAAAATCCAAGCTTACAAGGAAAAAAAAATTCAATTTAGAAATACTAAATCAAATTTCACACAATATAATATATATATATTTTTTTTCTAGTTTCAGCTCAGAGCTGCGGCCATGCTGATGCATCGCCGTTTTGTGCTACACTGTTATTGCGACGAACCTCGTCTAATATGTGGCACTTGGTGAAGAATGGAGTTTGATACAGCTACTCTCATTTGCACCTCTTGCCGTGAGGTAGGTTCATCTGAGACTCTTGACAGGAAGATGTCCAGTTTTGATTTAAACACCGCTACATCTACTTTGTGCAACTTCCTCAGACTCTTTGGGAAAATATTAAAAAGCTGTGGGCCCTTGAAACCCAGGCTGTTGCAGAAGCTGGTCCTGAAGCGTGATGGCATTGCTGGGATCTTTGGCACTATGTAGTGTTGTCCCGTTCTAGCATTGGTGTAGCTTACAATGCTAAAATTTGGCACAATTCCTTCCAGGATCTTCCAGACATATATTACTGCATACTTCTCCCGTCGTCTCTCCAGGGAGTAGAGTCTTAGCTGTTTCAACCTTTCCCAGTAGCTGAGCTGTTGCAAAGAGACGATCTTCTTTGTGAATCTTCTCTGGATTGCTTCAAGGTCTGCTGTTAATTTTACCCTAGTGGGTGACCATAGCTGTGAGCAGTAATCCAGGCGACTATATATATAAAATTAGAAAAAACCCACCTTTTATCAATTCAAAATGAACAATTAAATTACACCATCTAGAAAATCCCATATAATAGAAATATCAAAATTAAAATATCAATAAAATGTTAATGATTAAGTAAACTGCAAAAAAATAATAACAAAAAATAAAATAATAATAAAAAAACGTATATAATTTGTAGAATAACGACACGTGTTTCGTGGCTGTATTTAAGAAGTGATTATAGTAGTAGAGAAATCACTTCGATGTAAATATAGTCATTTATCAGGTTAAAAATAAACTAGAACAATAAAATAATTAATTAATAAATATACTTTAATATATATATATATATGTGTGTGTGTGTATGTGTGTGTGTGTGTGTACGTGAGTGAGTGTGTATATATATATATATATATATACATATATATGAAAATACTAAATATACATAAGTGAAAACTAAAACAATACTTAAATTTTTAAATACTTTAAAATTAAATAAAATACACAAAGCTAGTACAAGTCATTAAATTGTAACCAAAATGAGAAATGGTTCAAATATAGACAAACTCCTTAAATAAGCTAACCATATAAAAAAATATACATGTGTAGTATCTATAGATTTAATATAACAATCTATAATAAAGTTGACTAAATATCAAATAATATAATACCTAATTAACTTAAAATTTAATATTACAAATAAATAAGCCACCTAATAATGAAATAATGTATTGTCTGACGAAATTCATTCTTAAATTAAATTAAATGTAATTCGTTAGATCCCTTTATATATAAATATATAAACCATAACTTTCCGAGTTCTTAAAGGAGAGTATATTGAATAAAATCATAATTAACTGATCGTCCGTATTTTCTTATACCCAACTGAAGGAATTTTTCAGCACCCCCTCGTGTATATGTATGTATGTGTATGTCTGTGTGTGTATGTATGAATGTATGTGTCTATATATATAGTTAATCCAAACATGTAAACACAAAGAGAAAACACAACAACGCGAGGACGTGGAACAAGTATAGTATTATTGGACGCTCATGAAAGAAGGAAAAAAGGAGGGTTTAACGTTTCGAGCGGAGCTCTTCGTCAGAAACATAGGAAAGGAAAGATCCTAAGAAGGTAAGGCGGAGGAAAAAATCGCCACGGTACATATGCGATCACATTTTGAATATAATATATATATATGTGTGTGTGTGTGTGTGCGTATGTATATATACATATAATTTATATATATGTATATATACATATATATATATATATATATATATATATATTATATATAATATATATATATATATATATATTATATTTATATATATACAGAGAGAGAGAGAGAGAGAGAGAGATGTGTGTGTTTATATATATATATTACATATAAATGTATGTGTGTGTGTTTGTATATGTATGCGTATATATGTGTGTATTTATACGTTCGTTATCTTCTATCTCTTACTTGTTCTAGAAAAATGTTTATATAGGCTTTTTTATTTTATTGATATTTTAATTCTAATATTTCTATTAGATGTAATTTTCTAGATGGTGTAATTTAATTGTTCATTTTGAATTGATAAAAGGTGTTTTTTTCTTAATTCATATATATATATATATAACAATTTGATACGCTGCAAATAATTCAGGAAAAGGTATTTATGATATCATTGATTCTATTATTATTTCTTTCTATTTGGCGCAAAGTGAATCTTTTGCAGTTCAAACTTCAACATGATGGGTTGGAGCTCTCTATCATGGTAACGCGTGTTGGGTAAGGTGAGGCTTTAATGCCAGTCCAGAAACCAGTCCACGTAAGCCCAAATACTTGAATGTATGCTGAGAGATTGTCTTAGCTTGATTGCATTTAGATTCATAGTTAGCAGTGGTTAAATCATCAGGCACACAATCATGAGGTAGTGAGTTCAATTCTAGGAACAAGGTGTGTTGTGTGTTCTTGAGCAAGACACTTTTTTTCACGTTGCTCCAGTTCACTCAATTGTAGAAATAAGTTGCGACGTCACTGATGCCAAGCTGTATCGTCCTTTGCCTTTCCCTTGGATAACATCAGTGACAAGGAGAGAGGAGCTGCTTGTATCTATGGGCGACTGCTGGTCTTCTATAAACTACGTTGTCCGGACTTGTACCTTGGAAGGGAAGTTTCTAGCTTCAATCCTGTGATCTTTCATGACCAAAGAGGGTCTTTACCTTTACTCATATATATATAGTGCGTTCAATTCCCGGGCCGGACTGTGTGCTGTGTTCTTCAGTAAGACACTTTATCTTACGTTGCGCCAGTTCATTCAGCTGTAGGATGGGTTGCGATGTCACTGGTGCCAAGCTGTATCGGCCTTTGCCTTGGATAACATCAGTGACAAGGATGTGTTGCAAACTTTTCAATAGTTTTGAGTTAAAACTATTTAGAAAAATAAAAAAGAAACAAGTGGAAATTTTACCAGTGAGTGTGCTAAATCATAAGGCACCAAGATAGAATGACTCACCCCAGACACAACAGAATATGTTTCATAACACGAACTCACATAAAGAATCTTGCAAACCAAAAACCAAATCCAAAAATAGAAACGTGTGTATATATATATATATATATACCTGTATGTATGTATGTATGTATGTATGTATATATATATATATAATAATATATATTATATATATATATATATATATATATATATATATAATTATATATATATATGTGTGGTGTATACTTTCTTCTTTTATTTGTTTCTGTCATGTGATTGTGGCCATGCTGGAGCACCGCCTTAAAGGATTTTTTAGTCGAAGAAATCGACCCCTGGACTTAATCTTTGTAAGGCTAATGCTTATTTGATCGGTTTCGTTTGCCCAAACGCTATATTTCGGGTAAGTAAACACGCCAACACGGTTGTCAAACAATGGTGAAAAAACAAACACAGACACAAAGACACACACACACATAAAAGCGTTTATGTATTTATATATACGATGGGCTTCTTTCAGTTTCCGTTTACAAAACCACTCACAATGCTTTGGTTGGCCTGAGACTATAGAAGAAGACACATACCCATGGTGAAATATAATACGATTAAACCTGGAACCATGTGGTTGGGAAGCAAATTTCTTATCGCAGTCACAACGTCAGATGGCTTTTAGTTCACTACAGCTGTTTCAAGCGTGTTTTTTTTATATATGAACACAAACGTTACATCATGCAAATAAACGCTTTTTATCCGAGGAATACAGCAAAGAATTAACAATTAGAAATTCTCAATAAATGTACAAGATAGATAGATAGATAAATAGACACAGACATGCTTACATATGTGCGTTTATAGTCGTCGTCGTCGTCGTCGCGTCGTAGTAGTAGTAGTAGTAGTAGTAGTAGTAGTATAGTAGTAGTAGTAGTAGTAGTAGTAGTAGTAGTAGTTGCAGGATAGCCCTATGATCCGATGACGGTTCTTTTTCATTTCATGCTACGATTTTTACGTAATTCGCTCTTCAGAAGTACGAATTCAGTCAATAAGCATCTTGGGTATAGCTGAAGCGAAAGGCAAGAGTTCCCATGCTGCTTTTCTACTGAAGAAACATGTAGAATGAGCCAATACCTTCTAGTGGATTACGTAATTATGACTTCACATCAGGAAATTATTCATTAAGTACCCTGAAGATTGTATCACTTAATTCTATCATACTAGCAATGAGTACACACGTCTCATATATTCCAGACAAAATATATCTAATTTGCTGTTCTTTGCAAGAGTGAAATAAATATTTTAAATCGAATTTAAAATTACCTAAACGAAAAATTAACTGTAGTAGTAATTAGACGAATAAATACTTCATAATTATAATGAAAATATTTTTGTTGTGCAAAGTGATTACCAAAGTGCTGAACTTACGAGAAAAGAACTTTAGAGATTAGAGCTATAACGTAATGACAATATAATGTAGCGCCACTTGAAAATAAAATAATTTTGTTTTAAGTGCGAAGTGGTTTTTTATAAGAATTACACACACACACACACACGCACGCACACGTACACATACACGCATACACACATACATATTTAATTATATCCCCCTACCCATTCCTTCTATCTTCTTACTCTCTAATACTTTTCTCTCTCTATCACCCTTTATCTCCCCACTCCTACTTTCAAATTATCTCCACTGACCACTAGCTGGTACATTTTCCCTTATCTATACCTTTGCTTTTCTTTTTTCTATTTTCTTTCTTTCCTTTATTCCTCTCTTCCTGTTTTTTATTTTCTTATATTATTTTTGGAGATGTACTCGCATAGCAAGTGATTTGATCTGAGATCGTGTGCTGAAACGAAAACAATTGCAGCGTGGAAGGTGTTTGTAAGCCATTTAAGAAACACACAAAAGCCGTTCAATTCACTTCAACATTTAAGTTTAATTTGTCAAAATATTTTCGTCGCTAAAATCCGCGACCTGTTCACTGACAAAAATCCGTTTGTTATATCATTATTTTATTATCTTTCTTCTTACTTTCTTCTTATTCTCTTTATTCTCTTCTCTTTTTTCTTTCCTTTATCCCTTTCTTTATTCCTCTCTTCCTGTTTTCGCTTTGACCCTACTAATACACTCCTATTTTTAGGTTACTTTGAATAAAATCCTTGATTCAATAACACTGTGTATAAGCTATATACTTGGAATGACCGATTTTAAATACTATTGGATTTTACTCATAAGGTATTGGAATCTTACATATATACCATTCTGCCCCAAAAATGCATCTACAATTGCAATATCCCTACATATCGCACATCTATTTTCTTTCATTACCTCCACCTCACTCTCTATTTTATATCTCATCTGAATTAACTATTTCTTAACCATCCTCTCACATCATCTCTGATGAAGGGATATAATAAATAACCTGGAAACAGCTGTAAGACCTTCTATCTATAAATGTTCTAAAATCTACACAGCCTTGGGGGATTTTTTTATCTCATTACGAAAAATTCTTTTTATATATATTTATATATACAGTATATTGCATTTTGGATTTGGTATGCAAGATTCTTTATGTGGGTTCGGGTGTTGAAGCAAATTTTGCTGTGTCAGGGGAGGATAATTCTCTTTTTGTGCCTTATTATAAAACACACTCACCGATTCAGTTTCCACACTTTTACGTCTTTATTTTCTCCATACACACAAACACTCACACACACACACACATACCAGATGCACATACATACACGTTTCCAAGTAGGTTTATATACATATGTATATATGTATATGTGTATAGATAGATAGATAAATGGATAGATAGATAGGTAGATAGATATATATAGATAGATAAATAGATCGATAGATAGATAGATAGATAGATAGATAGATAGATAGATAGATAGATAGATAGAGATAGATAGATAGATATGCTAAGGATCGGGAACGATTGAAAATTCTATGTATATTTGTATGTATATATGTATGTATGTCTGCTGTCTGTCTATCTGTCTGTCTGTCTGTATGTATGTATGTATGTATGTATGTATGTATGCATGTATGTATGTATATATGTATGTATGTGTGTGTATTCTTTGATTATATGTGTGTATGCTTTGATGTATGTGTGTGTATGTATGTATGTATGTATGTATGTGGGATGGAATGTAGGAAAGAGGGAGTGAGATTGAAGAAAAACAGGAACAGGAAATGAAAGTCAGAGAGAAAGAAGACACCAAACGTGATATATTTTCATGCTGGCATGTATGGATTTGTATACGTATAGGTGCCTGTATGTGTGTGTTGCGTGTGCATGTGCAGGCGTGGGCGTGTGGATCAACTTTTTTTGTGAATATGTGCATGTATATATAAGTAAATGCATGCGTGCATATGTTTATATATAGTTTATATATATATAAAACATATGCAGTCATGTTTATATATATATCATATATAATATATATATACATACATACATTTATATATATATATATATATATTATATATATATATATATATATATATATATATATATATATGTATACATACATATTATTATATCTATATATATATATATATAATATACACATATACTTCTATCTATCTATACACACACGCACGCACACACACATATAAATATATGTATAAACGAACTGATGCATCTATACGTGTGTAAATGTGTATGCGTATATCTTTTGCATACATGTGTGCGTGTGTATCAACGTATACATATTCGTGTGTTTGTATATATATATATATATGTGTGTGTGTGTGTGTGTGTGTGTGGTTTTTGTGTGTGTGTGAGTGTGTGTGTGTGCGTGTGTAACCATGTGTGATGTGTGCACGTGTGCGTGCATGTTTGTACGGATTTGTGTGTATGTGTATATACATATGTACATATATATATGATATATATATATGATATATATATATATATATTATATATAGATATATATATATATTATATATATATATATATACAATATAACTATACACATACACAAACACACACATATGCCTGCTTAATGGCGGGTATATTTCTGCGTGTGTATTAGACATACACGTGTAAACATACACGGTTGTATGAAGGTACACATTCGTGTTTTAACGATTTTTTACATGTGCACGATTGCACTTGCTCGCCAATAAGCAAGATCATATGTAGGTGTGTGTGTGTGTGTGTGTGTATGTTTGTGTATGTGTGTGTGTGTTTGTGTGTGTTTGTGTGTGTGTGTGCGTGTGTGTGCGTGTATGAAGTCGCATGGGCGCGCGCACACGTTTCTGTATGCATGTATCTATGTGTGTGTGTGCACGTATGAATGCACATGGTGCGCACACGTAAGTGTATGTATGTGTGTGTGTGTTTGTGTATGTGTGTGTGTGTGTATCTACGTGTGTGCATGTATGAAAGCGGATCGGCGCGCGTGCAGGCGTGTGTATGCGTGTGAATGTATGTGCGTGTGTGTATCTACGTGTGTGTGCATGTATGAACGCGTATGGACGCGCGGGCACTTGTGTGTGTGTGCGCGCGCATATGTGTGTGTGCGCGCATATGTGTGTGTGCATATGTGTGTGCGTATGTGTGTGTGTGTGTTCGTATGTGTGTGTGCGTGTGTGTGTGTATCTACGTGTGTGCATGTATGAAAGTGGATCGGCGCGCGTGCAGGCGTGTGTATGCGTGTGAATGTATGTGCGTGTGTGTATCTACGTGCGTGTGCATGTATGAACGCGTATGGACGCGCGGGCACTTGTGTGTGTGTGTGCGCGCATATGTGTGTGCGTATGTGTGTGTGCGCCTATGTGTGTGCGTATGTGTGTGTGCGTATGTGTGTGTGCGTATGTGTGTGTGCGTGTGTGTGTGTGCGTATGTGTGTGTGCGCCTATGTGTGTGCGTATGTGTGTGTGCGTATGTGTGTGTGCGTATGTGTGTGTGCGTGTGTGTGTGTGCGTATGTGTGTGTGCGTATGTGTGTGTGCGCCTATGTGTGTGCGTATGTGTGTGTGCGTGTGTGTGTGTGCGTATGTGTGTGTGCGTATGTGTGTGTGCGTGTGTGTGTGCGTATGTGTGTGTGCGTGTGTGTGTGTGCGTGTGTGTGTGCGCGTATGTGTGTGTGCGTATGTGTGTGTGCGTATGTGTGTGTGCGCCTATGTGTGTGCGTATGTGTGTGTGCGTGTGTGTGTGTGCGTATGTGTGTGTGCGTGTGTGTGTGTGCGTGTGTGTGTGTGCGTATGTGTGTGTGCGTGTGTGTGTGCGTATGTGTGCGTGTGTGTATGTGTAAGAGCGAGAACGTAGAGAAATCAAGGGAAATGACTGAGAAAAAAGAATAAAAACAATACAAGAAAAAATGTAAACAACAACAAACAAATATACACAAAAACAAAACAAAAGAAGAAAAAGTGGAAGAAAGGAAGGAAGAAATAACATTGATTATGCACCGAAATCCAGTTAAGCACGTGCTGTAAGTATTTATCAGGTTTGCTTTTTTTTTTAGTATTTGTTTTCTTTTTTTGTATGCTTTTTTTTGTTACTTCGTTTGTTTTTTTTTTTTTTTGCGCGTTTTGTTTTTCTATATTTCTCTTTGTTTTCGCCGTGTTGTTTATGTATTTATTTATTTATTTATTCTTCAAGTTCTATTCCACATGGACAGAATGGAAATTTTTTCCATGCACCTATCGCTTCTCGGGATCTTTAGGCTCGTTGAGATTTCCTGGAGAGATAATTGCTAGATTTACCAATGTATAAACTACCAAAATATTGCGCCGACCAATGTTGAAATCTCGACCAGCTAGAAATAGAAACTGAATCCTTCTCATGTCACATCCTATCATCTTAAACTTTTCCTCGTCCAAAGAATTTTCTGAAGTTTTTCTTGAACGCCAGTGCCTGTTTCCGGAGTTTTAGTTTATCCCTTGTTCCATACGCTCTGAGTAATATCAAGCTTTCTTTTCGTAAGACCCAATGCACCCCGGTAGTTGGAAAAAATTTTAAGCTAGGAATGTTACCCATATTTAATACATAGGGCCAGGGATATATGTCCTGAGCCTCACATGTTACACAGGACACAGAAACACAAGCCGAATCTTACTCATATCACATCATCTAAAATATGGAAACATGTCAATGAGGGAACCCTCCATGTGGCTGGTCAATCAGCTAGAAATAGAAGCTGAATTTTTCTCATATCACATCTTATCATAACCTTTACCTTGTCCAAAGTATTTTCATTAGTTTGTCCTAAATGTTTACGCTTGCTCTCAAACTTTTTCCTATGTTCTCAGTAATAAATGTAAAGCTTTATATTTATTACTGAGAACAATGTACCCTGATAGTTGAGAAAAATAACTTAGGGAATGTTACCCATATATAATGCATGAGGCCCAGGGATGTATGTCCCGTGCATCACATATCATACATCGGACATAAAAACAACAGAAGCCGAGTTGTCCTCATATCACATCGTATCAGCTGAACCGTTTGTCTGTCCAAAGCATTTTTCTAAGTTTGTCCTACAAGTCTAAGCTTCCAGGGAAATGCATCCTGTGTATCACATATGACACACAACGGAAACCGAATCTTTCTGATATCACGTCTTACCGTCTAAAACAGTGGTTCTCAATCATTTGTTTTGTGTTTTTTTTACCTATGAAAACCCCTTTTCATTGCTATTCTTCTCTGCTGGAACCCCATAGCGCATTTGCTGTATATAAAACAAGTCTTACTGTACATGTTTTACATTCGACAGTTCGACAGATATTTGTCCTCATCTTGTTTGTTGTTAATACAACGTTTCGGCTGATATAACCTCCAACCTTCTTCAGGGGTCTTGGGAAATTTTCGAACCTAGGTATTCCTAACGTATTTTCCGATGTGATTATTATTATTATTATTATCATTATTATTATTATTGTTCAGGTCACTGCTTGGAATCGAACTCGGAGTCTTGGGGCTAGAAGCCCGCGCTCTTAACCACTACGCCATATGGCCGTGTTTTATTGTATTTATATAATTAAATATTATTAAGACTTGTATTTAAAAATTTTAAATATTTTCTGTATTGTAAAAATATATCTAATTTATTACCGATAAATTTCATCAACAAAATCTTATATGGGCCCCCAAGGACATTATGGACTCAAGTTGAACACCAGTGGTCTAAAATATTGAAACTTGCCAATGAAGAACCCTCCGTGTAGTCAGTCGATCAGCTAGAAATAGAAGCCGAATCTTCTTCATATCACATCCTACCGTTTGAGAATTTAAAATGTGTTGCTGTGAGGAATCCCCTACGTGGCCACTCGACCAGTTAGAAATAGAAACCGAATGCTTTACATATCATATCCTCCCGTCTTCAATATGGAAGTGTGTTGATGTGATGAACGCTCCATGTGGCTGTTCGACCAGCTACAAATAGAAGCTCGATCATCTTCATATCTCATCTGACCGTCTTCAATATGAAAATGTGTCGATGTGCTGAACACTACGTAATCGATCGATTAGCTAGAAATATAAAGAAGCTAGATCGTCTTCATATAATAACTTACCACTTCAAATATGGATATGTGTCAATGGGAGGAACCCTCTACGTGGTCGCTCGACCGGCTACAAAAAGAAGCCGGATGGCCCTCATATCACATCCTACCGTTTTGAATATAAAAACGTGTCGATAAGAGAACGTCTATATGGTCGATTCACCGGCTAAAACCAGCAACAAAATCTTGCTCAAATCACACCACATTTTGTGAAATATAAAGCGAGTAACTGAAGGAGGGAACATACATTTGATCAATTCTCCAAAACTGCTAAAGTTTGTAGCCACGTCAGTCAGTAATAGAGTGAAAATATACTTGATCGGTCCATAATAGCCACGTCGCCCTCAATTTAGATGGTGACTTGGCTATTCTTAAATACAGAATAGAGCCAATAAATTAGGGTTCTATTGCATTCATTTTTAAAATTTATTTACATATCTTTTATCAAGTGGAGGCACATGGCATAGTGGTTAGAGCAGCGGGGTCGAGGGATCGCGGGTTCGAATTTCAGACTTGACGATGTGTGTGTTTATGAGCGAAACACCTAAGCTCCGGCAGAAGGTAATGGCGAAACTTCTGCTAATTCTTTCGCCACAACTTTCTCTCACTCTTTCCTCTTGCAGCTCACCTGCGACGGACCATAATATTTTATCAGCGACGGGAGCAGTATTAGTTAGAAATTATCATTCTGTACAACGGGGTACTGAAAAGTTCCTGGCTTTTAGGTAAAAGAAAATACTGGAAGATAGATTATGAATTTGTGTAACATATTCCCACTTCAGTTTGTCTTAACATTGTAAAAGAACCCGGAAGGTTGGGCCTACAGCCAGGCCTTTCTCGATACTCTTAAAGCTAAAAACATCCCTGCATCTCCTCGTGTATCTAACTTAATGTGGATATAATATTGTCGAAAGCCAGAAAACAATAGTATTTGTTCTGAGAAGGCATCTCCTAGTCGTATATTGCTAAAAAGCATAAAAGCAGATGAAAATTGTTCAGTGCCAACCATGGAATTTCAGAATCTCGATTTATGCTTCTTTGAGCGTAATCACTAACAAAAAAGACCCCCCAAAAATCATAAATCTTGATCCCTGGTTTTTAGTACTATGCGTCTACACGACATTCTTTCTGAAGACGAATACTGCAGTTTTTTGACTCTTAACTGTAAAACCACAATAAAATGAAGATATACAGAATGCTATGTTTATATACGTTTTTTGTTCTCAATTTTGTTGAAGTTCTGTTCCACATGAACACAATGCAGATTTTTCTATGCGACTATCAATTCTCAGAATCTCTAGATTTGATGAGATTTCCTGAAGAGATAATTGGTAGATTTACCAATGTATAAACTACCAAAATACTGCATCGAATAATGTTGGAGAGCCATTTCGTGGTTTTCCCACCCGCTAGAAATAGGAGCATAATCTTCATCAAATCACATCCTAATGTCTTAACTATTAAATCCCTCGATGAAGGAGTCCTCATGAGGTGTCCAGAACTGCTAGAAAAAATGAGCTAATCTTCCTTTACTTAAATCACAGCACATTGACTTCAATAAAAAAAGTCGATGAAAGAGTAAAAATATGTTTGACCGGTTCTCCAGGACCGACTGCTATAAATAGTAGCCAAGTCACCCTCAGTTCAGATCGGACCGTCTTAAATACAGCTGGGTCATAGTTGTGCCAACATGGATCTTCAAAGCTGTAACCCTACAAGATTATATAGTCTTACTTGACTCAACCCACAAAAACGTGATGGTCACGGATTGAATGCACTTGGTCATTGTTGCTTTCTTTCTTTTATTCTTTCATTCATTTTTTTCCTTCAATTCCTTTCATGTCATTCTTTCGTTCATTTCTTCATCCTCTTTTTATTTTCATGCATTAATTTTTTTATTCGTACTTGTATCCATTCGTTCATTCACTCATTCATTATTTTTCTTTCTCCTTTTATTAATTAATTCTTTTTACCTTTCTCTTTATTTCATCCATTCATTCTTTGTCCTTTCCTTATTTTTTCACACATTCATAATTTTTCCCTGCGTCACAAAATCAGGGAAATCATCCATACGAACCAATGACTCGGGAAGGACCTTTGATGCTTCTTTTTGTACATGTTTTTTAACGTCTAGACAACAAAGCCTGCAATCACAGTGGTACCCGGCTCTAGTGGTGGCCTACTACGATGGACCTTTCTCTTAGATAAAGATTGGTAAACATCGCGGAGAGGGGAGGTAGACATTTTAATCATATGGGACAGATCATAAACAAAAGGACAATATCAAAAACATAAAATCATTTAAACCTTAATAAAGTAAGAACCCTCTTATATCGACTCGTTTCTTTATTTCAAACGTTGAGACCTGGAGGAGCGTAAGCTGATTAAATGTATGTTCCTGTCTTCATTGAGTTGCTTTCATATTTTAGGCAGTATGCCATGATTTAAGCAAGATTCGGTTGCCGGCTTTAGCAGATCGAGTAACATCATAGAGATTCGCTCAGCCACATGCTTTTCTATTTAAGATGGTAGGATGTGATGTGAGAAAGATTTGGAACCTGCTAACTTTCGTCAAAGCATCTTGCTTAGGTCTACACATATATGTGTAGATGTGTGGTTAACGTTGAATAGATGAGGCCTTACATGAACTTAAACATTGCATGAAAAATGATGAACTAGAGGCCTCTGCTTCGTCGCTTGAACTACAAAGAGTAGGAGCCGATTCGTGCTCATATTACATTAAGGAGCCTTCAAAAAACCAGGCATATTACACAGTGTAGTACTAAGTAATTCTTTAAAGGTGATATGGTCAAGCTGCCGGGATGTTGCCGGAGATGTTGCACAATTATGGGCAACCGTTTTCGAGAAGCGGGCCGCATGAGACTTGGCTCATCATCAGGTGGGCCGCGCTGCTAAACAGTTCAAGGTATTTTTTCGTTCATTATGCCATTTAGAAAATTCCATGGGTCGCAGTTTTCTCATGATTACAGAAATGATTTACTGTTGAGCTGTGCGCTTCTGTGAACAAAAATTTATCAAATAGGGGAAAATGTGCACAAACGTAGTTTTCAAGACGAAATAGGATTTCTTTCTTTAAGTGAAATAATTTGAGCGATGGTTACTTGCAAAGAAAGATAACTTTTGCCCAGAAGGCAAATATCTACGTATACCACAGCCATAAATTTGAGGCAGCGTTTTAGCAGAGGTAAAATGAAGGAAATAGTAGAACAAATTTTAATAAATAAAGCCATACTGTCTGAAATGGCTCGACTACACAAATATAATTGGTCGTTTCGAGTCCTGTAATTTCTGAGATCTTTACACCTTTCTAAAGTACATGCTCTATTTGGTGCTTAGTAAGTGACAACAAATACCTAGTAAAACTCTTCCAACTTCTTTATCGCCCTCTTTCTCTCATTTACTCTATATTTATGCATCCATCTATTTAGCTGTCTGTCTGTCATCTTTCTCTCTCTCTTTCTCTCCCACCTTCTCTCTCTCTCTCTCTCTCTCTCTCCAGGTGTATACATATACAAACACATGCGTACATACATATATATATATATAATATATATATATTATATATATATATATATATGTCTGTCTGTCTATTTATCTATTTATCTATCTATCATTCTGTTATTCTGTTTGTCTGTCTGTATCTCTCTCTCTCTCTTTATATAATATATATATATATATATATATAATATATATATATATATATTCCTGCTTCATGCCATACATCACTAGGCATAATCATTCCAAGTAGGCAATCCTTCGGTGCTTTAGTTTAGTTTAGAACTTAACCTATGATTTATAATACAACCACAAGAAACACCAATATAAATCATACTTTATTTTTCGACGATTACGAACTTACTCTGGCAATATCCATATAACTTGTGTACACCTGAATTTAATAACAACGATTTCTGTTAACAAACGGATGGGATTCGGACAAAAATATTTTGTCAAAATTAACTGCTGAAATTATGAAAATTTGCAAATGGCTCCAATATATTTATGAATAATTTTGATGTTTCCCTTTTTTTTCTAACCTTGATTCCTCTAAATATTTTAATATTGATAAAAATATATTATATTGGGTTGTCCGGAAAGTTCGTGCCGATTTATAGTAGCTTAAATTTCGACTTATTTTAGAGGTCAGTTTAAGCTATCTTTTCGTGGAAGAAAGTTTATGTTCCTATAACCTGTGTTAATTCTGTAACCCTTTAAAATGGAAGATAAGAAAGTTCATTTTCGGCACTTGATGCTTTGGGAACCAGATAAAAGTTGCTGCAGCTCGGCTGGAATGTGTTAACCCACCCTCCATATTCACCAGATATTGCTCTTTCGCATTTCCACTTATTCAGCACTCTGCATAATAGTCTTAATGATAAAAATTTCAATTCCTTGGATGACATAAAAAGATACCTTGATGAATTTTTGCCATGAAACCCCTTCAATTCTGGGAAGAGGGTATTTTCAAGTTAAAGGAAAGATGGAGACGTATTGTGCAACATAATTGTTCATATTTGGTTGATTAAAAATGTAATGGCAAGTACTTATTGACCTTTTTCTTTCCTTTAAAAATCGGCACGAACTTTCCGGACAACCCAGTACATGCAGCTGCAAGTGAAGATACATTGACAATGTTGTGTTATATTAAGATTGTTAATATATAATAGTGATATGGCTGCGAGCTGGGAGAATCATCTGCACGCCAGGCAAAATTTCGTCAGTTTTTATGTTCTGAGTGGGAAGGAGCGTGGCTTAATAGTTTGGGCAATTGGCTCACGTTCGTAAGGGCGTGAGTTCAATTTCCGGCGTTGCGTTGTGTCCTTGAGCAAAACACTTTATTTCACGTTTCTTCAGTCCACTCAGCTGGCAAAAAGGAGTAGTACCTGTATTTCAAAGAGCCAGCATTGTCACACTGTGTGTAACTTGAACCTCCCTGAGAACTACGATCCGGGTACACGTGTCTGTAGAGTGCTCAGCCACTTGTACGTTAATTTCACGAGCAAGCTGTTCCGTTGATCATATCAGCTGGGACCCTCGTCCTCGTAACCGACAGAGTGCTCCTCTTTTAAATGTTCTGAGTCAACTATGCCGATGTCATCTATCCCTTTGTCAACTCTGCCCTTGTCAGCTTAAACTTCATAAACTTTGCCTTTGTCAACGTTGCCTTTCACGGAGATGTACTTGCATAGCACTTGACTTGATCTGAGGTAGTGTGCTGAAACAAAAATAATTGCAGCGTGGAAGGTGTTTATAAGCCATTTACAAACACACAAAAACAGTTAGATTCTATGAAATTTTGTAACTGAACAGGTCACGGTTTCAAAGCGATGAAAATAATTTGAAAAATGTGGAAGTGGATCTAACGGTTTTTGTGTATTTTAAATGGCATATAAGCACCTTCCACGCTGCAAGTTTGTGTGTATATATATATATATATATATATATATATATATATATATATTATATATATATATATAATATATATATATATATATATATATATATATATATGTATATATATATACACATATACATATATTAGAAATATTGAATTTCTAAATTTCTCAGAGAGACATAAGCGGTGGTGAAGCGATATAGTAGTCGTATACTGTCAACTCAATGTGACAGTCCCGTGAGGGGATTACACCACCGCCATTTAGCCCTAAGAAACATCGACGTCTCCTGTCGACTTTGACACATTTTCTGTGTCCTTATATTTGCAAAGAGGAGGCAATGACTACGTAAGCCGGGACAAGGCACCTGAAGACATATGTTTCTGAGTGTATTGCTCATCGTCAGTTCAGGGTAGCCACTATATGGCTTCACCACCGCGTATGTCTCTCTGAGACATTTAGAAATTCGATATTTCTAATTTCAGTGATCAGTAAATAAATTTTACTGATAATATGATATATTTGCAGAGAGGTTGCGGTCATCTCAGCGAACGAGGCAGGCTACCCTGAACTGACGATGAGCAATACACTCAGAAACATATGTCAGAAAATGTGTCCATGCCGACAGGAGACGTCGATGTTTTCTAGGGCTAAATGGCAGTGGTGTAATTCCCTTACACTTACTGTCACATTGAGTTGACAGTATACGACCACTATATCACCTCACCACCGCTTATGTCTCTCTGAGACATTTAGAAATTCAATATTTCTAATTTCGGTGATCAGTAAATAAATTCTACTGATAATATGATATATTTGCAGAGAGGTTGCGGTCATCTCAGCAATAAGTGTAGGAATCTAAGAGGCGACTATGTTAGATAAAGTCATAATTAACTGATACTGCTGTATTTTCTTTTACCCAAAGCCATGAACGTTTTGGCACACCCTCGTGTCTGAAGATCAATAGTTTTGTATATAAGGTTTTGATGCTAATGTACTTAGGAGTGTAATGTTTACATAGAATGTATAGTATCTCTCTCTCTCTCTCTCTCTCTCTCTCTCGCTCTATTTAGGCTTTAGACTTCTATACCACTTAACTTATCGAACATTGAGTTATTTCAAGACGTGATCAAGATATTACTGCAAAATGGAGGACAAAAGCAAAGGAGGTGAAGCCATGATGCCATAAAAAGTCCTTGTTTCAGACATTTTCAGTAACTACCAGATATGTGTATGTGTGTGTTTGCGCTCGTACGCAGACACACACACACATACACACATATATATATATATAATATAATATATATGAAAAAGTATATTTTTATGTTAAGTTATATAAGAAAATATATATATTCTTTTATACTTTTATTATTTTATTCGTTTCAAGCATTCGACTGCAGCCATGCTGGAGCACCGCCTGTAGTCGAGCAAATCGACCCCAAGACTTATTCTTTGTAAGCTTACTACTTTTTATCTCTCTTTTGCCGAACCGCTAAGTTACGGGGAAATAAACACACCAGCATCGGTTGTCAAGCGATGTCGAGGTGACAAACATAGACACACAAACATATACATACATACATACATACACACACACACACACACGCGCAAACACACACACACGCACACACACGCACACATATATATGTGTGTGTGTATACGACATAGAAATCTATTCTTTCTTTTGCCCTTGTTTGTGTATCGTTGGTGATTTTTTTCCTCAGTTTTCCATTCCTTGGATCTTTCCTTTTCCTATGTTTCTGACGAAGAGCTCCGCCCGAAACGTTAAATCCTTCTCCTTTCTTTCTTTTCCTGAGCGTCCATTAACATTATACTTGTTCCATGTCCTCGCGTTGTTATGTTTCTTGTGTTTTCATGTTTGGATTAACTTTATATATATATATATTTAAACATATATATACACACACACAGACACACACACACACAACACACACACACACACACACACACACACACACAGATATATATATATATATATATATATATATATATATATATATATATATATATATATATATATATTTATATGCTTCCTTTATTTTTCAAAATGAAGATAAAAGTCTTTAATATAACACATACTCTCCTTCATTCACTTGCAAAATTCCCTTGTCCGTGACAAAAAATGCTCCTCCAGTACTGTTCTGACCTCGTCTACAGAATTCATAGTTTTTCCGTCCAAATGATTTTGAAAACTGCGAAATAAATGAGAATCAGA
Organism: Octopus sinensis; assembly: GCF_006345805.1. NCBI lineage: Eukaryota > Metazoa > Mollusca > Cephalopoda > Octopoda > Octopodidae > Octopus > Octopus sinensis. The sequence continues at coordinate 53,163,723 of NC_043010.1, read as the reverse complement.
TGGGGCAATGTCCGGTGATGTGATGGCTGGGGCATGGCTTCCCATTTAGACTGCTCCAGTCTTTGGAATGTCATTCTCGTTATATGTAGCGGAGCATTATCCTGATGGAAGAACACTTTTCGTCTTTAAACCAAAGATGATCGTTTTTCTTCTAGCGCTGACTTAAGCCGCCGAAGTTGCTCACAGATGATCTCTTTTGTTATCGTCTGGTTTTGGTTTAAAAGTTCAAAGTGGAATAAACCTTTCATATCCCACCAAACAAATAAAATTGCCCTGCATAAGTGAAAACCTTTAGCCTGCGACACCAGTGTCTCTCATTTCCATACCCACAGACTTCGGTGCTTCACATTTTTATAGAGAACCCATTTGTCGTCACCAGTCAGTATTCGGTCCACAAAAGGTTCATTTGTGAGATGTCACAGCAAAGAAGAGAACACATCTACTCTCTGCGCGCGATTAGACTCGGAAAGTTTTTGCGGGACCCGCTGACCCAATTTGCTGACTTTTCCTATGGTACGCAGGTGGCAATGAACGGTTGAATGAACAAATTCAAGCTTCTCTGCTAGTTCCTCAACAGTTACGATGGGATATTGTTCCACCAGGATTTGCAGGACGTCCTCATCGAGCTCTACAGATCATCCAGGACGAACTCGTATTCTAGGCTGTAGTTTCCGGTTCGGAATTTCTGGAAACACCGTTGAGACCGGCTTACGCTTATCATCCGATCTCCATATACTCCATTCATATTCCTCGCATTTTCCATGGCGTTCTCGCCTTTATTGAACTCATAAAGAAGAATATACCAAATATGCCACTTTGTCACTTCCATTATAGCTTTGAAAAGATAACTGTTAAAATCGAACTGCATTCTTCAAAATTTGCTCTAAGAATAAGGGCAAGGTAAAATTATTACCTGCTTTTATAGTAAGTTGATGCAGGTAGCTTAAGCAACTGTATTATTATTGGGATAACCTAATACATAGATATATACGGAGAAAGAGAGAGAGGGAGAGAGAGAGAGAGGGGCAGACAAACAGACAGACAGAGAAAAAAGAATTTCGTGTTTACTATCCGAGAATGTTAGGGTAAATTTGGGTGAAGAAAAAGGAAATGAAGACATATTTTGGTAGAGACAAAGTTAAGGAAATCTTTAAGCAGGTAGGAAGGAAGAGAAGGATAGATGGAGAGAAAGAGAGAGAAAGAGAGAGAGAGACAGGGAGAGAGAGAGAAAGAGGTTGAGAGAAGAAATAATATGAAAATAATGAAGAGCGAATTAAGGTAACAAGATTAAGAATAACTAAAAGAAGACAAATGGAATACAAGAAGAAAATATTAGAAGACTTATAGGAAAAACATTAAGATTTTCCCAAAGACGGCAGAAATAAACACAGTCTTTTTCTTTTTTTATCTATAGACATATATGCACTAATGTAGCATATATGAATGTGCTTGTGTGTCGTGTGTGTATATGTACGTCAATGTATGTGTGTGTTGTGTGTGTAATAGGTACATAAAAATATGCATATACGAATGAATACACATGCACCACACACGTAACAACTGCACATATAGCAAAGCTGTGTGTGCATTATAGGCTTACTTGCATATACACTAAAACAGACAAAATACCAGCATGTTGTTTTTGCAGCAACAACGTACAACATCCGTTTGAAGAACGGCCCTGGGCTAAATATGAATATATGAATATATTACTGACGTTGAGTACAGTTTTATATTTCATACTAGTGAATGTTCTCCCCAAAAACATTTTGTAGCTCGAAATTTCATTACGTCATGTCTACTCTTTCACTCTTTTACTTGTTTCAGTAATTTGACTACGGCCATGCTGGAGCACCGCCTTTAATCGAGCAACTTGACCCTGGGACTTATTCTTTTGTAAGCCCAGTACTTATTCTATCGGTCTCTTTTGGCGAACCGCTATGTGACGGGGACATAAACACACCAGCATCGGTTGTCAAGCAATGCTAGGGGACAAACACAGACACACAAACACACACACACACATATATATATAATATATATATATATATATATATATATACGACAGGCTTCTTTCAGTTTCCGTCTACCAAATCCACTCACAAGGCATTGGTCGGCCCGGGGCTATAGCAGAAGACACTTGCCCAATATGCCACGCAGTGGGACTGAACTCGGAACCATGTGGTTAGTTAGCAAGGTACTTACCACACAGCCACTGCTGTCTATTACTTATTATGTATATACATGCACATATATACATACACAGACACAGGTGCATATACACACGTATATGCATCTGCATGTATATATACATAAGTACATATATATATGTATGTGTATAAAGTTAAGTTAATCCAAACATGAAAACACAAAGAGAAAACACAAGGCGAGAACGTGGAGCAAGTATAGTGTTATTGGACGCTCAGGAAAGAAAAGAAAGGAAAATATAACGTTTCGAGCAGAGTTCTTCGTCAGAAACATAGGAAAAGGGAAGATCCAAGGAAGGGAAGACGGAGGAAAAAATTCGCCAACGATACACACGCGAATAAGAATTATAACTATAATAATAGGGAATATAATTCCAAAAGTTACATATATCTATTATATAAAATCCGTTCTGTCTGTCTGTGTGTGTGTCGTCTAGGATCTCGGGCATCCTCCATCCGATTGCACTCAAATTTGATATGAAGATACCGACGGTATCAGGGCGTTTATAAATCTTGAAAAAATTACAAAAATCGATTCCAGGTGAGAATGCGATCGATAGAGCCGTAGGAAAGTTCATTTGTACGCGCAAGTATATCAGCTGTTGGAAGGTGTTGCACATTTTCTCAAAACAACTTGTCCGACCGTCCCATAGGCCTCCCCTTTGAGAAACACTGATTTAACCTGAATTTGAGACACCAGCAAAGGAAGAAATAAAAATAGACTATATTTCTATTCCAACTCAGCACCGTCCATTGGACGGGGAGCGTTTTGCTCGTATATATATATATATATATATATATATACATATATATATATATTATAATAATAATAATAATAATAGTAGTAGTAGTAGTAGTAGTAGTAGTAGTAGTAGTAGTAGTAGTAGTAGTGAATATAATTCCAAAAGTTACAGGGAAAAATTCAATTTAACAATCTTAAATCAAATTTCACAAGATATGTGATGTGAATAACATCTTTCATTATTGAATTATTTAATAGAGGTTTTTCTTTAAATGATACACACACACACATGTATATATATATATATATCTATATATATATATATATTATATATATATATATAAATAATATAAAATTACTGTACATTAAACACAAAAGAGGTGACCATAACAGAGCCCCTTACATGCTAGAAGGAACAGTGTAAGGTGCCCTGTTATGGTCATGTCTTTTGTGCTTAAATGTACACTTATTTTATATGAAAAATATGTTGTCTACTGCCTATTTAAACATGCTAGCCACTGGTAGAAAAATTTCTATAATTTTCCTACTCTGTATATTTTGTTATACGTACATATATATACATATATATATATATATCTATATATATATATATATATATATATATTATATATATATATATATATATCATCAAAATAAGCAACAAGGATATCCAGAGGTAATGCAGTATGATCGTTTCATGCGATTCTATTTAATTGAACAATGCAATCATTTCATTAAAATGTAGTGCAATCTTCAGCTGCACAAAGACATAGAATTTAATTAAATTAGGACAGATTAGTATAATGTTACTCAAATTCTCCAAGAGGATAAGGAGATAGACAAAGAACATGTATTACCAACAACAAATTTTTTTCAAGATGGCACTGCTTGTCACTGATTTTTCTGTTATTTAGTTTTAATTACGGTGGTCAGTTTTAATTTATAGACAAGTTTATCAAATCCTTTGTATATTTAAGGGTGAGAGAAGACAGAGGATAGCATCTGTTTCGGGTAGAGTTGGTCGAGTAGACAGACATTTCAGATGGCATAGTCATAAAATCTGATTTGTTCTTATATTTGCCAACCAATAAATATACCAATATTGCTCTGTGTAAAGGCGACGAGCTGACATAATCGTTAGTACATCGGACAAAATGCTTAGCGACAATTCTACCGTATCAAGATCAAATTCCGACGAGATTAAATTTGCCTTTCATCCTTTCAGGGTTGATAAAGTAAGTACCAGTTGTGTACTGGGCTCTATGTAATCGACTTATCCTCTCCCCAGAAGTTACTGGCCTTGTGCCAAAATTTGAAATTAGCATTAAGTAATACGGCTGCGAGCTAGCAGAATCCTTAGCATACCGGGCAATATGCTTAGCGGTATATCGTTAATCTTTACGTTCTGAGTTCAAATTCCACCGAAGTCGGCTTTGCTTTTTACCATTTCGTGGTTGATAAAATAAGTACCAATTGAATACGGGGTTTTGTTGCAAACGACTTACCCCCTCCCCTTGTCCCAAAATTTGAAGCCGATATTTGCACTGTGTACTATGAGATCTGACACAAGAGTTTGTATATTTATTCTCAATACATTCCAACAGATTCAAATATGTGTGTGTGTGCTTGTGTGCGTTTATGTATGTATGTATACATACATACTGTGTAGTAAAGCTTCAACGAGTAGCATAGCATTCGCTCGGCTAAGAGATTTAAGATACTATTATAATAAGAACCAGACGTCTTGTGAAATACCACAACATTTGTGTCGTAGAGTGCTCGGCAGTACTGACTAAGCTTCGCCAGTCTTAAGAAGAATCTGAGACGGTCAGTCTAGTACAGTAGCAATAAGCTGTGTAGTAAGGCTTCAACAAGTAATATAGCACTCGATCAGCTAAGAGATTAAAGATATTATCATAAGAAAAATCTTGTGAAAAACAGCAATACTTGTATCGTAGAGCGCTCGACAGTACTGGCTAGCTTCGCCAATTTTTAAGATAGCTGATGGCATACTATACCACTTATTGAAGCCTTACCACACAATTTATTGTTATCGTACTGTAGTGACCATCGCAGATTCTACTTAAGAGTGGTGAAGCTTAGCCAGTACACTACTGTCCAAGTTTTGCTGTAATTCACAGGAATTCTGGATTTTATTATTATATATGCATACATACACTCACAACCATATTCATACATACATACACACACTCATACATGTCTAGATATGCAAGTATATCCAGGAGAAGACGAGTAAAGCAAAACATACAAATCTGCACGTAACTTTTGTATTTTACTTAAGTCATCAGATTGCGGCCATACTGGAGTACTGCTATATATGAAAGAAGGTTTGAAAATGCTATTTTAAAGATGTTTGTTGACTTGGCCGGTTTCATTCTTTTAGAAAAAGATTGTCAAATGTAAAATGTAAAGTTTTGTAGAAGCTTTGTTGTGTTAAGTACTGGTTAGCACGAAAGTATTAAAATGCAGTTATATATTCTTTGATAATAATAAGAAAATGTTAAAAACAGTTTACAAGAAAGTATTTAAGAAATTATTCAGAAGGGGACTGCAAAATGCATAATGACTTCAATAAAAATCATGTTTGTTTGGTAGTATATATATATATATATATATATACAGCTACAGAGAAGACAGAAAATGTTAGAAATCCAGGTCAGTTCGTCGCCAATCTTTTATAAATTCTTAAATATATCTCCTTCTGTGTAAACAAACATGATTTTTATTGAAGTCATAATACTTTTTGCAGTACCGGTCTGAATAGTTTCTTAAATACTTTCTTGTAAACTACTACTACCACTGCTGCTACTGCTGCTACTACTACTACTACTACTACTAATAATAATAATAATAATAATACTGCTACCACCACAGTGGCAGCAACAGAAAACGCAAGACATGAGTGTAATTGCAGAACGGGAACAAGAGCAACAGTAACATCCCAGAGAATCAACAGAAGCAGCTACGACGCCGAAAGGCACAACAGAACCAACAATACTGAGCCAAAATAAGCGAGAACAGAACAAACAGCATACAGCGGCAGCAGCAGCAACAACAACAACAACAACAACAACAACAACACAACAGCAACAACAGCAGCAGCAACTGTAAATGTAATAGAAAGATAAAAGGAAAAAACAACGAAAGCATGAACAACGATAATAGCTACAGAGATATAAATAGTTCAGACATCAAAGATCTTGTATTGTTGTCTGGAAGAAATTTGAAAAATATAACATATACGAACATACAAATATGTGTGTCAAAGCGATGCCCCAGCATGGCCTCAGTGTAATAGCGGTAACTAGTAAAATATATATACAGAGACCGATACGAAGCAACGAAAATCTGCATGAATACGCACACACACACAGACACACATCCTCCTCCTCCTCCTCCTCCTCCTCCTCCTCCTCATCATCATCATCATCATCATATGTATATATTACTTGTTTCAGTCATTAGACTGCGGTCATGCTGGGGGCACGAATTCACTCCAGGGGATATTTTATTTTGTTAAAGCCTGGAACTTATTCTATCGGTCTCTTTGTCCTAAACCGTTAAGTTACGGGAATGTAAACATGCCAAAATCGCTTGTCAAGCTCTGGCGAGGGGATCAAACACAGAAACGCCCAAACGCAAATACACACACTCACACACGCACGCACAAACTTCTCTCGCTCTCTCACTATACATATATATATATATGTATATATATACAAGCACTCTGTTGGTTACGACGACGAGGTTTCCAGCTGATACGATCAACAGAACAGCTTGCCCGTGAAATTAACGTGCAAGTGGCTGAGCACTCCACAGACACGTGTACCTTTCACGTAGTTCACAGGGAAATTCAGCGTGACACAGAATGTGACAAGACTAGCTCTTTGAAATACAGCTACCACTCATTCTTGCTCGCTAAGTTGACTCGAGCAACGTGAAATAAAGTGTCTTGCTGAAAAACACAACGCGTCGCCGCGAATTGAACTCACAACCTTACAATCGTGAGCCGAATGCCCAAACCAATAAACCACGCGCCTTCACTTTCTCTCTCCCCCCTCTCTCTCTCTCTCTTTACATATATATATATATATATATATATATAATAATAATAATACTCAGGAGTATAACTCCAAACTTACAGGGAAAAAATTCAATTTAGTATTAAATCAAATTTCACAGTATAAATATATAAAATATAAAATATGAACTAGAGATAAAACCACTATTATGCAACTCAATAAAATTTTATGTATATAAAACAAAAATTATATATATATATTTGTTATTTATGTATTGGTTTATGTCTATCACTGTTTGAGTTGCATAATAGTGGTTTTATCTTCAATTCATATTTTATATATATATATATGTATGTATGTATGTATGTATGTATGTATGTATGTATGTATATGTATATGTATCTATATATATGTGTGTGTAAATAATTAAGAGATAAAACCCATATTAAGTAAGTGATTTTTAGAATAATATTTATTAAAATATATTTAAATCTTTCTATATCATTTATTATAGATAATATCTTTCACTATTAATTGAATTAATTAATATAGGTTTTAACTTCTAATTATTTGCAAATATTATATATTGTAAAGTTCGATTTAGCATTGCTAAACTGAATTTTTATCTGTAAATTTGGGATTTTATATTTCCTACTATTATATGTATATATATACATACACAACGATCTCAAACCCACAAGAGTAAACAAGAGAGACAGAG
>NC_043010.1:53128510-53151010 GCF_006345805.1 Octopus sinensis | reverse complement strand
GCACTTTCAATTAGTTAAAATCAAAAGGCACAAGATCCACTGCCCGATACTGCATCATCATCATCATCAATCATCATCATCATCGTTATCGTCGTCATCGTCGTCATCGACGTCATCGTCGTCATCGTCGTCGTCGTCGTCGTCATCATCATCATCACCATCATCATCATTATTATTATTATTATCATTATTACTACTACTACTACTACTACTACTACTACTTTTATTATTATTATTATTGTTGTTATTATTATTATTATTATTATTCAGTAGTTTTATTTTTATAGCGTGCTTTCACTTCACTACCGAGCGCAGCTCTGTGTGCCTTCGGTATGTGCTGTGATTTGTTGTGATGCTCTGATGGTTATTGTATGGAAAGTGTTCTGCGTAGGATGTGTGCAGTGCCTAGTAGTGCAATTTTCTGTATGTTATATGTGTTTGTAAGTCCTGGTGTTTTTGTTATGTATTTGTCTGAATATTTTTTTATCATGCCTAATGCACCTACTATGATAGATTATTATTATTTTTATTATATGTTTGCTTTGTATTTGTACAAGTTGACTCCAAGTCTCACAGAGAGCCCTCAAGAGACAAGTTAGAAATCCATAAATCCATATTGGTGTCATATTTTCGGTTTTGCGCAGAGTATTGTTCTGGGTAAATTTTAAGAAAATATAAGAAAATTATGAGTTTGCTTTAAAATTTGAGATTACATTCACAGTATTTTACGTAGGATATGGGCAGTTCCCATGAGCACTATCTTTTGAATTTCTGCCATTTTAGTGTTTCCTGGTATCTGAACTAGGTAAGAATAGGCCCCTTTTGCTAACATTCCTAGGACACCTATGATAAGAGGTATTGGTTTAGTCTTGAGGTTCTACATTTTGCCAAATTCTTCTTCAGTTTCTATTTTGTTGGTTTGATAGTCTTGTCAAACGTAAGGTTTTTCTAAACATTCTATGTCAGACCTAAGTAGCTGAATTTGGTATTGAATACGCTCTTGCCAAATAGGCTTGTCATTTTCTAATCTTTTCACCACATAGGATCGTCGAAATTTTCGCGTATGCATAGTACAAGTGGTTGAGATCTGTAATAACAACATCATTATCTGAAATTAGATTCTTAAGTGCAAGGCAGATTTTACCAATTACTTTCAGGTTTTGGTTAGAATTGCGAAATTTGGGAGGAGTGTCGCGTTCATTCATACTGGTTTCTTTAATTTTCAGCCATTCAATCATGATTTGATTTTTTTAGATCATGTAGTTCTGTCGATTCAATTTCTGTGTAACTTTCTTCATCTATTTGATTTTCCTCTGCCTTAGTGTTTATGGTTGGTTCAGAGAGTATTTCACTTTGCTTATCAGTTACATTAATTCTTTCAATCATTATTGCATTTACGTCAGGCCTGAGTTGGTCTATAATTATTTTCTCTGTAGTATCTTGTTTAGCTGTACTTCGTTCCTTTTATCCCTTACTGATTGTTTAATTTGGTCAAATTCTAATTCAGTTAGTAATTTCTTTTTCAGAATGTTTCTTTTGACGTTGGCAAGTTTGTTACTGTCTATGTGGGGTCTTACTCCAAGATGTTTCTTTCTCAAGCTTAGGTAGGTTTTTTTTCAGTATTAGACATGCCATTAGACACAAATACATGCCATGTATTTTGGGGGAAATACACGGCATGGTAGAAGGCCGTAAGAACTTCATTCATTATTATCTCCACCAAACCTTTCGACAATCGGTGTTGGTTAGTATACGTCACCGTTACATAACGGTTTGACAAAAGAGACCGCAAGAATATGTACCTGGCTTTACAAAGCATATGTCTCAGAGTCGATTAGTTCTACTTAGACCTTTCAAGACGGTGTCCCTGTATAGCTGCAGTCCAAGAACTGAAAAACGTATGATATAAAAGAAAAAAGAGAAACCGTGGGTACATGTAGCACGATATCTGTTGACGCTCTCATAGTAAATCTAAAGCAATCTAATTTTCTGATGCTTTAACCAGATACGAACATTTCATTGTTTTATGGTCAGTTTCGCTCGATCTTATTTAAGCTTTGGATAAATACAATCTGTTTATCTTCGGTTGCGGCTTACGATGATCCAGCAATGTGTTTATGAGGCTAACTACCTTCCAGAAACAAGCTTTGCATTCATATAGTACATATTCTACATTTGATTTAGACAGTATTATTGTCAGCCTATGGCTGCTCAATAATCTCAATAATCTAAGTCGATTTAAGTCTTCGTAGAAAGTAATTATTCGTATCTATATTCAACGTTAATCTCGTGTTTCAGATAATCCTGTTTCTTATGGGAACAGGGCCTGAAATTTTGATGGAGAGTGCTTGTTGATTACATCAACCCCGGTGCTCAACTGGTATTTATTTTATTGACCTGGAGAGGATGACGTGCAAAGTTGACCTCAGCGGAATTTGAACTCAGAATGTAAAGACAAACGAAATATCACCAAGCGTTTTATCCGTCATGGTATCGATTCTGCCAACTCACCACCATCATCTCGCGTCTATACAATCTTTTCTACTAAAAGCACAAGGCCTAATATTTTGGGGGACATGGTTAGTCGATTAGATCGACCGCTGTACGTAACCTGTACTTAAATTTTCAACCCCGAAATGATGAAAGGCAGAGTCGACCTCGGCGGAATTTGAAACTCAGAATGTAGGGAGGGCGAAATACCGCAAAGCATTTCGACCGGTGTGCTAACGATTCTGCCAGCTTGCCGCCTTTCTCACGTTTAGATAATATTCTTTTCTCTTTAGACACAAGGCCCAAAATTTTTGGGGAGGGAGCCAGTCGATTACATCGACCCCAGTATGCAACTGGTACGTAATTTATCGGCCCTGAAAGGGTGAAAGGCAAAGTCAATCTCGGCAGAATTTTAACTCAGAACGTAAAGACAAACGAAATACCTATTTCTTTATTACCCACAAGGGGCTAAACATAGAGGGGACAAACAAGGACAGACATAGGTATTAAGTCGATTACATCGACCCCAGTGCGGAACTGGTACTTAATTTATCGACCCTGAAAGGATGAAAGGCAAAGTCAACCTCGGCAGAATTTGAACTCACAACGTAATGACAGACGAAATACCGCTAAGCATTTCATCCGGCGTGCTAACGTTTCTGACAGCTCGCCGCCTTACGTTTAGATAATACTAGCAAAATCACTAACCTCATAGTTTTCTATTCATTATTCGTTCTCTCTTATAAATCCCTCTCAAATTTTCTTCAAGAAACAAGTTCATTTAATATATAAGCGACAGTATATCATTGTAAACGCTAATCCAGTTGTAGCAAAATTAATTTTTATACATTTTTGGAAGGAGAAAAAACTACGAAATAATCACCTGTGACGTCATACTATTCGCTATTTTTTAAATGGTGAAATATAAAGTGGCAATTTCAAGTGTAATAAATTTTTATTAGTCAGTTTTCACGACTGACATAGCTGTTAGAAAATACAGAAATATTTCTATTATGACATCATAAACAGTATGATGTTTTCCTCTCAATGTTTTCATTGCTTTAGCAGATACGAGTGCAGACATTGAAGGTTATATTTTGTTTATCGTCACACGTTCCGTTCCAGTTCTTGATACTGGGTAGTGGCTTATATGCCTCAATGATCCTGACAACTATATCAGCATAGAGCACGTTGGACATTTCAAAGGATAGAGGCCAGACTATATGGACCATCTCCTCCCAGAGGTAGAAATGAGTTTGCGTTGGGCCGACACCTCTACCTAGAAATAAAAGCAAGTTATAGAAGCATCGGTGATAGATCAGAATCAACAAAACCTGGGAGAGGAAGGTCTTACTACGGCATACATATTTCTAAAGTGGAGTTGGGACGAAGTCCACAAGTGAAGCAAAAGGAGGGAGCTGAAAATTCAGAACCGGAAAGACAATCCAGATTCAAGAACAATGGAGAAAAGTCATCGATAGCCTATACTCCATAGGCAGCGAAAGCCTTAATCTCCCTCTTTTGTCCACGCAAATACTGTAAAAAAGTACCTCACCGAAATTATACAAAAAAAAAAGTGAGACAAACAATGGAATATATCAGTTCCAAGGAACAGGATTTCTATCTTTCTAAAGAAATATCTTATCTACGTTGTTCGATATTTATCTGATATTGTTTGGACGTGCAAGTTAGATCGACCAAACGAAGTGACTCAGTTTAAGTAATACCTAATTCAACTGAATTTTAATCATATCTATCTATCTATCTATCTATCTATCTATCTATTTTTTATATCTATCAATTTTCTTATATCTATCTATCTATCCATATATCTATTTGTTATATCTATCCATCTATCAATCTCTTTTTTATCTATTTATCCATCTATCAATCTTTTATATCTATCTATTTTTTATCTATTTATCCATCTATCAATTTTTATATCTCTATCTATCTATCTATCTATCTATCTACTCTATCTATCTATCTATCTATCTATCTATCTATCTCTTCTCTATATATCTATATATATATATGTCTATCGATATATATATATATGTGTGTGTGTGTGTGAGTGTGTGTGTGTGTGTTTGTGTATGTGTGTGTTCGTGTGTGTGTGTGTGTGTGTATAACATTCCGCTATATTTCATTCTGCAATATTCTCTCTGTTACCCGCTCCCTCTCCCTCTTCTCTCTCTCTCTCTTTCTCTCTCCAACTTCTCTTTCTCTCTCTCTATCTCTCTTCTCTCTCTCTCTCTCTCTCTCTCTCTCTCTTCCTCTTTCTCCATTAGGTCTCTTTCTTGCCCAGTTTAATATGTTGATATTCTGAAAATATTTTTCCTTGAATGGACTTTCAGGAATGACTTTAACCTCGCAAAACTACTGTTAGCCCAATCGCATTATACTCTTATATCTGTACATTTTTTTATATTTTACATATTTACTTTTGTATTTTATATATTCACTTTTTATATTTATTTTACTAATAAAGATCTAAAACATGGGTTCTCAAAGCGGGCGAAACCGCTCACCGATGGGCGTTGAGAAGGTTAAAGTGGGCGCTGGTGCCTAAGGAGAAAAAGGAGGAGTTCGGAGGAAGGTAGTGGATTGGGGGCCGCTGTGTATTTATTATATTATTATAGTATTGTATACAAATTATATAATATCATATTAAGTATCAAATAATTCATAGTACATATAAATTAGTAAAATATAAAATATTCATTTATACATAAAAATGGGGGTTCGGGAGCTGAGGGTGTTATGTGGCCATGAGGAGGGTGGTGGTCCAGAAAGTTTGAGAGACTCTGATCTAGAGAATTCTTCAGCTCTCCATTTCCTGCAGAATATTTGTTAAAGATTTCACGCTACATCCCATCTAAAAGATGTAGAGGAGCGTGGCTTAGTGGTTAGGAGTGTCGGACTCATATTGGTGAGGTTGTGGTTTCAGTTCCTGGAGCGGGCGACGCGTTGTGTTCTTAAGCAAAACACTTCATGCTACGTTGTTCGGGTCCACTCAGCTGGCAAAAATGAGTAATCTTACAGTGGACCAGTGTCCAATCCAGATTGGGATTAAATAAGCCATGAAACCTTAGAATCCGGTGGGATGCGAGAGGGTAACTTTACCACCAAGCATATTCCTGTATAAGTGTGTGTTTATGCGTGGGTCTATACATATAAACATGCTCACATTCATATATAAATGCAAGGACATATACATAATGGAAATATATATGTGTGTGACGGCGCGTGGCTTAGTGGTTAGTGCATTGGACTCACGATCATAAGGTCGTGAGGTCAATTCCAACGCGTTGTGTCCTTGAGCAACATACTTAATTTCACGTTGCTCCAGGTATAAAACTAGTAGTACCTGTATTTCGTAGGGTCAGCCTTGTCGCACTCTGTGACACGCTGAATCTCCCTGGGAATTATTTTAAGAGTATACGTGTCTGTAGAGTGCTCAGCCACTTGCACGTAAATTTCACGAACAAGCTGTTCCGTAGATTGTATCAGCTAGGACCCTCGTCGTCGTAACCGACGGAGCGCTCTTTGCATACATACATTCCTTGTATATACGGGTGCATGAGTCGATGTATGCGTGTAATTGATTGTCTTAGAAGAAAACAGTTGACAAGAAAATATAAAGATTTATAGGAAAGGGACTTATTACTTGTTAATAGATGATATTAATGTATATGTAAGTGTATATTTATATAAATATGTATGCACACAGATATAAAGTGATATATATATATACACACACATATAGTGAAAAACATGTGTATGCATGCATATGTATATATATATATATATATATATATATATATATATATTATAGATGTACCCAAACACATACAATATATATATACGATAGATACGTATATGCACAGACTGTATTCGTGTGTACATATGTATGTTTGTATACAATTATATATATATATATATATATATTATATTATATATATATATATAGTATATCTATATATAGTATATATATGATAATATATATATATATATATATATATATATATCTATTGTATATATACAATATATATATATATATATATATATATACACAAACTTACAAATATATACATATGTACATTGTCATAATTCTTACTCCCTCGGTTCAGAAATCGTATCACCTTATCTATACGCATGCAGTATCCTTTACAATAACTATAATTATTTTAACGTAGTGAGAAGATCATTTTGAATAGAGGTTGGATGATTCCACCCTTTTTTAACACAACATCGGATTTTCTCTGCATATAATTATTTCATAATGTGAAATTGGTCGTATTTTTTTCAAAGTCATTTTGTGTTTCTTTTTTTTTTTGTTTTTTAATATCGATTCCATAATTAGAGACGTGATTATTTTGGTGGGGGATATTAACTATGCTACTAATCATCTGCTGCTGTATAATTTCAGTAACCTCGTCATCTGCCTTACTATAACATGTATGTATGCATGTTTGCATGTATATATATATATGGGCATATGCATATGCACGTATGTACATATGCATTCGTTCAAGCATATATGCATATATATATTTAAATATACATGTATATATATGTGTGCGTACATATATATAAGTATTTATATATATATATATATTCCCATACATGCATACATGGGGTGTATATAATTTTGTATATGCATGCATGTACGCATATATGTGCACGAGTATATATACAGACAAATTATATCCTCATGCATGTATGTATGTATATATATATATATATATATATACATGCGTGTGTGTGTGTGTATGTGTGTTATCTATATCATGTATGTACATATATATATATATAGACATATATACATGTATCCACACAAGCACATACACTCATGTGTATATATTCATGTATCTCTGTCTGTCTCTCTCTCTTCCTCTTTCTCTCTCTCTCTCTTCCTCTCTCTCTCTCATATATATATATATATGTTGTGTATATATGTATATATATATATATGTGTGTGTGTATGCATAGGTATATATATATGCATATATATATATATGAATGTATATGTGCATATATATATATATACACCCCCACACAACACACACACATGCACTCACGCATATATATACAAATATATTTATGCACATGCCAAAGTTGGTGACCTTATATCGTCGTTCCATTTTTACTAGTACTGACAACCAGACCTCACTCACACCCTTAAATTACACAGCGCTGGCTTGAAACAAAATACAATCTCATTTGATTATAATTTTTTGATATCGCTGTAATGACTTTGTGCAATGATTTCTCAAGTGCAGCAAGGACACATGAAACACATTAAACACATCCATAGTCTCTCTCTCTCTCTCTCTCTCTCTCTCTCTCACACACACACACACAGATACACGCACGCCTTTACATACATGTATACATACCCTTCACTTTCGAGATCAGTATTCACTCGTCCAGTTCCTGTACTTCCTCATCCATGTAAGCAGCGAGTAAGTTCAGAAACTTACTTCCAGCGACAAGTGTACTCTTACCTTGATTCTCAGAGTCACCATGACACAGCTTTGATTTTTATAGAACAGATATAATCCATCTGATTGGCGTCGGCACGGCTTCCATCTTCCCAATTTCACTCACAATGTGTGAGCTTCTCCCATCTCTGCGCAGCAACTGAAGACATGTTGAACTGCGAAGTTTTGATTGACAATCAGACGGGTTAAACTTTCTAATCCTTGCTTCGTCCATATATATTTACACGTACTTATAGTTATATGCACACACACAGACACAGACACAGACACACACACACACACACACACATGCACATATATATATACGTGATACATACAAATACATACATGCACAAACACATACACACACATGCATATATATATATATATAAACATATATACTCTTTTATTATTTTAGTTGTTTCAGTCATTTGACTGTGGCCATGCTGGAGCGCTACCTTTAGTCGAGCAAATCGACCCCAGGTCTTATTCTTTGTAAGCCTAGTACTTATTCTATTGGTTTCTTTTCCCGAAGTGCTAAGTTTCTGAGACGTAAACACACCAGCATCGGTTATCAAGCGATATTGGAGGGAAACACAGATACACACACACATACACACACACTCACACACACCACACACTCACACACCACACACACACACACACACACACACATATATATATATATATATACGACAGGCTTCTTTCAGTTTCCGTCTACCAAACCCACAAACAAGGCTTTGGTCGGCCCGAGGCTATAATAGAAGTGAGGTGCCACGCAGTGGGACTGGATCCAGAACCGTGTGGCTCGTAAGCAAGCTACTTGCCACACACCCACTCCTCGTTTCAGTCATTTGATTTTGGTCATGGTGGAGCACCGCCTTTAGTCGAATAAATCGATCTAGATCTTATTCTTTCTAAACCTAGGAATTATTCTATCGGTCTCTTTTGTTGAACCGCTAATTTGTGGGTACGTAAACACACCAACATCGGTCGTCAAGCAATGGTGCGTGGACAAACACAGACGCACAAATACATAGATACATATATATATATATGTGTGTGTGTGTGTGTGTGTATGTGAGTGTGTGTTTCTTTTAGTTCCGTCTTCCAAATCCACTCACAAAACTTTGGATGACCTGAGTCTATAGCAGATGACACTAGCCCTAGGTGTCACGCAGTGAGACTGAACCCAGAACTATGTAGTTGGAGGTAAGCTTCTTACCACACCCATTCCTGCGCCTATATATGTATATATATATATATATATATATATATATATATATATATATATATATATATATATATATATATATATATATATATGCATCTGTCTCTCTCGTTCTCTCTCTACTCCGATAAATACACATGTGTGTGTGTGTGTGTGGTTGCACGCACGTACGCGTGTTTGTGTGCGTGTAATTTTATTTTGGTCGTTTTATTCACTGTTGCTAAATATTTATTACAACATGACACAGAGAGGAAATGAAGAACAATCAGATTTTAAATATGCAAATCATGCATCATTTAAATAGACACACACGTAGATAAACAGAACGTCAGCAGTTTACTTTCCTGCTTTCCGGAGAGAGAAAGAAAATCATCAACATCATCATCATCATCATCATCATCATCATCACATTATTATCAGTATTATTATTATTATTATTATTATTATCATTATTATTATTATTATTATTATTATTATTATTATTATTATTATTATTATTATTAACATTATCATTATATTATTATTATTATTATTATTATTATCATCATTATTATTATTATTATTGTTTTTATTATTTTAAAAAAAAATTATTATTATTTTTATTATTATTATTATTATTATCATTATTATTATTATTATCATTATTATTATTATTATTATTATTATTATTATCATTATTATTATTATTATTATTATATTATTATTGTTTTTATTATTATTATTATCATTATCATTATTATTATTATCATTGTTTTTATTATTATTATTATTATTATTATTATTATAATTATTATTATTATTATTCAAAGGCGATTAGCTGACAGAATCGTTAGCTCTTGGGACAAAATGCTCACCTCCATATCGTCTGGATCTTCACGCTCTCAGCTCAAATCTGACCGTGGCCGATTTTTGCTTTGTTAATCTCGGATCGATAAAATAACAATGGATATGTAAATGTCTAATTCTGGCTAAAAGCGCCAAGGGAAACAAATACGTATAACCATATATGAATGTATGTACAGATTAGATATACACCAATCATTAGCGACGAGAATAATCATTATATACATGCTTAATTCTGGTAAAAAATGACAAGGGGGATAACTTTTTTTATTATTTTGTAAAACTAAAACTACAGGTTTGAAATATTGCAAACACTATGATCATTAACAAGACACAGATGACTGGATGCAAGAATAATTTGATATTTACTGCTAAAATATTAGTAACTATCTCAATTTCGATTTTTATCCATATTTCCCCTTTGGAAAATTGTTCTTATAAATAACTTTATTTTACTTCATTTAACAGTTTGCTGTATTTACATATGCGTAAGAATGGCTTAGTGGTTAAACAGGTCGCTTTGCAGCCCATTGTTTCGGGTTCTGTCTCACAGCGTGGTACCTTCGACGAGTGACTCCCCACTTTGGCCGCAGGCTGACCAATGCACAGGCTTCTTTCAGTTTCCGTCTACCAAATCCACTCACGAGGCATTGGTCGGCCCGAGGCTATAGTAGAAGACATTTGCCCAAGGTGCCACGCAGTGGGAATGAACCCGAAACCATGTGGTTGGTAAGCAAGCTACTTACCACACAACCACTCTTGCGTCTCTCCTCTCTCTCTCTCTATTTATATATATATATATATATACATATATATATAAAGTTAATCCAAACAAGAAAGCACAAAAACACAACAACGCGAGGACGTGGAACAAATATAGTATTATTGGACGCTCAGGAAAGAAGGAAAGAAGGAGCCTTTAACGTTTCGAGCGGAGCTCTTCGTCGGAAACATAGGAGAAGGAAAGATCCAGAGAAGGGAAGACAGAGGGAAAAAAATTGCCAACGGTACACACGCGGTCACATTTTGAATGACCGGAAGGAAATGGGTGAAGAAAAGTTCTTTCAAAGACAGGAGAGTGTAAGAGGAGGTATGTGTGTGTAAGTGTGGATATGTGCGTGCGCGTGTGTGTTTGTGTGTGTGTGTGTATGTGTGTGTGTATGTGTGTGTGTGTCTGAGTGTGACTTTGTGTCTCTCTTTTTTACCTTCTTTAACTACTTGGTCAGCGGTGTCACTTTATTTATATTCCCGTACAGTAATGGTTCAGGAATTTAACACAATAAGCAACATAATTAAATGAAAATAAGCACTGAGGTCAGTTTGTTCGATTGAACCTTTCAATGACAGAAACAACTCTAAAATTAAAAGTTAAAAGATGTTACCCCAAGTATACTACAGCTTTTCAGCTCCTTTTAACTGATATACTATAGGTAAAAATCAAAAATATAAGATAGTGATCACTTTTGAAATTTCTCCAACCTTGATTCTGTATAATCAGAGCTCATCCGGAGTAATACAACACTAATGTATGATATATTATAGTGTGGGTGGGGGGGCGAGGGGGTTTACTTGGCTCTTTGATCTACTAGAATTAGCAACCAAATATTACGTGTGTGAGACATTTTGGTGCAGCCGTTATAGAGTTGCTTGTTTTGACGTCGCTGATTCGACGCTGACTTACTTGACATCAGACATTTTGAATGTTTCTTCCGTTATAATGATTTTCTCATTCTCTCCTTCTTCCTTTCTCGCTTTGTTCATGTGTATAAATACGTTCCCCTTTATGTGCATAAGGAGTGGGAAAATGTTTTTGCCAATCGCGTTGAATTAATAAAGTATAATTTCACTCTCTCTATCTCTCACCCCTCTCCCTCTATACATATATATTTATCTATCTATCTATCTATATTTATGTTTATATTTTTGATTGCTCGCGTGTGTTTACCTCCAGTGCTAAAAATTACAGTCATCAAAGCAATCGTATTATTAGCGACCAAACAGCTGCACTCATTCCTCTTATTCCGCCATCTGAAATCTCATTTTAGCGTCTTAAAAAAATAATGCAACACACATTGAATAATGTCATTTTGTACATATGGACTCTAAAACACTTAAAGAATGATGGAGGGGTCATAAGCGAGAAGATGACAAGGCAATGAAAAAGCCTTTTGTTGGTAACGCGATCTGCTAGAAGTAGGAGCCAAATTTTAACGTCTTTAAAAAAATGAGACATGCATTGAATAACGTTGTTTGGGATACACTGATACAGAAAAATAAAGACTGGAGGAGAGTGATATGAATGAGAGGACAAGAAAATGCAGGGGCCTTTTGTTGGTCAGTCGATCAACAAGAAATAACAGCCTAATCTTACATTAACTCACAGCCTACCGTCTTTAAAAACTGAGACTCACATCCAATAATGTCATTTGGGGTAGATTGACCTTGGAAAATAAAAAATGGAGATGGGATACTGGTTGCAAAGGAAAGTCAATGAAGGGGCCTTTTCTTGGTCTCTCAGTCTGCTAGAAATATCAACCAAATCTTACCTTCAATTATAACCATCCGTCTTAAAAGAAAATGAGACTCATTGAATAATGTTTGTCGGCCTGAAAATTAAAGGCAAGGTTGTCAAGTTTGGAATGTCTTTCATCATAGATCTGCTGGATCAGAGATGACATGAGACTAAACAATGATAATGTAAGAATTATTGTCATATAGATACAAAGGGAGAACATAAAGAAAGTAGATAAACAAACAGGTGCATAAAAGGAGTTTATTTCTATTATAGTTTACCTTCTGGCAATCGCTGATATAATTCTGCGGTGGATTTTGTGTAGGCTGATATTTTTCACACGCCTATTAGAATGGTATATCTCTGTATAACTATTTCGTTAAAATGAAAGTGAAAGTTGTGACAGGAAGAAAGTGTATAAGATTAGAAATATGGGAAAGAGAGAGAGAGAGAGAGAGAGAGAAGGTGGGGTGTTGATTCCTGAAAGTTGGGTAGTGGTAGAAAGACTGGCAAATATATATACATGTGTGTGTGTATATATATATACATGATTATATATATACGTGTGTGTGTGTATATATATATATTTATATATCAATATGTATACATATACATGTATATACATATATGTACACATTTTTATACATATGCTGATATGAACTGTATATACATGAATATATATATATATATATATATATATATAGAGAGAGAGAGAGAGAGAGAAAGAGAGAGAGAGAGAAAGCGAGAGAGAGAAGAGAGAGAGAGACTGACACACATACACACACACATATATACGTATGTATGTATGCAGAGAGACAGAGAGACAGGGGAGACAGAGAGAGAGAAAGAGGGAGTACTGAGCGAGAGGAAATGTGTAAAGGTATATGTTTGGTTACATGACAGGGTGAATGTCACGTTCTCTGTAATGTTGAGACACAGCAATAGAAAAACAGCAGTGATCGGTTAAGCGAAATAGAGAAAGAGAGAGGGGAGAGAGAGAGAGAGGGGGGAGAGAGAATGAAAGCCAGAGAGTTACACAGAGACACAGTATAGAGAGGAAGAACGAAAGGGGTGACAGAGAGGAAGTGGGCAAGAATGTTGCTTTCCTGGCATGCATGCTGGGAAACCACGTGGCTACAAATGAAGGGTATAACCAAATAAGAATAACAGAGATAAACACCTCCTCACCGTTATTTGATGAATAACGAGCATGACGAATTGACATGAATTAGTGTAAATTAAGCAAATTAATGAAGAAATAAATAATTAAAAATAAATATCTGCACACGCGCAAACACACACGGACACATACATGCGCGTGAATATACATAATACATATATACATAATCTATAATATATATACATATGTATATATATGTATATATTATATATAATATATATATATATATATATATATATATACATATATATATAATACAATATGTATATATGTATACATATATATGTACATGTATACATATATATGTATATATGTGCAATATATATATATATATATATATAATACATATATATAATTATATACATTTATATACACAAATATGCACACGTACTCTCTATTTTTTCACATATGTATATTTGTACATACATGTATATATATATATATATATATATATACTTACACACTGTGCAAACATATATATTTATATATATATATATATATATATATGATATATTATATATATATATATCAGATGACAAGCGCATAACAAACGCTGAGAGTTCCTTTGATGTGACATATAAAGACATTGTCTGCCATGATATACCTGCAATGTTATATCGCAAAGCATGCTGGGAAAGATAGAATCGCTTTTGTTTTTCACTTGGAGTTTTCGTCTCCATGTTTTCTGCTTTGTTTTCGCTTTCATTTTGACTGTCTTTCATGAACAGAATTTAATTCATCTTCCAATGATATTCCAGGCGATATCTTTCAGGGTTTTTGTTCTGTAGAAGACGATATTTGTCACTATTGCTCATCACTCCGAGTTTGCACACAAATTAGCAATGTAACTACACACGCACATTTACACACACACGCACATTCACACACACACACACACACTGACATAGATATGCATATATGTATATATGTAAGTGTATATATGCATGTACATATCTATATATATGCATATAAGTATAGACACACACATATATATACACTCTCATTCAAAAATATGAATATTTATATATATACACATATATACCATATAAATACAATGTACATTTAAACACATTAAGGGAATCCATCATAGGAAACCTGGCACGCTAGAAGGAATAGCCAAAATCCAAAGCTATTAGGGATAAATTTCGAAGAGAATGAAAAATAAAACTTTTACCATTAATCTCCCGGACCATGTTTCTGACTTTATATTAGCAAATAAATATCAGAAACCATGGTCCAGGAGATAGATGGCAAATGTTTTTATATGTCATTCCCTTCGAAACTAATCCCTAATAGTGGTTTCGATTTCCGCTATTCCTTCTAGCGTACCAAGTATCCCATGATGGATACCTCTTATGTGTTTAAATGTACACTGTATTTATATGAATAATATATAGTCTATTGACTAACGTTTCTACACGCTAGGCCACTGGCAGTAAAATTTTCTAAAAATTTTCTTACCCTGATATTTTTAATATACATATATATGTATAGATATCTATATTCATATACATATATACACACACATATATATACACATATATACATACATATACTCATACATTGTTTTCTATGTCTATACACGCACACTTACATTGATACATACATACACAATACATTTATATATATATGCATTAATTACGTCTAACATACACGTTTATTTATATATATGTACACACACTCACACACATACGCACACACACACATATATACATATGCTTACATATATATATATATATCCATGCTTGTGTTTGTTGCTCGATGTATATGCATATATGTATATGTATATGAGTGTGTGAGTGAAAGAGAAAGAGAGAGTATGCATATGCATGTGAAAGAGTGATTTTAATGGATATTACGCGAGACTCAGTGACTGAAATTTCCAATTATGTTGGTCCTAGGATTTAGTAATTCACTGACTTAGGGCCCAATTAACAGAATATTTCCTATATTCTTGTGCTCTTAACATATTCACTGAGGAGAAAGAGTGTCACCTTATTTGTTGTAAGCCTGTGTCTTCAAGTCTTTATATATAAAAGTGAAGTTGTGTGTCTGTCTCCTACGATTTAGATTCCTAACTACTCCCACATTTTGCGATGCAGTGTAACCAAAAGCGGGTATCTTATAGTCATGATTCATATCGAGCCCTTCTGGGTATTAGCGCGCGTCTACGATTTAAAAAAGAATTTACCATCATTTTTTCCCATTTTTAATGCATTTTTTTGGTATTGTATAATGGAAGTAACTCTCTAAATATGTATTATTAAATCTCAGAACGTAAAAAGCTACAGTAACACCCCCCTTTGTGGTTAGCCATATTGAGATGGCTATTATACTTTACATCTCTAAAAATGCTTATATAGTTATTTCCCTTACAAACCCGAGCAACGCCGGGCGATACTGCTAGTTACATATACAATCCATGTACCTTTTCGTAAATTTTCCGAGTATCCAATTCTAGTTATGTGCATGTGTGTATAGATGTATATATGTATGTCAATGCGTATCAATGTATATATGTATTCACGTGTGTTATATATTTCTGCATATATATCATATTTTCACGTGCATATTCGTATGCTTATATGTATGAATGCTTCTGTACGGGTGTATAATTTTCCGATACTTCATGTATCTCGCCATGGCTTTAACATGAACCTAATCCGACGCGCCGAGTTTCTGGAAGAAGTCTACTAAACATTAAGCCGCCTGTGGCAGAATCAAACCATTTGATATATATATATCTCGTTTTTGGATTTGGTTTGCAAGATTCTTTATATGAGTTCGTGTGTTGAAGCATATTCTGTTGTGTCAGGGAGAGTCATTTTCTTTTTGTGCCTTATGATTTAACACACTCACCGGTAAAATTTCCACTTTTAAAAAATTTTTATTTTCCTAAAATTTTCGTTGCATCTTGCAGCCTTTTCAATAGTTTTGAGTCAAAACTATTATACATGCATAAATGCATCTATATATGTGTTTACGTTCAGTGGGTGGGGGTTGATATTATCCTGAATTTTCCGTCATTGTCACCCATTGTTTTCTTTTTCTTGCTTTTTTTGTTATGATTATATTTAAATTTATTATTTTCACTCCCTACTTTCTGGTTATCTCCATTTCGAGATCTTTATATTATATATGGATTCTTTCTCTTATTTCTGTCACCGATCCATTATATTAAGTTCCTGTTCGTACGCCAATCACTAGTCAATTACTTCCTTAATGGTCCTTGACAATAATATCTGGTTGATTATTCTTCATCTTTCTCTGTCCGTGTGAATTCGAATATTCTAGAGTATGGTTAATTTGTCATTTTTTGAAACCTTTTCTTTAGATATTTACGCGTTTTCTTTTCTATTGGTATTTCATAACGCTGTCGTAATCACTGATGTGTAACAGCTCTAACTTTCTCTTTCTTTCATATATATTTATCATTTGGCTAAAATCTGAGCAATTAGAATCACAGTGATTGATTGAGAGTGGACAGCCAGAAACAATATGATTTATCGTTAGGCTCGAAAGCCGGAAAAAACGTGATTGATTCTGTGTTATTATCATTAATAGGCAGCCAGCTGGCAGAATTGTTACCACGCCGGATAAATTGCTTAGCAGCATTTCTTACGGCATTTTACGCTCTAAATGCAAATAACACTAAGGTTCATTTTGACTTTCATTCTTTCGGGGTCAATAAAATAAAATATTTACTAAGCACAGGAGGTAGTGTAGTCGACTAACCCCTTTCCCAAAAAAACTGCTGGCCTTGTGCTAAAATCTGAAATGTTTAAGACGGCGAACTGACTGAATCGTTAGCGCGACGGGCAAAATGCTTAGCGACATTTCTTCCAGTTCTTCACGTTCTGAGTTCAAAACCCACCGACTTTGCCTTTTATCATTTTGAGGTCGATAAATTAAAGTACTGGTACTTTAATTAAATTAAAGTACTGATAAATTAAAGTACATTGGGGGTAATGTAATCGACTAAACTCTCCTCTAAATAATCCTGGTCATACGCCAAAATTTGAAACCAACGTTGTAATCATTATTGTCTGGAATTGTTAAGGCATCGGACAAAAGACCTTGCGGTATTTCTTTCTGTCGTTTACATTCTGTGTTCAAATGCCCGAATAGGCATCTTTGTATTTGGTCCTTCTGACATCGATAAAATTATGTACCAGTCAAGTACGGAATCTTTGTAAACGTCTAACCTCTCGCCTAAATTTGTAGCTTTGTGCCAAATGTTATTTGCGTGTTATTATTATTATTATTATTATTATATTTTATCATTGTCATCATCATTACCTCCGCCTTGACGAAGGCGGTGGTATTGTTTTCTGTCGTGTTTGTTTGTTTGTTAGTGGACAAGAAATCTCATGAACTGCTGGATGGATTCGGATGAAACTTTTAGGGATGCTTTGCCTCTTGACTGGCACGAACTAATTAGATTGTGGGATGGATCAGGTACCGGACAAAATTTTTGGATTAACTGTTATATTTACTTTACTTCACATAATTACGATCTTACGTTGACTTTCAAGTCTTTCTCATTTATCTCCCTTTAGGCTGTTTCCAAAGTTTTGTTTTCGTTTCTCTATTATTAATTTTATTTGTGTCTCTGTCTTAGTAGAAACTGATGGATGCAGAAATCAAACTACATAAGCAAACGGCAGCAAAACTGTTCAGAAATTAAATAACACTAATATATTTTTATAATATATACATTATATATTATACATAAATATTAACACTTTACAGTTAAATATACATATACATCTATACATCGATCTAAAACAACAGTAATACTAAACGAAGGCCGGAATTTAAGAGAAGAGAAAACCAAAAGATCTCATGCTATTCATTTAAAAATTCCTGAATACAATTTATTATTATTGACTCGGCCTTTGAAGCTATTTTGAATGGTGAATTTGTTATCTTTGGCTCGTATTAGATAAGGATGAACTATTTATTACCCTTACTAAATTAAATTTTCTACAGCCACTTTCACATTCCATGACTACCATTGGGATCAATTAGGTACCGGATAAGTGTCCTGGATTATTTTTCCTATTTTTACTTAATTTTTGAGAGTGGTAGGGTTCATTTTTAGTATTCTCGTTTATGAGAGCTGTCGAGATTATTTCATACATTCTCATTTTAAAAATCGTCTCTGGCTAATTGTTGAGAGGACGTTGGTGTTGCCTCAGAAGAAGTTTACGCTATGAGTGTTCTTATTATTATTACTATTGTTTTTTTTCCTTCTTTCTTCAAATTTTCTTCCATTTCTCGCCGAGTATTTTCCGTACACCTATGGCAGAGAAGCTCATCGTATGCATTCCCAGATTCCACACGCAAATTCACAGGTAGTATATGTATTTAAAAAAATAAATAAATATATAAGTTCATGAATGGATGTTGTTTTCACAGCGATTATGCTCTTCTCAGTACATGAGTCGTTCCAGTTAACACGATTTTTTGCACTTCCTGTAGGGATGGTAAGCTTGGAATCATTTTCAAATAGGTTTCAGTACCTTTTTTTTATCATTCCTCGAGATCCTACAATCACTGGTACTGTAGTTGCCTTGAGATGCCACATTTTTAAAATTTCTTTAGAAGTCTTTATATTTACTGATCTTGCCAAATTCTTTCGCTATACTGTGACCGCAAGGAATACTCATGTCAATAAATAAACACACATTATTATTATTATTATCTTATTATTATTATTATTATTATTATTATTATTATTATTATTATTATTATTATGTGAGGCCGCAAGCTGGCTGAATCGTTAGCACGCCGGACAAAATGCTTAGCGGCGTTTCGTCCGCCTTTATGTTGTGTTCAAATTCGACCGAGGTTTACTGTGCTTTCATACTTTCGAGGTCGATAAATTAAGTACCAGTGAAACACTGGGATCGATGTAATCGACTAGTCCCCTCCTCAAAAACTGTAGGCATTGTACCTTTAGATGGAAAGATTATACTAGTGTTGTTGTTGTTGTTGAAACAGCAACAATAGTTTTGGGGACGGTTATGGTGGTGGTGGTGGTGGAGGTGATAGTAGACGAATTATATATTCCCAATCTCCTCGACGTTCGTTGCCAAATTGTAAAAATGGAAGTTCAGTCGACGAATGACGTCACACTACAGACCCTGCTAAAAAGTCTGAAAAATCTTACGCTATCAGTGTTGCAACCTATAGCCTTATTGATCGGCTCTGACCTTTTCTTCGAACTATACGGTATCTTTACTGGAATAAGACTTGCCGACATTTCTGCGAATAGGTGTCTAAGACTCATATATCATATGTCTCTGTACAGCATTGCGTTTGAGGATATGTAAGAAGCTGTTTCCATTTTAAACTTCACTCTTCGTGTTTTGTTCAGTTGTCTTTATCTTTGCTTTTTTACTTGACTGTGTCTCGACTTCTGACATTTTTCCTTTCTCTCTCTAGCTCGTATCAACTAATTCTGTTTCCTCTACGCGCATATTAGTCCCTCTCCGTTTTTACTTCTTCTTCTTCTTCTTCTTCTTCTTTTCTTCTTCTTCTTCTTCTTCTTCTTCTTCTTCTTCTTCTTCTTCTTCTTTTCTCTCTCTCTCTTTCTTCTCTCCTTCAATATGATGTATTTTTTGTCGTTCATATCTCTCGCCGTTTCATTATATTTGTAAGCATGTATATATGTATGTATATATGTATGTATATGTATATATATATATATATATATATATATATATATATATATATATATATATATATGTATACGTGTGTGTGTGTATGTATGTATGTGTGTATGTATGTATATATGTATATGTAATTTCTTATCCATTTGTCTATGTGTGTGTTTTTCTATTTGATTCTAACACGCAGCACCTTAGTATCTATATCTATTTACGAGATATATATATATATATATATACAATACATACTAATACATGCATAAATTATATATATATGTGTGTTGTGTGCGCTATGTATGTGATGTATATATCTGTGTGTGTGTGTGTGTGTGGGTGGTGTGTTGTGTGTGTGTGTGTGCGTTCGTGCGTGCGTGCGTGGGCTCTCTTCTGAACTCAATCTTTTAAATTTTTTCTCTGAAGAAGGAACTGGTTTCTAACAAAGATACAAAGCTCTGACACTGGAATATAGTTAACAAAAACAAATTCACATTTTAAACTTGAGAAAAGCCTTACATAGTTTCACTGTTTCACTTACAGATCGTATTTATAATGTGTGAATTCGTTGGTTGATTTCCTTTCCTGAGAATCCTAGCTTGTCCACTTGCACAAATTATTATTAATATAAATCTGAATTTATAATTTGAATATGGAATTTGGAGCTTTCCTCCATGAAGGTACATACTTTTTCTTCACCAATATCCGGCCTGTTATGTTTATACTTGATGAATGCTTTGATGATAATGTTCCACTAGTATCCCTTGTACTGATATTTGTGTATGTATTAAATAACAGGTTTATTTTCTAATTTCCAGGAGCATCATAGCTGAGAGGGATTCTTTGGGGTTTGAATAATTCACCTCTGGAAACATGGGTGTTTCGTTCAACATCCTTAAACAACCCTTATTGAGGGGCCTTTTAAGAGGGATGGGTTACTCGACCAGAAGAACATTCTAACTGGGCCCAGAAAAGTGCTTTTCTCTGCAAGCGTTCCACCATTATTGCAGCCCTTATTTGTTACATTTATTTCTCAAGATTTTTCCTCACTGTTCCCAGGGCTCCGACAATTATTGGTGCTTCTGCCACTTTTTCATCGACCACAACTACTTAACCTACCAAGCTAACCTGTTATATCTATCGACTTTTCTTTTTTACTTATCGCATAACTTGTCAGTTGAACATGCTAAATCTATGATCCAGCATCGTTTGCCTTCTGTCTCAATTAACACTTATTATTATTATTATTATTATTATTATTACTATAATTTTTATTATTGTTGTTGGTGGTGTTGTTATTGAGTGAGAGAACAGAACATTCTATCAAAGTGGGGTACGAATATACCAAGCCCAGTATATCCATCATGACTACCCGTCTGATAAGGGTACACCAGACACATGCATCACAACCATATGTGCGCGACATGGTGATCTTATATCAAGATAAACAGCACATGACCTTGCAGGTGGGGCCCACTTAGAATTTTCTTCTGGTCGAGTAGCCCATCCCACTTAAAAGGTCCTTGAATAAGATTTAAGGATGTTTCCAGAGGTGAATTATCCAAACCTCTAAGAATCGCTCTCAACACATGGCTATGATGCTCCTCCACTACTTCTGCTCGTGATCAGAGATGTACATATCGTCAGCCACCAAGGGACATGCTCAACTGGTTATTGTCACACAACTGACAAGAAAATCTGTGGTATTGAGCAGAATATTTGCTGTAGCCCATCTTTTATACCAAGACAAAACAATGTACATGATAACACTTCCAATCAGTTAAGACCAGAAGCCATGATAGCTAGTGCCTGGTATTGTTATTGTTGTTGTATATAGTCATCTTTTACCGTGGAGATGATATTAATTAGGACGACGATCACAGAGAGGAGGATGACGATGATGCTTATGGTGGAAGTAATGCAGTTGTGGTAGTGGTGATGGTGATTGTGATGTTGTTCGCAGTAGTGTGGTGGCGATGATGTCGGTGTTGTTGTTGTTGACATTTGTAGCAATAGGGGCAGAGGCGGAGCTGGAGGCGGTGGCGTCGGCGGCGGAGACGGCAGTGACGGCGGCAGCGCCAAGAAATTTG